>NW_004955422.1:21970808-22014162 GCF_000276665.1 Chinchilla lanigera
CTTAAAAATGTACTTATTTGAAAATATTACAGGGGCTGGGGATTTAGCTCAGCGGCAAAGCGCCTGCCTGGCAAGCGCAAGGTCGTGAGTTCAGTTCCCAGTACCAGAGAAAAACCAAAAAAAAAAAAAAGAAAATATTACAATAGTCTATGGCCATACCACCCTGAACATGCCCGATCTTGTCTGAAAATATTAAAATAAATATTTGAAAATATGAAAACAAAATCTTGTGTTTTTTTAGTCATTGTTCATGAAGACAGAATTTATTGGTATGTCCTACTTAGTTTTAATCTTTGCCTATGGAAAAAAACCTTAGGCTTTAAATAAATTCCTAAGTGCAGTTACCCTTAAAATGACCAAAGTCGTATAGTAAGATGTGAAGGAACATATTTCTATCCCTGTAAAGGTGTTTATAATCTTTGAAAAAAATAAAGTTAAACTTCACCATAAAGTTAAATATGTATTTACTTGCTCTTAAAAAATCAAGTGTGGCATTTCATTCCTTTGAGCAAATGTCAGAATGATTGGGTTTTGTTTTTTCGGATTCTTAATATATAGAGAAAACTGATGTCTTCCAAATGTCCCTGGGCTGGCACAGCTGAGAGGGGGCGGGAGAGCTGTCCCAGGAGCACCAGGACTTGAGGCTCCTTCCCCTACCCCTCAGACGGCAGGGTTCTGGGGCCCTTTGATCCTGTGAGGCTTCCAGCCTGGCCACAGCTCTGTTCACAGCCCATGCCTGTGTCACCTCTTGAGGCATTGTCGCATGGTGAGTGCTCGCTTGGGTCTGGCAGGACTTAGTCTGAGTGCATCACTGGTGCCAGCTCTTTAAACTTTCACTCAAAGCAGGTAAGTTGCTATTGAGTGTGAACACAGGACATGTGTGAGGTCCTCCTTCAGCCTAATGGAAACTGTAGAAAACCCATAAAGGGTTTTGTAATACTTTCCTAAAATGACCCAAGTGCTGGAGTGTTAATTTGAATAGCTGCTTTATAAAGTTTCAGGAGTAATATTTTTTTTTCTTGGTTCATCTTTTGACCTTTACTGTGATTTTAAATATAGTGGTGAGGATTTTATCAACCTCTAAATACTGAATTTTAAGAGTCTTTAAAAAGTCATCCTTTAGTTCACCAAGAAAGCTGATTAGAGTTCATTGACAGAAAATGATAGGCTGTACAAATAACCATGAAAAATATTTTTGTCCTTGGCATTTAGAAGCCAGAAGTACTGCTACATTCAGTTACGGAGGGTGTGTGGGATTTTATCACTTGTGATTATGGTAAACAAGCACAATGTATTAGGCACTAAAGTTCAGTGAGTTTGGGGATTTTCCATCAAATTTAACTTGAATTTTCTCCCTGGGATATTAATATTTCTTTTCACCCCTAATTTTGTGGACTAAATAAAAAATATCCTTTGTTCTGGGCAGCACTTCTAGATGGGTGAAGGACTGGGAAGACAGTATTTTATGAGTAGGCACTATCCAGTTTTCTTTAGCTCCTTGTAGACCTCCTTGGTCCTGACAAATTGCGGGAGCTTTGGAGGGGTTTTTCTCTGTAATGGACTCCATTACCCACTAGAGCAAACCCACACATTCCTAAGAGTTTACCTGCTATCACTTCCTGATTTGCACTGACCTTAGCCAGTTTTCTGGCCCAAGCTTCCCCATTGACAAGCTGTAACCCTAAGTGTGATGACATGGTGTGGACTGTGGGCACCTCCAACACATGCAGGATGCTCAGAGCTTAGATGAAAGCTGCTCAGTGTGGGAAATACTTCTACGTAAGAAACCTTCATGTGGCTAGCTGTCCATCTGTGTTGGGTGCAGGCAGTTTCTTTGCCACCAAGGCCACATGTCCCACATCAAAAGTTATGCATTATGTCCTAAAGAAACAGATTTCCTGAGGAGTAAGTGCATTCAAGAAGAATGGAAAATAACCACTCATTTCTTTCCAATTATACCAAGAGTGATGGTACAACTAAAGTAGACTCCTTGCAAAACTACATACCATCAACTAGAATGATGAGGTAAATAGGAATGAGCCCAGCCCAGGCAGTAGTGGACGAACTGTTTTCGATCAGTTGCTATTGAGCCTGCGCTGGGCTGGGAATTCAAGCTTTAGTTTCTAGGCAACTGGACAGATTGTAAATCTGAATATAAATCTCCCCCCCTCACATACATACATACACACATACACACACACACACACACACACAAGCTGAATAAAATAATAAAAAGCTGTCTTAGTTACTTTTCTCTCATTGCTGAGACAAAGTACCCGCCACCCAAAATTCAAGGAGGGAAGGTTTATTTAGCTTACAGTTTGTAGAGGTTTCAGTCCGTAATCGGCTGGTTCCAAGGTAGGGTGCCTTGGCAGAGGGGCATCGCAGAGGAGAACAGTTCATGGCACCCATAAGATAACAAAAGCAGCAAGGGAAGAGATAAGACTCTTTCTGTGCTTTATATTGTATGCAGGATACCCACCCTAGGGCAGGTACAGCACTCACACACCCTTAATCCAAGCCAGAACTATGCCAAACCAGTCAGTGGACTGTTTTACTAATCACACACCCTTGAGCCCAGCATCACATTTGCTCTAGATTTAGCCACCTCTGAAAAAGCCCTATGACTGCATGAGGCTTTGGAGGGGGACAACTAGACACAAACTATAACAAAAGCCTAATGGCATAATCCACTATCCACAACCCTTGGTAACTAGAGCCAATAGATGCAGGCCACTTTCTGGCTATGTGGAGATCCTGGTGGTTAAACCTAGAAAATGAAGGCAGAGCAGGAGTAAATAACTCCTGTTGTTGCAAAATGACTGATGTTTCTACAGTGGAAGGGCATTATGCATATTCTCTTCCAAGATCTCCTGCAAGTGAAGGGATTCCCTGGAGGGAGCAGGCTTTATTGTTAAGGGAAGTCTCTTTTCCTGTACTTTTAATTAGTGCTACATTAATAAAGGTTTTTAGAAGTTGTACATCTTGTAATTACCAGCAGCAAGCTCCGGCTGTGGAGGATACCACGTGCTTTCCTGAATATTGGGCTTATTGATCTTCTCTTCTCATCTTTTGCCACAGAAGCTCTCAGGACTCATTACTTCTCAAGTCCAGGTTTCTTCTGGGTGCACAGATCCTACCGAGAGGGTGCTCGTCAGTGCTTCCACTGCCACTGAGAAGGAACAGTCCTGGGTGTGGCTTAATGCCTCTGTTGGAGATTTGAAAGTGGCTTTTGTGAGTTTATGGATGGGAGAGAGCTTAATAGGACTCCTAGTGAATTTGGCAATTTAAATGTTATTAGACCAGACACTGTTTAGATGCATGTGGAGAACTGATCATCTCAAAGTTTGAAAGAATATTTATTGTGGATTTCTTGAATGGACAAGTCAAAGGAACATGCAAGCGATGTGTTCAACGCCACCTTTAAGTATTTTCACACTGTAGGCCAGGTGTGGTGGCACATGCCTGCAATCCCAGTTACTTAAGAGAATGGGGCATGATGATTTTAAGTTCAAGACCAGCCTGGGCAACTTAGCAAGATCCTGGGTCAAAATAAAAAGGGCAATCGGGCATGGTGGTGCATGCTTGTAATCCTAGTGCTTGAGAGGCTGAGGCAGGAAGATTGCCATGAGTTCAAAGGCCAGCCTGGGCTACGTAAGCCTACACTACATAGTGAGACCCTGTCTGAAAAACCAAAAACAAAATAAAAAGGCTAGAGATGTAGCTCTCTGGGTTCAATCCCCAGCACCTCCCCCAAACACAAAAATAGTGTAATGACAGCAAGTGTTAGGATAGGATCAGCTGGGTCCCTTTATGTGCAGCTGGAGCCTACATCTTCAACATGTAGATCAATCAAGAAATATCTAAATAAAAAGTATTGTAGGGGGGCTGGGGATTTAGCTCAGCGGCAAAGCGCCTGCCTGGCAAGCGCAAGGTCGTGAGTTCGGTTCCCGGTACCGGAGAAAAACCAAAAAAAAAAAAAAAAAAAAAAAGTATTGTAGGGATGAAAGGTAAGACCTGTGAGAAAGGTTTCTTAAGAATTGAATATGTTCAGTCTAGAGTAACAATGTCCAAGGAACCTAAGGATTTGCTGGCCCAGCAAGAGGAGCTGACAGTGGCTTCCTACCTCCATGGCCTTGGACGAGTCACCCAGAGTCACTTGACTTCATAAACTCTTCTACAATGAGGCCATCAGACATATGCCATCTGTTTGGCTGGGGGGCGGGGGCGGTGGTACCAGAAATTGAACTTACGATCTAACGCTTGCAAGGCAGGTGCTGTGCCACTGAGCTATATCCCCGGTCCCATCTTGACACTTACTCCTGTATCCAGAGGAGGTATTCACAAATTATATAGCACAAAAAATTCAGGGTTTAAGTTGCACTGGCAGATTTAAGAATATTTCTGCAAATAACAAATCAGTGTAGTAGTTGCTCCCTTAGCGTAGGCTTCACTCTCCTGTTTCAGTTACCAGCAGAAAACTGCAGTCTGAAAGTATCAAATGGAACATTTCAGAAATAATTCATAGGTTTTCAATTACATGCCTTTCTGAGTATCATGAGGAAATCATTCAAGTCATCCCTTTATCCAGAGTATCCGTACTGCCCACCCAGTCACTTAGTGACCCTTCCCGTTGTCAGGTGTCATGGTGTCCTAGCAGTTGTCATGCAGGGTTCTGTACTCAGCTCCAGGTAGCCACTAGAGGCCTTCGGCTACATCCCCATGGAAGGGGTGCTCCTGTAGTGATGCTGCTGTGTTACCGTGGAGATGCTACATTCCTGCAACTTTATGTGGCTATCTTCAGTAGTGATTATTCATGGCTTCACTAGAAACTAGATCAGAATTTCAAGCAAGTCCTGCCCTACATTTCAACACAACATTTTTATTAGTATCTTTCTCAAAAGCTTTAGGGCTGGCTGTGTTAACAGGCACAGCTTATGAGCTTGTTTATCCCTGCTATGGACATCATGTTTGTTTATTTAGTTATTCATCCATTTTTCATATTATTATTTTTAACCAATCTCTAAAATAACCATTGCTGTTTTATACTGTCAAGGACAATGAGTTGTGATAATAGACTGGGATTACTGACTTTTTAAAATTCTTTAGAGTTTGTAGAGACAGTTTTCTGGATGTTAAATTTTTATAGTTATTGCATGATTGGCATATTTCCTTCCCCCGCAGAACTAAAGTGTATTAAAGGTGTTATTTGGATTTCATTTAATTTGGGTAAGGATAGCATTGTGACATTTAAGTGGAGCTAAAAGGAAGGCACAGACCTTCTCCCCTACCTTTATACCAGGATAGCAAGAGAGTAGAGAATGGTTTCTCCTCAGGCCCTTGGTAGGTAGGGGAGGGCCATAGTTGCATTTTTGGGGGCTCTGCTACTCCAAACCCTTTTCCACAGGCTGACACCTATATTAATAGGAGTAATTACACATATGAAAACCAAACAGCCACTATTGTTTTGTCCTTTGTGAAATGTAACAGCCAGCCTCTTCATTTTATTCTTTTCCCTCTTAGAGCTGTGTTGCTACCAGGAGGCTTTGTGAGAACTGGAGAGGAGGGAGGGTCATGGATCATGGTGGGCCGTCCTGCTAATAAGGCAGATGATCAGACACAAAGCTGACCTGCGCTTTCAGCTTAGGACCATAGTAAAGCCATGGGATAACCATCATTTCCTGAAGGAGCAGTGTCAAGTTCTAGGCCAAGTGCATTTTCTCTTGGGCTGATGCCCCTGCCCAAGCTTCCAGCTCTTCCTCAGAGCCTGTTTCCATCTCTGCTATGGAAGAGGGCATGGAAAGCCTGCCTTCCTCCACTGCTCTCTCACATCACTCCAAGGGGGCCTGTCAGTAGTGGGCACAGGCCTTCCTGCTCCCTCCTGGCCCATGCACCTGCCTGTGAAAACACACACGACAGGCACCCGGCTCAGCTTCCCTCCTGCAGTGGCACAGGGTCTGGATTTTGTATAATCCCAGCGCCTTTCATGACTGTTCAGCTCTGCAGACAGTAATGCTAAATGATAAACATGAAACACTGGTCCAAAGGCACAATGGGCTGAAAACACTACTCTTCTGATAAAAGACATGGTAGGGAATTGCAGTTTGTTCTTTATTGAAGAGTTCACCTGGACATATTTGCTTGCTTAATTGTTTCCTTTTGAGGGAGAAAAAAATCATAATCAAGCAGTTCCTTGAGGAAGTTACTACACCATGAGAAAAAAGTAATGGGCATTAATCTTGTGGACATGTGGATTGCTGTAGATAACAGCTCCACCCTTCGGACCGTTCCTTTTACAGATTGGACATTTTGTCCAGCTTCTCAAATCAGAAGGCTCTGTGCTATTCAGGAACTTAGCTGCATTTAACAGATAAGAGGGAAACTTTTGGGAAGCCTAGGAAGACCCTGTTAGAGCAGCGATGTGCTTTAAGCGTTGTTGGAAATGGTCTCATGAGAAGATTGATGTGTGCTAGCGAGAGAATAAGGGGAACTTTTCAGAAATAAGACTGTCTTTAAAAAAACATCAACTTCGTAGTAATGTAAAATTGTAGTGTTGCCAGATGACAGCTGTGCATTGTACACGCGGAGTCCTTGGGTGCTGTGTTTGCTGGGGGCAGGGGGTGGGGCTTGAGGAAAGGACAATAAACCAGGCTGCGATCTCACCATATGTGTTGAATTGAACACAACTCTTCTGCATTTAATGAAGACTTTAGCCTTTAGGGGTAAATAAAACATCACTAAACAGGGATGGCTTGAATATTTCTTACTGGCTGTAATAATTAAAGCCATGAAAAAGGTGGTGGGGTTATGTTACTTATTAACTCCAATCGCTCTTAGATTTGATCAAGACGCCGTTGCCCATGGCACTCTGTTTCATGTTTGTCCTTTGTTTCATCGACATGCTGTGCCCTGGCCCGAGTGGCACTATAAAAGCAGCCAGGCAGTTAAACACAAGACCCAGAAGGCTTGTGGGCCTCTTGTCCAGCCTCTGTCCCAACTCACCATCCCCAGCAAACTCGGCAGCCTCTAAAGTTAAGCTTGAAACCCCCTCTAGAAGGTGAATACTTGGGGTTTGTGGAAGGAAACTAGGAGAAACCTTCCCTTCTAGAAGGACACCGGTGAGTTTAGAGGTGGCTGAGGCTTTTGAAGGATGTTACTTTCCTCCCAGGTTAAGGCAGATAGGCTGTGAAGGTTGATCATATGAGGAATTTAGAACACAGATGTATTAGTTTCTTATTCCTGCTGTGACAAATTACTACAAATTTTAGTAACTTAAAGTAAAACAAATGTATTATTTTCCTAATTCTTGAGGTCACTTGTCCAAAATCAGCAGGTGTGGCGATGAATCCCTATAATCCCAGGGCTCTGGGAGGCTGAGGCAGGAGGATTATAAATTTGAGCCCAGCCTGGGCAACTTAGTGATACCCTCCTCAAATACAAAGTAAAAGGGAACTGGGGATGTAGCTCAATGCAAAGGTGCTGGGTTCAATCCCTACTACCACACACACATCAACAGTCTCTCTTTCTGTAGCTCTACAGGAGAACCCCCTTACTTTTTCCAACTTTCAGAGCCATTTGTGTGCTTTGGCGAGTGGCTCTCTCCATCTTCAAAACTAGCGTGGTCTGGCAGCTCTTCCTCAGGTTCTGTCTCTTGCCTGCCTTTCCTGCTTATTAGGACCCTTGTGGGGTTGCACTGGGCCCACCTGGACAACTCAGGCTACTCTTATCTACTAATCCGCAGGGTTAGCTGGTCAGGAACCTTAGTTCGTCTCCAGCTTTCGTTACCCTTTGCCTGGTAGCCTCACAGATTCACAAGTTTCAAGGGTTGCAGCATGCGATTATCATGCCTCCCACACAGGATGTTGATATGGGAAAACATAGGGAGCTGGGGAGCTCCTAGGGTGGGGTAGTGGACAGACAAGGTGTGGCATTAGAAATGGGTGGCCGTGTAGCTTCTTACAGTTTCTTATAGCCTACTGAGAAAAATAGTGCACATTATAACAGTGGAAGTCACCTATTTAGATTAAGTGGGATTTCTATTTTTGTGTAATATCTAATATGTCAGCTACTGGTATAAAGTTGCACTTTAAGTCTGACATACAACTAATTCACAATTTTAGTTTGGGGGAGACTGGTATTTGTATTCCAAAGAGTAATCCAATTGTACTGTTACTGACTTATGAATAATCCTTTGAATTATTTGTCTTACGAGTTTTTTGTGTTATAATTTGTTTTTATTAATGCTTTAGAGGAAAATCTTCAATAAAAGATGGTCTGTTTTTAACACTAAATATCATTTGAATGCACACATCTGTAAAATTTTTCTGTAGTTTTAACTGCTGTGATGTTCTTGTATACTCTGGCCCCTTCGAGAGACCCTGGGTAGTGCCTGCCCCTGTCTGTAAGGCCACTGCAGGGTCCACTGAGATGACATAGAGGAGCAGTTGCGGGGGAAGCCCTGTCTTCATTTTCCTAGGGCAGAGCTGCAGGGGTTAGGCTGTCAGCAGCTTCCCTGTGACAATATCCTGGAAATAGATATGACATTTACCTGTAATGGCTGTGAAATTAATGGTGTAAGACCTTTTTTTGTGGTTAAGTGTATTATCTTTAAATTTCTCTTTTAAAGTTGATCCTCTTTTAACAAATGTTCATCGTTTTGTCGCTGGGAATCGCTGCTAATGGGCACAAGAATGAAACTTTGATCCTACTACAAGATGGGGTACATTAATTCAAAACGGGCTGTGCTGGGTGGGGGCGTACCAAAGAGGAGACATGCTGGGTTTGCAGCGAGCTGGGGGCTTAATAGTTCCCTTGGGTTGAGAACAGCTTATCTGGCAATTAATGAGGATAAATCCAGGAAGCAAAAATTATGTCTGGAAAGGTAAGACAGGTGAAGGGTTCCTCAGATGGTCGCCGTTGGAGAGGCACCGGAGAGAGGGTGTGCCAGGTGTGGAACTGTCCTAAGCAATTAATTTTGGGGCTGTGTTTAGCAAACCCACCTGGTGAGGCCGAGGATTTGCACTAAAGGGGGCGCCCGCAGCCCACGGAGGGAGGAGGGTGAAGAGCTCTGCCGGCCCTGGTTTAGGTTTAGCGGTACCTTTGGTGACCTCCTGGGGTGCGTGCCTCGCCTTAGCGGCACCTTTCAGACTGGGAACAGCTGGTCTTTGCGAGAATGGGGAGGAGGTGAGCCGATGTCAATTCAGGACCCAGAGCAAAGGGTCTGCATGCGGGAAGGTGCCCCGACTCCCGTGAGAGTTGCACTGTGTCGCAGAGCCCGTGCTAGTATCACTAGGAGCGGCCGCGCCAGGAGCCGCGTCTGGGTGGCTTGCCTGCCTTGACGCCCCTCGTGTCTGCTCGCTGCGTTCGGAGCAGAGAACGACAGGCTCTAGGGGGAGCCACCGATTGTGGATTTAGGGTGCCCGGAGCCCGAGCCAGCGGCTCTCTCGGTTGGGATCTGGCGGCGGCGTGGGCCGCAGGCGACTGTCGGTTCCCGCCGCCCTCCACCGCCCCGCCCCGCGGCCGGGTCTCCCTGGGGTCTCCTGCGCAGCCGCCGCCCTCGCTCAGGAGCCGCGAGTTTCAACCCCATTGCCCTTCGTTGTCTTTTCAAGTTTTGAGTTGGGTATCAGCTTAGTTAGCTCTCACCGCGTACGTTTAGGCAGCGTCTCCAGGAGCCCGCGTGCGGTGTGGGGTGGTGGGGTGGTCGTGGAGACGTGTCCCTGACCTAGTCCTGGTCCCCGTCCTGTGCCCTGCCCGCCAGGAGGGAAAGACGTGTGGGGTCCTTCCCAGGGGCGGCTCATTTCAGGGAACAGAGCCGCTAGTCTGACTTCCGAGAAGGGAAATGGAAATGACCAAAATAGCTGGAAACATAGTTTGGGGGTCATTGAGAAACGCAATCTGTGATGTTAGGGAGAACTGTTTATATGTTAGAGGCATTTGAGACAGGGCTTATCCTAAGGGTTACTGTCTCCACCTTCCAATTGCAAACGAAATTACAGACTTGACCAACAGCTTTATCAGTTTTTGTTTTGCTTTTAAAAGCACAAGCTTGTGTGCCTGGATGTTAGTTTTTGTGAGGACATTTGGTGTATTTTGTAAAAAGTTTCTTTATTCCTGTCTGTCCCCTCCAGTGTGTTTTATTTTGGAGAGGTAGATGTCATGAATTTTTCCAGCCAGTACTCTTTTGGAGGAATTCTATTTAATAATTTCAGTGTCCTTAGGTATTTGAGAAATTCATAAAGGTTATAAATGTTCTTCACATTTAAAGAGAAGTGTTCTGTCTTGTACACAAACCCATTAACTTAATTGAGAAAGATTTCCATTTCTAAATCTTGACTCAGTGGGGAATTTTAGAAGAGATAAGTTTGGGGGAAGTATTGTGTTTTCTCTGAAAGAGCTCTCCCGTGGTCTCAGCTACTAACCATGTTTATTTTATTTGCAGAACAAGTGTTTTGAGTACTTTTTATATTTTTATTTCCCAGGCTCCTGATTTTTTAGCCTAAGCACTTAATGTCATTTTCTTTTCAGGGCATTAAAATTTTAAGCTTAGGTAGGCACTTTTGTATTTGACTTGGCATTTATTTTGTTTCTTTCTGCTTGTTTTTTTTTTCTTAAAATTAGTTCATTTTCTTGTTTAGGATTTACTTTTCAAACAGTTACTACAATTAAACTTTAAATTGTGTTCAGCTGAGAGGCAAACTTAGCTACTAAACAAAAATGGCGTCTTGTAAGAAAATGAAGTACTAAATTAGTTTTCCATAATGTGGAACAGTTGAAAGGTTTCTTCATTTAAAAATGGAGACGTTTTAGAATACATACATCATAATATAATGCCTGAAATGAAACTGAATACTGTACTTAACTGAAAATTTTAATATTAACATCTATTTAGAAGGGAAGCATGTTGAAAGAGACTTCTGTAACCTTTTTTTGTGCAAAGTTTAGATAGAGGCTGCTTTTATTATTTTTCTTTTCTCATTGAGTATTAATTACCTGTGACTTTAAAAAAAAAAAAACTTTCATATAAACTTAACCCTCAAGTTTAGTAATTCTTTTAAATGCGTAAAGATCAAACCAGTACTGGCTAATAAAGTATGAGGAGGTTTTGGTTTTGATCTTTTTATGTTTTTAAGGACATATTTTATGGGGATAGTTTTACTCATCCCCCAAATTCCACTGTGTATTTAAAACAAGAGTGAAGAGTTTAGTTCTTAGAACTTGTGCATAGACTAATAATTTTCCATGGAAAAGAGACCTGATTAATTTCCCTTTGGAGATAGGTTCCTTCCATTTTGGTATGTATATTTCTGGTTTTGGTGTAACATGCATCTTTAAGAAATGCCTGCCTGTGACTTAATCCTGATAGAGCAGTTATTCTGGTTGATAGTTGGACCTTTTTATTTATTTATTTTTTTGTTGGGATCTGGCCTGGTGACCTTTATCTACTGAGACTGCTGCAAAATTGGAAACAAGACTGGCCTCTTGTACACTGTGGAAATGTTCAGGCTGTTGAGGGTGAAGATGCCAGATTTGTGTTCTGTGTTTTCCTTGTTGCAGGCCAGGTATCCATTCATCTGATTTTAGTGTGTACCATTAGCAACTTCTGCCAGTACTAATTAAGAATTATACAAGAGTACTAGAAAAACGCCTGGATGCTTTTATTCCCTGTTTGTTCACATGACTTGTAAACTATGAGAAGACAGTCCTCCCGCATCTCTCTACATCTTGCATATTGCTACCAGGTGATCCGCGGCGAGGATCAAACTTAAAAGTTTACTTTGGGCAACCTTTTTTTTTCCCCCCTTTGTTAGTTGTAGCCCACAACGTCTGGTGTTTTTCCACAGAAATGCTAATATCCTGTGAAATAGCAAGTACGCTAGTGGTTTAAATTTAAAAAAAAAAAACACATCATGTGTGATGAGAGAAAGTCCTCGCATTCTATAAATTAGAGGGAAAATTGCTACAGCTATGACTGCCTTTGTTCTCAAAGCCATTCGAATTGCAGGCTGTGTTGGGACTGGTTTGTACATTGTTTAAGTGCCATCAGGAGAACTTCTAATTAGAGTAATTGCTGGGTGGGAGAGGACTGTCAGGGGCGGGGTGCAACAGGGCAGGGCGGGGCGCGGGACCCTTGAGGTATGGGGGGGAGGGGGCCGGGCGTGGGGCCCTGTGGGATTGGCCCAAGGGAGGGGAGGGGCGCGGGGAGGGGGGCCCTCGCGGGATTGGCCCTGCGAGGAGGGGGCGGGGTGCGGCAAGCAGCGTGGCGCGGAGATAATCAGCCTGCGCGTCCAGGCAGGTGCAAGCTGGTTCGTGCTTGGCAGGTAAGTGGCCCTTCGGTGGGCGGGCGGAGGCCTCTCTCAACCCTCCTCACCCTCCTCACACTCCTCCTCCAGTCTCAGCTGCATTCCCCGCGGCGTGTACCGCACACAGGAACTTGCGGCGCCCAGACCCTGCTGTCGCTGGTCCAGCGAGGCCGCGTTCCCGCTGCTGCGGCGGCCGCGGGGGTGGCTCTGGATGCGGACGGGATTTCTTTTGCCGTCCACAGTGCTGTAGGACTGCGGCTCTTGCTGCTTTTGTCTTCTCCCTTCCATACGGTTTTCTAACTCAGCGTTCAAGGGCACAGGCGAGGGGATGGTAACTCCTCGTGTTTACCCAGCCTTCAAGTCAAAAAGATCAGCAAACAGATTATGCTCTCTAGGAAGCTCACTTGAAGGACAAATCTAGTATGAAAATAGTATATAAATTACTGGTTGGGGCTCGAGTTTTCTTTAGAAAACGTTCAACAGGTCAGCAGTTTTTGTGGACTGTTCCCTTTCCTCTTCTGCCTAGGAGCGTGTGCGCTTGGCTGATCTAGAGGTGTTCTGGTCTTTGGTCTCAGTTCCTAGCAAGGTTTCTTAGATGGAAACTTAGGCCAGATAACGGGCTGCCCCCGATAGGAAGTGAAAGCCGAATTTTCAGCATTAACTAGTTACGAAAAAAGTTTGGGTTGTTCCGGAGGGGGTCAGCTTGTTCTTTTTAAAACTTCCGTCGCAACTGTAGCTATTGTGACGTTCTGAGATGACAGTTTAAATCTTGAAACCAGCAAAAAAGTGGTTCTTGACCTGTGACATTGAGTTTAGTCCTTCTGACGTGTGTGTGTCCACTTCTCACTTTTGAGGCCCTACCATCACTGATTTTTCAAGTTAATTTTGCAGCTTTTTGTTTTTGACACATCATAGTCGTGCATGTGTATGCAGTGCTATGTGATTATTGATATTCATATACATTGTGTAAACGAGTTTGTTTTATTAAATGAGGCAAGTTTTTGAGTTGGGCGAGATAAGAATGGGGTTTGTTATGACTTTGAGATGTTAATAGCAAAGCAATAGAAACTCGGGCAAGAATGCAGAAGGTAAACAGCAGGGACTAGGGAGCACTTTAGTTTTTCCTTTTAGTTTTAATTACGTAAGAACACGTCTACACAACAAGACCCTGTCTCAAAAAACAAACAAAACCAACCTAAAAACAACTGTATTTCACTTCTGCCTCTTTAAAAAGATAAATTCTAAATTGATTTGTATAGATAAAACTGGAATACCTAGAGGAGGGGAAAGATGGTTTTCCACAGAGTATTTGCCATTAGAATTTAAACAGTCAGAAAATTTTGAATGTGTTAACATTTCCTGTAATTTCCAAAGTTTATTTTATGATATGAAAAAATCACTCCAACAAAATAGTACTAAATATTCTTAAATGAGCACCACATTATACATAGCAAATAAGATATAAAGGTGTTTCTTTAGGAATCAATTAGGAACAACTTGCATGTGCTTGAATTTTTAGATTGCTTCTAGGAAGTGTATTGGTGTTCATGTCAATACCTGCGGCAATACCCACTATGTCTCAGACACAGGGAGATTTGGATCCGTAGCTAGCTACCATTTGTGCATATCTGTTTTGCAATTTTGAAGGCTTGACTTCTGTTGATTGACTTTTGAGTGTTTGAATTCACGTAAGAGAATGTTTCCAAGGCAGCAAACAAGGCTACATTTATATTCTTCACTCCTCTAACAGCTTTAGGCTGCTTGGCCTTGGGTCCAAGCTAGAGCTTAGAGTAGAACTAAGATGATGAGATCATAGCTAAAGTGGACATTTTGTCATAAAAGAACATTTTTATGATGTGATTTGAGATTATTTTTTGGGAATAGCTTTTGTTATGATGGGAAGTACATTCATTTATGAATTATTCAGTCAGTTGTGCGTAGCCTGCACCTTTGGGGTAACCAGACTTGGCTCCATTCCTTCCCTGTGGTTTGCTGTCCTGCTCCCCTCTGCTGTTACTGCTTGTGTTATGCACATCCAGAACAGGAGTTTCATAGACAATGCTGGCCTAGTCATCGCTTTCATTCCCTTTAGGTGAGCTGGTGTCCAGGCAAAGGAAAGAAAAGTTAATAATTAAGTAAAAATATTCTTGAAAGTCTGTGGAACTTTTCCTCTGCCTTTTCCCTGAAGTGAAATCCATTTCTTTCCATTAGTAGGAATTTCCCTAAGTGTTGAAGTAACACTTAAGAAGTTGATCCTTTGGTCTATTCCTCATAAAATTTTTCAGAGCTAATCCAGGATATAAAATGTCCAGACTGGAATCCAAAAGTGTACAGAAATTGAATGAAATACGGCTCCTCTGCCTTCCTGACAGTAAATCATGCTGTGAAGTAAAACTGCAACTTTGGAGAGTGTGTTGTACAGTAGTACTTCCTATACATTTTTATTAGATAAAAGTAACTTTATTCCTTTATTTTTCTAGCAGTAGTTAATATAGTTTCACTCATCACTTACTTCCATCTCTCCTCCCATTCCTCTGTATTTGTGATTTGCTGTATGTATATTAAAATGCTTTTCTGTCACTTTTGTGACACATACCACCTGGCAGATGATAAACGTGGCTAAAATTATGCTTAGTTTAAATTTATTAGGAAAAACAAAGTATTAGAAAATACAATCTGGCTAAAAAAAAGATATAATTATGTTGTCTTGACTGCTGCTCTACGAAGAAGAAAGGACAGGAACTAGGAATAATGGAATGTTAGTGTTTTAGCCCTGAGAATAAACACTCCACGGTGAAATGCACTTATAAATTATGCTTCCTGCTTCAAAATTTGTGTGTCCCTTTGAATTGCTTGTCTAACCTGTGGGTCAGAGGGTAACTTGGTTTCTCCTTGTTTCTGTTGCTTGTCTTTTTCTTACCTTGCAACGCTTGTGATCATCACTAGCTCTCGAATGCTTTTGTAGCTTACTTTTTTTTCTTTCCTTTTTAAAAAACTCTTAATTTTGGTCTATATTAGCAAGTTTTAACAAGGGAACTATGGAACGTAAAAGGCCAGACCTCTCTAAGAAACAGTAAGTTTTTGCACATAGGGTAAGGTAGGTTGCTAGGGTTCCTCATAGAATCGTTTATTTAGTAGCTTTTGAAAAACATTGTAGAACCACCATTTCATTGATTGCATCCATTATACTTGAAAGCTGTTCGATTCATTTTACCATCCCCTTTTTAAATATGAGAAATCATCAAGCAGATCTGTTACTATACAGAATGCTTATAAAACCTTAGGTTGATAAATTTGAATTTGTATCTTTTGAACTTGTTCTAGGTAGAAGTGATAACCACTTGTAATCTGAGTTTTCATGTGCAGCTCTATAAATTTGCTTTTATATACTTAAAGAATATGCTGGATTGCTTGTTGACAATAGTTCTTGCTGACTTTGTTACTATATTACTCCATCCTACTGTACTGGGTTTACATAGTTTATTTCAATTTGATAACAGCGTTTGACTGTCAGACATAGGACTAAGTGGCACATGAAAGGAACAAGATCTCACTTCAGTTTACAAGGATTTCCTTCACTGTGTACTCTGTACTCTTTTTATACAAGTTAAAATAGTTGTTTTTTTTTAAAACTCAGTTATTCTTGAGTTTAAACTTGAGCCTTGTGTTTTTAGGATTGTGAAGATAGTATTTTCTATCTCAAGTGTTTTTCCCATTTGCTAGTACTTATAATTTAGAGGAAAAACTCCTTGCAGGCTGATTTTTGTCACTTATTTATGGATATAAACATAGTACTTTTGTGCATGGTTTCTATTACCTTTAGCTAGGAACATAGGGCTGTATAAAATAAATTCAACCAAATGCTATGAGCAAATGTTGGTATAGTTATTTACTAAAAGTATTACATTTCTAATAAATAATCCCACACAGACTTTCTGATTTTGACAAGTGTAGGTATTATATTTTTCCCTTGGAAAATTTGCAAATATTTGACATTTTCTATTTAGATGATAATATAAAATCTGAGCATGCGATTGGTGCCATGCTTAATTTTATCAGTAAAGCATTTAGAAAGCTTAATATTCCTCCAGTTTTTAAGTGTTACTTGTGTAGAACTAATGTTTTGTATTTAATAGTGTTGATGTTGATCTTTGTGTGGAAGTTTGAAATCAGAACCTTTGAAATCCATGTTATTTTGAAATGCTTGGAGGACTGAACCAGGAGGATTGCAAGTTCCAGCCTAACTTAATGACTTAGCTGAATTGTTTATTGACAGTTTTTGCATACATTGTGACTATATTACTCCTTTTTTGGAGACAGGGTCTCACTGTGTAGTTCAGACTGTCCTCAAACTCATGATGATCGTCCTGCCTCAGCCTCCCCAGTGCTGGGATTGCTCATGGGCATGTGCTATCATACCCAGCTTTAAAAAAATGTTTAAGGGGCTGAATATACAGCTCATTGTGAAGGCCCTTCATTAACTCCCCAGGCCTGTGGAAAAATAAAAAAGTAAAAATGTTAATAGGACTAAGCATGGTGATGCTGGGAGACCTGCTGCATAGAGGACCCAGCTCCCAGTCTGCTAGCTCACTTCTTTGCTTATACATTTCTACGCAGTTAGAATAGGTTGTGGTAATGAATATCTTCATAAATTAGATCTTCTCTCCATTAAGTAAATTATTAGAAGTATTTGTAGGATTTGAAGAAAATTTTTCAGCTTGAGCTGGAAGTAGAGAAAAGAACAGGTAGTTGGAGGTTTCTTGGAGGAAAAGTCCATATGAAGAGTCCCTTGCTTTCTTTCTGTGTCTTTAGAAAATTACTTCTACAAACTGAACCGTATTCTCCATTCTGTCCTAGATTTGTCCCCATAATATTTCTTGCTATCTTGCCACATTGTTGAAACAGTGCCACCCTACTCTTTTTAATAGCTGCATAATATTCTACCATGAGAGACTGTGTACCATATTCTGATGCAGAAGCAGCCAACAATTTTCACAATAAAGATGTCTTCATATTTTGGGTTTCCGAGTATCATAAATTAGTGTGCAGCTGGAGCTTAGAATTAGAAAATACAGCTATCTATAAACTAGGAACTCAGGTTCGTAAAAATATACATGTTTATTCAAGATTTAAAGGTACACTGTTACTAAAAGCATTATTCTAAGGAAACAAGCACATTTCAATGAAAAAATAGAACAAAAATTAAAAGTACCCTTTGATACTTTGAAGTGTTCTAATTCTTTAGACCCTTAAAGGGTCATTCTTTAGCCTGCCAGTATCGTCCTGGCAGAGTGAATAGCCTGAAGCACTTAGGAATTGATAGTTTCTTTTTCAAGATGATGATTTTCTTGAGAAACATAATATCCAAATCACAAAGGATCTTCTTCCTTTGGTCCTACTGTAGTTATTTTGGCACCTTCCAGGGTGGAGGAGGCAGACACAAGAATCCCAAGCATCTCTTGTAAAGCCCTTGGAGTTTTTGAATGTTTACAACTCTTTGTTTTTGTGTAATAACACACGGTATTAGTGTGCATGTAGTTCACATAATGCTTTGTGTCAGACATAGAGCGTGGGTAATATTTTTAACAAAAGCTGAGGAAATAATAGCACATAAAAATTTGATGTTTGCAGTCTAGAAACAGGAGAATGATCTATGCCAGTATATCATTTCAGATACTATTTGCTATGTTGGTGTATTTTTAATCCTTGTATTGCCAGCATGGCTCAAAAGTGCAGTTGTCTTTTTAAATTGTAGCTACCAGAAGGGTTTCTCAAAAATAATTGTTTTTCTTCAATAATGAAATGAATTATATGAATATTTGCTGCTGCTTGAGTTTTCTTTCTAAAATTTAACTATGTTTGTTTGTTTTGTTTTGTTTTTTGGTACTGGGAATCGAACTCACAACCTTGCGTTTGCCAGGCAGGTGCTGTGCTGCTGAGCTAAACCCCCAGCTCCTAAAATTTAACTATGGCTGTTATCCCTGAAGATGCTTGATAATCAAAATTAACTGATCCTTCTGGGAATATCAGTGCCTTTGATTGATTTATTTTGCAGAAAATTAGTTTCACTCTTCATTATTTGGTGACCTTCATTTGCTAACAAGTCCAATTTTGGACCCCTGGAGTAAACATTGTGGAGTTACAGTCTTCGGTTTTGACAGTTCTTTGAAATGTGCTTGTTACAGCAATATCTTAGAACAGTTTTCTTTTATACGTTGTTTTCTGTAGCCAGTTTTTCTTTTACCCAGGTTTCTAATGTACACTGAAGACACTATTTTATCACAGTATCCTAGTCAACAGTGACTCCTGGGCAGACACTTGTCTGAGTACACAGTATTGTCTATTTTTATTGCTTAGAAATGCTCATCATTAAAAAATTACAGAAACGGACGATCAGGTTTTGACATTGTTATGAAGACCATGGCTATACTTGGATTTGCATTTCCTGTTTCTTTTTTGGGTGGTAAGGAACTACTCTTGTTCCGAGGAATCTTATCATTAACATCTTAATTTTGCCCCCTTGTCGAAACTTTATTTACTCCGTACAGAGATTTTTTTACTTAAGTTTGTTTTATTTGGTTCAGAGCTGTGTCTGGGAGATGGCTGAGTTTCTGAGTTCTGTCCCTTGGCCCAGTGTCCTTGTCACCATAATGCGAGGGCACCCTGGGCATGAACGTCTTCCCCCTGCACACACACACACACACCTGTGAACAGTGAGTCTAGTTGTGAGCTTTCTGGAAAAAGTGGCAGGGAATTGATTAGGTTTAGGGGAGCCATAGAAAGATGAGATACATTTTATATCTTTGTGATCACCTTTTTAATCCAAGAGCAAAGGAAATCTCTGCTTCGTCCCTATACGAATGGTCTCTGCGTGTGACCTTCAAAGGTCAGCTGTTTTTGCTCCAGTCTGGGACCTGCCTATGTTGGATGTTGGCCAGCGCGTCTCCGGCATACGGGGGAATTTGAGATTTTTCCTCCCTCCCCCATTTCTTCTGTTTTTGTTCTGTGTAAACAGTTCCTGCCGTAGTAACATAGACAAATATAGCAGAGAATGCTTTTCTGGAAGATGAATGCTCCCTAAGCATTTTTTAACCATTTTTGGGAAGAATTGATCTTTCTGTGTGTTTCAGACAGACTGAAAGAGGGCGAGGCCATCGCTATAAATTGAAGTGACATCATATGTATTGCCCCCATTGATCTGCTTTTAGTCTCCAGCCAGGATAAAAGGAAATGGCATCAGGGAGGAAGCATGCTTCATTTAGGCACAGATCCCAGAGTGATAATGGGGTAATAATAGAACTCACGCCACTGTCAATCGGTTGCTGCATTAGTCCCAGGCTCATTCCTGTCCGGGAGCCGCTCAGTGACTTCCTGCAGCGCACCAGCTGGGCCGCCAAGGGGGTGCCCTCCTCGGCCTGCGGCAGGGGACAGGCCTCGGGGCTTGAGTGTTGTGTGCGATGGCCATTGTGGCAGGTCCTGCCTGTGGAAGCCCGGTGGTGAGGCACGTCCGCGGCCCTTGTGACCTAAGAGGTGAGCTGGCCGTTTTGCGTCTTGTTAACGGAGGAGACTGTGGCGGGCCTGAGTCATGTGGGTGGTCTTCGGGGAGCACAGAGTGAGTGATGCCCCTGTCACGGCAGCGAGAGGCTTCTGGAAGAGTCCAGGTTTGTTTTCTTTGTGCTGCTGGTAGGTTAGGAAGGTAGGTTTGAAAAATTCGTATTTTCTTTCCAAAAGTCTGTGTAGAAACTTTTTAAACCACTGAAGAGTTATACAGCTTGCCTCAGTTCTTCAGCTGACTGCAGAAAATAAAAGTAGACTTTCTTCTTTGTGTACCTCTCAGTAATTAACTGTGAAGTCTTCTGTGTTTACAGCAAGGATGCAGACTTCTGAAGCCCTTAGCAAATAACATTTGTACTTGACTGACCTGCTTTAGCATTTTGTTTCTTGCATTCATGTAAGTTGTACCGTCCTGTGCAATTCTCTTTCAAGTACCCACATGACTTTGGCACCCCGTAGTCTTATTTTGTCTAAGTTTCTGAGGCAGATGCATTTTAAAAATACTGAGCTGTTCTCCATATGGAAATAATAACAAATGAATTCCATGTCTGTAGGACTTTTTATCTCTGCGGCCATGATGTGGGTTCAAGCGCTATTAGGCCCCCAGAAACACAGACAGGTTTCCTCTGTAATGTTTCAAGGCGCTCTCTTAGGAGATAATCCCTGGGAATATTTTTCATGACAGTGCCATAGTGTGGCTAAAGCCACGTCTATCTCTTGCAGCCCTGCTGTATGAAAACCCACTTGGCCCAGGAGTCATGTGAAATTTGATTTCTCCATGCGTGGGAGAAGAATGATCCACATAACATTACTTCTTTCCCCAGTGCCAGCTGCCAGGGCGCATCTCACTGCCGGGTACAGCCTCTGGGCACGTTTGCTAGTATTTGATACCTTTCTGTTGCTTTGCAAATGTTTTGGAGTATTACATACTATTTCTTTTTCATTGTAGCTTTATATTTCATTGTAGCTTTACATAGAGTGAATGTTTGTTTTATGACAAGAAATCTGTATTAAAGTGTAGCTACTTAACCACATTTTTGCACTGAAGCAAATACTAAAATCCTCTTTGCAAGGTCTGTGATCTCATTTTTTTAAAAGAAATGATGTAATGTTTACTTGTGAACAAGTGATACAGAGTTAGTTTTACTGTCTGTGGGTTCAAACAACATTAGATCACCGATAATGTGTACTTTTTTCGTTGTTTAGAAACATCATTTCCTCCCTAAGGTAGAGAGGTACAGTTGAGAGCCAGGTGTTTACTGAGTAAGAATATTTGTGCAAGTTCTCTCTGAGAAGTCTGCCCGGCCTAAATCTCCTGGCATCACGAGGGATGTTCCCATCGTGGCTGTGCTGCTGGTTGCGTCCTGCCTGCCTGTGAGCAAGCCGGCTCTTGCCAGAGGCGCCTCGGGCCACGGCGCAGAAGGCCTGGTACCTGCAGCAGGCTCGCCCTTGCTCTCTGCCTCCCGCTAGTGAGAGCCAGCTAAACTTACAAAGAACCCGCAGGGTTTGATGATGTGTGCGCTCCTTCCCTGCCTCTCAACTGTCTGTCGTAAGTCAGGGGTCTTAGCTTTAAGTATTTCCATTGTGTAAAATTTGGAGAGAACAAAAGCTTTCTGCGATGCTTGCAGCCCTGTTTCTGCGTGTAGATGTGTGTGCTTTCTGTTTGGGAGGAAACTGAAAGATACACGGGATGAGCCCAGGGACTTTGGTGGGTTCCCGTAGTAGTAGTGCTTTGATTTTTAAACTGGAGTTGTGTTTATGGGTTGATCTCTTTTGGGGCAAGTCGAGGACCAAGCTAGTTGGTCCTTCTCTCAGGGCTTCCTTTCCTCTGTGGGTCTCTTCAGCCTAAACCAAGTCTCAAGCCGAGTTCTAACAATAGGCTTCTTTGTAAGCACAAATGCACAATTGGGAGACACTTTTCTTTCTACTCTTTCCTTCCCTGTAATTCTGCAAATTGGCCAGGGCTTGGTTCCTGCAGTAGTTAGCACACACGGCCCCCATTCCGGCCTGGCTGGCCCCGACCTAGAAGCCTGCCTTCCCGCGTCCGCACGCTGTTTCCCTCTGGCTGGTGGCTGCACCAGCGTTGCTTGCAGGGTTGACAGTGCCTGTGGGGGCCGGGGTGGGCAGGGCCACTTGGATCCAGTCTGGAGCCTGTTGTCCTAAGTGTGGTCTGTCCTATTCCGCACCTGAGTGAGGGAGAGGGAGAGCTGGCCGCTCCACCAAGAGTCCCAGGCATTCTGGGAACAGTGGGAGCAAAAGAAGTGGTGGGGTGGGTTGAGGAAGTTTTGGGGTGTGGCTTTAGGAGAACAGGAGTGCACTTAGGGCTATGGGCTGAAGGTTCAGCTTGCAGTAGAGAAAGGCCTCTGTTGAAACATTGTGAACCACTGTAGGGTTTGCTGGGGACAGGGAGGAGCCACAGAGCCAAGGGGACAGTGCTAGACGGGCTTGGGGCTGAGTGGAGTTGGAGCCAGAACAGGAGGAGCCTACAAAAGAGGCAGAATACAGCTTCTCAGCCAAGCTCCGGTCCGGAGCTCTGCCAGGCTGCGTCCTACGCTTGCCCCTCTGAGGTGTCCCTGGGGCAAACCTTGGGGTTCAGCAGAGGCTGGGGCCTGGGTTTGGCCTCTTCTGTAAAACAGCAGACTTGCTACCATATAAATAGCCTTATGTTTAAATGATAGAGAATGGTAGAATGGTGCTGTTGTTACTAGTTGTTATGTAGTAACTTGATATCTCTAAAGCATCTTACAGGCTCGTGACTTCTCCAGAAAGGGAGTTGGTAGTTGTTCCCCAGTCCTGTAGGGAGCTTGGGTCAGTGATCATTGTACTGTAATTGTGCTCAAGGCACCTTGCCTCTCCTGCCAGCCCAAGGGCCTCTCCACAGCATGGCTGTTAGGTGGACTCAGGAGATAAACATACCCGAGAACCAGCCAGTGTGCATCTGAGCCTGCTGTCTGCCCGTCTGTGGGGAGGTAGGGCTGAGAATATAAGAGAAATGCTTTCTTCGTGACATTGGGTGGGGGTGCGGTGCATGCAGCCAGCAGTTTCCCTGTGCGCTCATTTTGGAAGAGAGAGAGAGGGAGGGCGGGCCAGGCATCGTGTACACTTGGGGACAGAAAGGTAGGGACAGAAAGAGAAGCCAATAATTTCTAAAATTTCTTTTGAGTAGCAAGAAGTGGCAGTTGGTTTTGTTAACAAGGGTTAAATGGGAATAAGCAAGGCTGAAGGGAAGATAAGTGTAATCTTCAAACCTTGGTTTTAGAGTAAGTGCTTCGCTGTTCCTCCACGCGTTGTTCTGTGCTCCGTGGGGCTGACTGCTCGGTGCTCTTGGGCAGTGCTGCCGCTTGTGCTGGGTGCAGCAGTGAACAGATACACGAAGCCTGACTCAATCCTGGGCGTCGCAGATATTATTTGTTCACAAATTTGTTTTATTTTTCGTACCACCTTAGGGCTTCTTTTTGCCCTTAAGTGGTAATGATTTTTGACCCATCCTTGGCGAAAACATGGGGATATGGATCAGGTTTATGTGTTGTGTGTTGTTACATGTATGATTGTGTATCCTTTTAACATTTTTTAGTGTATTATAAACATAAATTATAGACTTACCATTTTTTTGTAATGAAGGCATTGTGAGGCACAGTATTTATTTCATTGCATGCTCTTTATTTCTCTGTTCAGAAAGGAAATTGTAACCTGCTTCTTTCTGTTGAACTTCCATGTGTTTGCCTACAATTGAAGGGCCCTTGAATCTTTATCTAGGCTAAATAACACTTCTTAGCATATGTGTGCCATAAAGGCAAAGATCTAATAAAGCCTAATAATTTTTCATAAGATAAGAACCATTTTGATCTCCCCTAAATATAGACCTGAAATGAAAAGCTGAGGAAACAGGGCATCACCAGACCTCAGAACGTAGTGACTTTGAGGAGACAGTGTGAGCCCAGGGTTTCCCCAAAGTCAGCACTGCAGTCTGCCGGTGTTTCAGACACATGCCAGCAGCGCCCAGGTTACCCACGCTTTGCCGCCATCTTCGGTCTAAACGTTTGGGTCTAATTTCTTGTCAGCTGAATGGCATTTTCACCTGCTGTTTGTTTTGCCCTCAGCTTCTTCCAGACCAGCTGGTCTTGCTTCTGGAGCGTCTGTTGGAGGAGAAGACCCTGACCCTCCCAACCCTGCAGACCCTCCAGAGGACGTACCATCTCCACGAGCAGGACGCAGAGGTAACCAGAGGCTTGACCGGTGGGTCTCCACTGCTGGTGAAGGTGGAGCCCACACTGCAGTCCCACACACTGTTGAAACTGTGATTTGCATTAGCAGAACCCCATGTGTTTATGAGTAAAGTACAGGGCTTTATGCAGAGGGCACACTGCTTCCCAGGCTGCGCCTGTTGCAGCTCTGAGCATGCTTATGCTTATAACCACAGTATTTTGAGATCCTAAGTTTCTCCCTCCTCTTAAATCAGAAAGATGGATGGAAGTCTCCTGAAGAGTGAGCAGTCAGGGCGGAGTGTTTGAGGTTATAAGCCTGGGTGGGTCGTCTTGCACACTGATGGTGGCGCCGTCCTGTTGCACGTTAGGAAAACTTGGCTCAGCTGTATCAGAGTGTCTTGGTTGCATTCAGTTAGGACAGGAAAGGAGCCATGTGTAAAGGAAATGAGAACTGGATCTAGCAGCCATGGTTTAAAGAAGAAAATTGAATGCTTGTGGGAAAGCAATATGATGTGGTCCTTAATATCTTTTAGCTTATTGGGAAAAATGCAATATGAATCCTAAGATGAATTCCAGGTTTTAAAAACAGAATAGTAAATGTTTAATGTATTTAGTCATTTTAAAGTAAAACACAGGAGCAGGAGGTCAAAGTCAAAAGCTCTCATTTAAAAATAAAATGTAGAAAATGCAAGTAAGTTTGGTTTGTAGTCAGTTGAAAATAACTGAACATTTAAAAACTGTATACTCCAATATGGCAGCCATATTAAGCACTTGAAATGAAGAGGCGTAAAAATCAAAATTAAAAATCAAAATATCTCAATACAGTTAATTTCTCCCTGTTCATTGCAACATATTTTTTGAAACTATTTTGTAAATATGTCGGGTTAAATGCAGTATTGTAATGAATTTTACAATCATTGAGAACAGCCAGTTCCTTGTTAACTATAAGGTAAGATGGACATTGTTAAGCAGTTTAAAGCTCCATAAATTCAGGAGTAATTGGAAAACTCCAGAGAAGAGATGCATAGCTTTTCACCCACTTGAGCATGGATCAGACGAGCGGCTATTACTGTTTATTTCAGTGCTTAGATTTTTGTTTATAGGCATTTCGAAATGCCAGACTGTTATTTTTAATGAGTGTTTAAAAGTCCTATCTATTTATAGGCATTGGGCTGTTCTAATAGCGGTGGAATGCCAGGTGCCTGCCGCGTGGACCAGGGCAAGAGGGTCAGAGCAGGCACTGGGCACCTGTCCCTCGATACCCGGAAGCCGTGAGGTGCTAGGCCCTTGTTTTCCTTCTTCCTTTGGGCATCAAACACATCCTGTTCTTAACTTACAGCATGACTTAGTTCTGTATAACCTGTCCTTTGAGAAAGACTGCAGGTTTTATCTAGTTGTTTGTTTTGCATCTCAGCCTGTGGTGTTGCCCAAAGACAGGACAACCTCTTCCGTTAGATTCTGGTGACCAGAGGTAGTCTGAGTGCAGCGTGGCTCACTCGTGTGACCTGCATGGGCCTTACTATGCAGTGTGAGTCGTGCATGTTCTCTGGGCACTGGGACTCATCCTTTACAAGCTCACTTTTGATGAGCTGGGAAGGGGATGCACCAGGTGAAGTTGGGCTGTTTCTCTAGCCAGAGTGTTCAGGAAAGGCCAGTCAGAGAAAATGACACTGAGCCAAGACCTAAAGACCTGAGGGAGGTGGCCACACAGCCAAGGGCTCTGGGTGGTAGCGGTTGCCTTGGAGAGATGACAATACATGCAGCTGTGTGAACTCAGCATGGGCCAGGAATCGCAGTCAGCAAGCTTTTCCTGTAAAGGACCAAGTAGTTCCTACTTCAGGCAGGATGGTTTCTTCTGCAATTATTCCGCTTTGCTGTTGTGACTCCAAAACTGGTAGACAGTTTGTAAACAAATACGGCTGTGTGCCAGTAGAACCTTTCATGGACCCCAGAACTTTAATTTCATGTAAGTAGCACATCATCTTTTCCCCATTACTTTTTAAAACTCCTTGCAAACATGCACACTGTTCCTAGCGGGAGGATTTGGTCTGCCCAGCTGTGCTCTGCCAGCCGCTCTGCCTAGCCTTCGGGCCACCTCCTGTGGTTTGTTCTAAGATGAGCCTCCATCCCAGGCCCTTAGGGTTCTGGCTGGGGTTTGTTACACTGATAGCTTTTCTTCCTGTGAGGAGTGTCACTCAGAACCAGAAAAATAACAGGGTTTTGGATAACCAGGGTGTTCCCCAGAAACTGTATGAGTTAAGTGTGATTAGCAGAAGTGGAGTTAACAGTCAACTGCCTTTGTTTTTTTTTTCATGGTTACTAAGTTTAACTCAGTGGTATACCCAGTTCTACCTCATAAATATAAAAAAAAGTTCCTATCAGAATCACTCTGTGATGTGTGAAGACGGGTTTCTGGCTTGGAGACAGTCTAGAGAAATGTTGGCACCTAACACTTCGGAGTTCTAAGGCTTAATAAGAATAGAGCTTCGTAATTTCTCAGTGCAGCTTGGAGGCTGAGAACAGGGTGGGGGTCTGTGATGCAGACAACATCTTCCTAAGGCAAGTAACAGCCAGATCACCACGTTCATAACCATGGGGTTCACCTGGGCAGCGTCACCTCGGCTCCTGGCCCTGCATGCACGGCCAGGGTCTGAGCTCAGACAGGAGGGATAGGAGTAAGTTTGCAGCTGTGCTGCCCAGGGACACCTGAATAGGTCCCGTGTCTTCACTCCCCTCCAGAAGTCCCTGCCAGCGTCGGACACAGGCACTTCTGTCACCCTGGCTGATAGCAGAGGCCAGCACAGCAACATGGGATTTCTTCTCAGCAGTCCAGTTTGGAATTCATAGGCCATTTCTGGTTAAGAGGATATAAATGGTCTTCATCTCTGCCGTTAGAGTCCTTCTTTATAAGTTAAAGAAGTTAGTGTATTTGGGCTTAAAAAGCTAAGTATCACTTAGGACTTTTTTTAAAAATGGAAAATACCAATGCCCTGAATTCCAAATGACATTCTCATAACAGCCTTTATTTTAAGTGACAGACATTTCATGAGAGAAGGAATTGCTACTTGGTAGAAAAAGTCTTGAGTCTAACTTGGTCTTGGTACTCTTCATGAGAGAACAAGTTAAATTGTTATTAGGACTCTTAAATATGGACTTGGGAGCAGTCATTCAAAAAGTGCCCAAAGAGACGCCGAAGCATGGGCTGTGTGCTAAGGGTCGCAGTGGAAGATGGCACTAGAGGGCTTTGCTGGCAGGACCAGGTGAGTTATGGCCCTGGTGCTCTGCTCCACTCTCACAGGCCCCGGGGACCGTGGTTTCGAAGGACATACCTGGTGCGGAAAGTGCTTAGCCCCTGCTGTGTGGAGCAGGGGTGCGCATGCCCTGGGAGAGGGGGCTACATCCTGTGTCTGCGCATGCGCTGACATGGAAACCTGTCCGGGTACCTCGGATGGTTCCAGGCTCCTTGCTGTCCTCCACTGTCTCCTCGTCTCTCCTTCCTTTGGGTGTGGTAGGCCCCTGCAGTCCCGCCAGAGAGCTGATTATTAACTATCCTTACGTGTGCTGGCGGTTGTATCGTTCCTGTGCTGCAGTCCTATTCTCAGATCTCCAGCTCTGCTGGGGAGAGGTGCTGAGTGCTGCTAAGGGCTTTCAGGGATCAGCCTTCCGCTTCCAGGCCAGATTACCACCCTTCCATCCCTGCACCCTGTGTGGTGCGAACACGCAGGTCAGCGCCGGGGGCAGTGAGTACCTCCGTGCCCAGAGGTTTGCAGGACGTGTGTATAAGGAGCAGGGTGCCAAGGAGGAGGGAGGTGACACATAATGCCCTAGCCGCCTCACACCTTGCCCTCCTCTCTTGCCGGCCCCCTCTGCTCAGTGGGGCGCAGCCAGGGCACCTTCACATTTCTTGGCCTGGAAGGTAAAGTGACTGTTGGAGTCACAGAACTGCCAGCCTTGTACCAGCCTCCCTCACCCAGGAAGGAAAATGAACGGAAGGGAAATTCAGTGCATAGAAGCACTTTGTTTGCAGTTTTTAAGTGTAACTCCAAGAAAGAGCCTTAACACTTAAAAATATATGTGGCCACTGATTTTGGAACCAAAAGTGGTTCTCAAGACCCCTTTGAAATAGTAAAGTCCCGGTCTGCTTTTAGCCGATCTCTTACATTGGAAAGCAGCTGCCCCACAGTAGTGAGGTAAGGATCCCAGGAGCTTGCCCTGTGAGGTCTTCTCCCCAGGAACCCCGCAGCTGGCCTTCACACAACTTCCCCCCTGTGGACTACTGCTGAGCACGCCAGAGTAGGGCCTCCCTCCAGCAGCAGCATCTCCCAGCATCCTTTTTGAACATTAAAAAGCAGCAACCCATGTCTCACCTGGCGTAGATGGCTGTGGCCCGTTCTGATGTTTCAGTTGTATGCTTTCACTAGAAAATGAATTTATGTAAGAGGCCATCAGCACATTCATTCATCTCCTCACAGAGTTGGGAGAAACCCTGTTGGTTGTAAAGAAGGACCCTCCGGGATTAGATGGACCAAGAAAATGTGGGTGCCACATGCTCCATCTCCCTGAGGTGCCACCTTTCCCGGCCCCCTGAGTGGGTGTGGTTTGGGGCTGGCCTCCAGGGGAGGGGAGGGTGGTACCTACTCGTGCGGAGTCTGCACACACTTCATTTTTTGATCACTTTTGAACACACAGGCCCGGGATCTGCTGCCAGCTGAGCTTGGACTTAGTAGTGAGCTACCTTCGAGTCCAGGCCCCGGCCAAGTGGGGGCCACGGCCCACTCTCGACTTTACTCATCAAGGAGGCGGCACTGCAGTTACACTGATGGCTTTGGGTTTTGTTTTGTTTTTATCACACTCAACTGGGAAAACTTCCTGAAGCTATCTTTACTCCATTTTCTGTTTTGTCTTATTTCATTTTCTTTTGAAAATGTGTATTGTGATGTAGTAAGTTGATTTTATGATCTGCTAATGGATCACAGCCCGAAGTTTGAAAAATGCTGGGTAGAGTGGTTTTGGGGTTTTCATGAAGAGTAAACTCTGCTGATTCCTCCCGGGGGGCTTTAGGGTTAAGGATCCTGAGCCTTGATTTCCTCAAAGTAAAATGAAGCCCTGAGTATCTTCATGGGATTGTAAACAACATAAGAGAAGTCCGTGAATGTGCTAAGAAAATGAGAGTGCCCGTAGTTATGGGATGGGGGACACGGGGCTGAATGCAGGGTTCTAGCGTGGCGGGCAAGCTCTCCATGCCTGAGCCACACCCCAGCTGAGCGTAGTTTAACATAGTTCCTGTTCATGTAAGATGCACGTTTTATTTGATCCCAAAGAGTCAAGATTTACTACTTAGCTGAAACATTTGTACTCTCTTTAGTTGTATTTTCTTCAAATCTCCACACACATGCAGAGATCAGAGGGAAAAGAATCTCCTCAGTTTCTAGAGGTGAATTCTGGCACTGTCATTACTTAGAGACTATGCAGGTGTCCTGTTGGGATCCTTTATGCATTCAGTCATAGGCTTCCTGGCCCTTGGTTCAGTGGTGGTTTGGTTTTGCTGGGGTAGGGGCAAGTCTGCTCTGGGTGAAGTGTTTTCAACCTGAGCACGTCTGATGTTTGGACTGGATAATGTGTAATTTCTTGTTTGCAGGAGGCTGTGCTTGGCATTGTGTGATGTTTAGCATCCCTGGCTTCTGTTCGTGCGGTGCCAGTAGCCGCTTCTTTCTCTCCCCCATTGTGGCACTCGAGTGTCCAGGTGCTGCCTGATGACCCCGGCAGAAGTCTTCTGGTTAAGGGCAGTTTTCAAAGTCTCATTTTAAATGACTGATGACAGTTGCCTACAGTACAGAGTGGGGTGACTGGAAAGGTGGCTGACAATGTTTGGAGGTGGCCCCAGTCCTGCTGTACTCCCTCCTGAGGCCCCAGAGCATGTCACCTTGGGAGAGGTGAAAACAGGCTTTTGCTTGGAAGAAAGAGAAGGTGTTGCAGACTAGAGTAGCAGCAGTGAGTCGGTGGAAGGGAGCAGATTGATAAGAAGGGACAAACCTGTTTTGCCACTACTATCCCCAAGTCTCTGCCAGCATCTATCCGAGTTCTCCTCTGCAAAGGACACTTTCAAGGTTGACTGCGACTGGGCAAACAACAGCCTCGCAGCCTTGCCCCACATCGGCAGCTGCGGCTGAAGCCCTGGTGAACTCTCCCCCGCCCAGTGGCGCTGGGCCTCCCCCCTGTGTCCACAGGCTGGGGTTTACGGAGGCAGGGAGGGGTACTTCCATAAGCACCGGTGAGAAGTTTTTGCTGGGACTAGAGGGGTAGAGGTGGAAGGCTGCATTTCAGCAGTGCTGGGTCCGTCGGCTCTAAGGCTCACTTGTGAATTTCATCCCAGCCACAAGCATCGTTTCTGTGAATCAGAGCACTCAGGGGTCCTCGGACCACTAGTGGCCTATCAAGGGGGCAGAGGGCTCTCGAGCTGAGTGCTGGTCGTGATTCTGCTCGGGCCTTTGAACGCAGAGACCCTCCCGCTTCACTGGGAGATTTAAAATATTCAGGAGGGTCTCAGCGCCTGGCTCTCCTTTTCTTCCTGAAGACTTGTCCTATTCTGGTCACACGTAGGACATTCCTGTTTCATTTCCTTGCACAGTGGTTTAGAGGAGAGGCTGGGGGTACTTTCTTTGAGTGCTCTTGGCCCTTCAGGGTGCCTGACTGTTGCAATGCCGGGTGCAGGCCCAGGCTCTCTGGCTCCGTCGTCCTCCACCTCCTCCTTGATGCAGAATCTGAGGAGCGTAACGAGGCAGGAACAATGGCTCTGGCTCCTGCCGGGCCCTGTGATCATGGCATGTGCAGGCACAGAACCCTGCCGTGTCTCCCCCACTGCGGTCCTGGGTGTGGGGCAGCACACAGGCCTGGGACCAAGGGCCCTGCCTCAGGGGACTGCCCTGGGTCACCGAGGCTTCTGAGCAGGAGCAGTGCCGTGCCCGCAGGCCCCCAGCTGGCGCCTGCTCCCTCTCCCCGCTTGCTCTGCAGGCTGCCCCGGGGGCCTCATTACCCAGCAGCTGGCTCACTGGGTCGTCACCCAGCATTGTCAGAAGGCACCATCACGGAACAGAACCTCACAAGGCAGGTTTTCCGGCTGAGCAGAAAAAGGAGACCATTGTGGAGGGCCCGAAAGTTGAGTGGCAATTAGTGAAGTGTTCTTCCGGGATAAAATCTGAGGTGCTGTGTCTCACAGGGAGCTCCTCAAGGGCAAGTTGACACTTGCCTCCTCCACCTGACAGCTCACAGATACACGGCACTGGGCCATTTGTCACCACATCTTTGCGGGTACAAAGGGTTTGGCTTGCTAGCCCCTCAGCAAGGTCCCGCTCAGGTTGCGGATCAAGGGGCCCAGAGCTGCTAAGCGTGCGCTTCCGAGCACAGCCTATAACTGGCGTGGCTTCTCAGAGTTTCGGACGCGGAGACAGTGCTGGGGAGGGCAGCGCTTTCCCCTTCACACAGTATTATCGTTCCTTTCTTAGAGCTTCAAAGGGAGGAGAGTCAGTGTGGATTGAAAGAAAAGCCTGGAGCAGTTGCTTTAAGCTGTGTCTTTTTAAACCAGCCGGGTACCTTAGAGTGCTCTTCTCTTAGTTATGCAGTCCAGTGCCCTGGAACTCCTCTGGGGAAAGCCTGCGACAGACAGCATCTCCTGTTGTGCTGTGGTAAAGGGATTTTTAAAAAGCTGATCCAATGTGACAACAGGACTGAGACTTTGTAGATTACTGTTATTCTGTTATTCCTGAGGATGGGGACTGTGAATTCTTACAACCTGTTTTGGGTAGTGAAGTGTTAAATGGATGAGGATGAAATAAAGGAGCTATAGGCAAGCAAGCCTGGTTTATTTTTGTTTTCTTTCTTTTTCTTTTTTCTTCTTTTATCTCACCTGTCTTTTTGAGAGAAAGTCTCACTATGTAGTTCTGGCTGGCTTTAAGCTCCCTGTGTAACCCAGGCTGGCCTTGAACTAGCAGTGATCCTCCTGCCTCAGCCTCCCAAGTGCTGGGATTACAAGTGTGAGCCACTATGCCTGGCCTGGTTTATTTTCCTTAAAAGGACCTGGTAAGTGAATACTTAAATCTGTTTTAAAAAGAATTTAGTAAAAGTGCTTCTAGTCTAGTCTGCCAGACTTTATTAGAAAAGTTTCTTATACTGTTATTGGTCACTTATTGTTCTCTGCTGCTTGGTTCTCCCTTTGTGTTTAGCAGCTGGTCTGACTTTCTAGATATCTGAAGATTTAAGGACATCATCTGCTCTTGCTGTGCATGTAGGTACCACCTAGCTGTAAAAATTCCCTCAAACAGTTGGGAAGAGCTACACATTTTCTGGGGTCTAAATAGCAGTCCCCTGTTTTATTTTTTCAGATGTATCCAAGAAAGCAGCTACACCTCGAGGTCACTTTATTTCTAAAAGCCTGGGGTTTTATTGGTGCTTCTAGGTTTGTTAGTTTACGTATTTTTGTATTAGAGTTGTATTTTTGTATTAGAGTTGTATTTTTGTATTAGAGTTCTGTGATCCACACCAAAAATCTTCATAATTAACTTCAAACACTTGTGTTTTCTTTCACATTCGGAAGGTGAATCGTATTTGTGATAGTTTAGATCTGAAATGACCCCCAGAGCCTCAAGCTTGGAAGGTGGCTGGAATGGGGGCAGGGTGGCTGACTGGCTGTTAGGAAGGTCCTGGTCAGAGACCTGGAGGGGTTTGGCTCGCGACCCTCTCTGACTCCTCTTTACTCTCTCTGCTTCTTGGCCACTGTGAGGTGAGCAGCTTTTCCTTCACTCTGCCCCTCTGTCTTGCTGCCCTGCCTGGGAGCCAGCTGACTATGGACTGAACTCTCTGCAAACCGTGAGCCAAAATAAACCTCTCCTCCTTTCATCTGTGGGCATCCAGTATTATGTCACAGAGAGTTGGGAAAGTAAGACAGTGTGCAGATGGAAAGTGCCTTTCCTGTGCACCCTCTTTGCCTTGCAAAGCAGTCTTAGGGTCTCCGGCATGTGGGGCTGCACAGCGTGGCTGGGAGGGTAAGCTCTGCCTGTGCGTGTGGGCAGCGCCCAAGGGCTGCTGATGGTCATGTTTGTTTATGTGGGAGGGTATGAAATTTAAAAACATGAAGATATCAGCTAAACTTCGAGGTAGTACCAAAATGGTTTTTTTAGGCCACTCATTTTGCGTGTCACCCTTGCCACAGCCTCAGACCACATGGCACTGTGTTTTGTAGAGCAGCTGGTCTTGCCCATCTGTGGGTGGAAGCAGATGCCCAGGCTGAGCACAGGAAGTCCCCAAGCACAGGGGGCGGGCCAGCAAGCAGTCCCCCCGATCCCGGAGACTTTTCCCATTGCCTTGGCCCTAGGGACCCCAGGTGGGTTTTCTTGCCCCTGAGTCCTGCTTAGCCTTGGCTCATCCAAGGGCAAGTGATGGTAATTGTTGTTAATAACAACGTTTTTTGGAAATGTGATTCACATACCAATAACTCACCCATTCAAAGTGTACAGTTCAGTGGCTTTTATTATATTCAGAGTTGAGCAGCCATCACCACAGTCAGTTGTAGAATGTTTCCGTCGTCCCAGAACGGAAACCCAGCACCCTTTAGCCTTTGTCCCTGCCTTCCTGGCCAGCAGTTGTGTGCAGGCACTGGCTTTCCACCTCTGCGGACTTGCCTGATCTGGAGTTTCACTAAGTGGAGTCACACGCAGAATGTGACTGACTTCCCACTCCACATGGTGCTTACAGGCATTGTCCACGTGTGTAGCGCATGTCCATCATCACTGCGCTTTTTCATTGTCACTGTTGTTTCCGTGCTGATGTTTGAATCCCTACCACGGAACTCTACCCTCAGCCCCTTTAGTCCTTTTTCTTTTCTAATATTTTTGTTGTTCTGAATGGACGACATCTGTGTGTCCATTTATCACCTGATGGACATTCAGGTTTTTCTACTCTTGAGCTATTACGAATAATGCTGCATTAACACTTGTGTACAAGTCTTGTGTAGCCGTACCTTTCCCCTTCTTTTGAGTAGGCAACTAGAGTAGAATTGCTGAGTCCCCTGTTAACTCTGATTAACTATCTTGAGGAACTGCTGAGCTGGTTCCCAGTGTGGCTGTACCATTTTATATTCTTACCAGTGGTACTCAAGGGTTTTTCTATATCCTCATCCACCCTTGTTATTGTGTCTGTCTATTTCAGGCATCTTGTTAGATGTTTGGAATGGTATCTCACTTGGTTTTCGCGTACCTTTCCCTTTTGCCTAATGATTTTGAGCACTTGTATTTGTTGATCACTCGTGTACCTTATTTGGAGAAATATCTAGGCAGCCTTTGGCTCATTTGAAAATTGCCTCTTTTTTTTTTTTTTTTTTTTTTTACTATTGAGGTAAAGTACTTTAGTCTGGATAAAAATCCTTTATCAAGTGTAATTTGCAAAAATATTCTGTCACTGTATGGGTTGTCTCTTAATTTTCTCGATACTGTTCTTTGAAGAACAAAAGTTTTGACGGTCGTGAAGTCCAGTTTATCCATTTTTTTCTTTTGCCACTGTGCTTTCGGTGTCAAATGTGAGAAGCTGTGGCCCAATCAAACCGCATGGAATTTCATGCCTGTGTCGTCTAAGATTTTGTAGTTTTAGCTTCTAAGTTTAGGTCTTAGGGTGTCCCCCACAGTACTTCTGTTTAGCTATGAAGGCAAACTTCCTTGTGCTACATGCTCATGTTTTGTAGTTCAGGAACACAGGTCAGTGACAAACCTCTATGGAGCTCAGTCCACAGCAGTTCTTTCCATTCCCACATCAGTTTGCACCGCCTCATCATTGCCACACGTGTCTCACGCAGTCGTCATTTCTGTGGAAGTCTCTGCATGCCGCCTGTCTTGGTTCAGTCACAGCAAACCTAGGGAGCTGCAGCCCCCAGGGAGACAGTGCAGGCTCCTGCAGTGTGAAGCTGCAGACCCCCGCCTCTGGGCTTTCGCCACGGTAGTTACTGTCTACCAAACCCCTGTGGGGTTTTGTTTTTACAAGTCTATTTTTCTCCCTCCAATGGAGAAGCACATTGGAGAAGTTGCCATTAAGAAGGAAGGGCTGAATTATTTTGCAGAGCGTATGGTATGGCTAGAGTAGACTCAGGATGTCCCTGTTAGCGCTGCCTCTTCTGCTCAGCTTGGTGGTGCCTTCTCGGGAGTCTTCTCTGACCACGTGCTGCCACCTCACATCTCACTTCTGCCATTATGTCTCCCGTGGATCCCTTGGCATTTGTTACCAACACATGAATCTTTTTTTTTTTTTTTTCCAGTACCGGGAATTGAACTCATGGCCTCACGCTTCCCAGGCAGGTGCTGTGCTGCTGAGCTAAATCCCCAGCCCCAACACGTGAATCTTAATCGGTTTTTCTGCAGCTTTTTACTGAGCTGTAAGCACCAGGCACAGGAGCTGTCTGTCCCTTCACTTTATCCACAGTACGTAGTACTTAACGTTGGAGAATAACTTTTCCAGGCTCTCCTGTCTGGCACAGCAGGGGACGGGAGTAACCTAACCCCAGAAGCAGGTGTCCCAGGAGATGGGCTGGCCCATCCGCTGCCCCTGAGGCAGTGCACCCTTTCGCAGACCAGGAAGCCCCTTAAGCAAAGTCTGCCTCTGGCAGCAGGCTCATGGGAAGAGGTAACCTCGATCATTGTTTTTGCCAATAGCAAAAGTCCTCTTTTTGGCAAAGCCCACACATACTGAAATAGGGAAAGTGGGGGAGGGCATTTCCTGATTTTGGAATTGCATGGGGTATAGCCGTCCATTAAGCAGACTTGGCTGGGAAGGGCAGGCTGTGCCGTCAGTGTGGACCCCACTTGGGCTCTGGAGTGCTTCTTTTTTGGCCTTTAGTAGCTGTAATTATATAAAAGTGTCCATCTCGAGGAAAAGAAAGGTTAGGATTTGCTCGCGCTCACACGCCAGGGAAGCTTTGATATTTGTTTTGTCATTTGTCGTCACCCTTGACGTCACTACGTCCTCCACATGCACGTCAAGCGTGGTGGCCGCCAGCAGTGGGGGTGACCTGTTCCGCAAGCTGCTGCCTCGCTTGATCTCACCGTTTCAGTGGGATGAGGGCGGCCGGGCCTCCCTGTTCTCAGCCTTCGTCCCACAGATTTACGTATTCCATTGGCCTTGTAGCAGCAAGAGAGGCAACGTCTAATTCCCTGTCCTTTGAAAACGAATGTGCAGGTTGCACCCCATGGGAGTGAGGAGCTGTGGGGGCGGAGAGCAGCAGTGATCAAATCAGCACAGAGATGCCCTGGTCCTGTGTGACAGCCTGGCGGCAGACTGTCCCTTGGTCTTTCTTCACGGGGACGTGTGATAGATGCGCCTGGCGTCGCAGACACCCCTGACACAGCGCAGGCCTAGAAATGGCATCTGCCTGTGGCCACTCCGCAGAGGCTGCCCCACTTACCAGCAGTAAACCCACTTTAAAGCCCAGCAAACCTAATTTAAGGACACAAATTGAGAAAGCAGGTTTGTTTATTGCAGTGTAGACTTACTAACTTACAAAAGCCATGAGGCCCCGTCTGTTTACAGATATAAATGGAACCCTAAATGAGGTTTAATGGGCTCTCAGATCATGTTCCCGGGGAAGATTTTTTCCCCCTTCAGCAGTAAATTTCAAAATCAAAAGGACTGAAAAGAAAGGGGAACGCTTCCTGTCATAAATAGGATGGGTGGCATTCTTCAAAGCATTTTATAGCTTCCAACTGTGCATTATAATTTCAAAGTAGCTGAAGAGCATTCCGAGCTTGCAGAAGGGCCACGGTCACTGAGGAGCGCACGTCGGGCATGCGCCACGTGCTGCTTGCCAGCCTGCGAGACAGTGTAAGATGTGTCCAACCAGCGGGGGGACAGAGCCGAGCCAGAGCGTGCTCAGAGGCTGTAAGCGCCAACTCCGTGAGAGCACATGCGCGCGCACGCGTGTGTGTGTGTGTGTGTGTGAGAGACAGAGAGAGAGAGAGAGAGAGATGCAGTGAGTTGAGTTGGGAGCGTGGACACAGCAGGCCACTGAAGCAAGTGCTACCTGAGGTGGGGCCACCACAACGCCCTCTAGTGTCGAAGCGGACATCTTTCTCCCCAAGTGGTGCCACAGCCTTCCTGTTACAAAGCTGAAGGCTGAGGATGCACTTGAGACTTTTTCCTCCTGGTGTCATCAGAAGACTGATACGAAGATTTAAATTGATATTTAGTCTATCTTTATGCACTGGGGTTCCTGGTGAGATTTTTATTACAAGAATTATACTGTAGGAAAGCTTGAAAACCACCTTGGAAAGTTGGTCTCTAAAATGGTAAGTAAGTTAGATGTGGTGGCTCAGGCCTGTGATCCCAGCACTCTGGGAGGCTGAGGCAGGAAGATCACACGTTGAGGCCCAGCCTGGGCAACATTCCCATATGCAGCCCAGACGGGTACAGCCCACTGCCTGTCTTCATAAGTAACATTTTCCAAAGACTTGCTTTCGTCTCTGTGCTGTCTAGGGCTGAAGGACCCTCGTTAGGGAAACACTGTCCGCCCCTACTGCAGAGGTTAGTGGAACCCTGGTTCCGGCACATTGAAGCGTCTTGGGTGGGGAGTGGGGTGGTGCTTTGTAGCTTTTCTGTCTCCAAGAGAAGCAGGCTGGAGGGAGCAGTGTGTCCTGATGAAGGTTGTTACTGCAGAGATGCCTGCTGGCTTGTGACTGCGCCCCGACTCGGGTGTGGCTTAGGGCTAGAAACAGCCTGTAGATGGGCAGCGCCTCAGGCACCCCTACTGGCGGTCAGAGGGCAGCTCCCTCTGTTGGGGATCCTGAGACCTGGAGTTGCCGGCTCCACGGGGCCTTCGGGTGGTAATGACTGTCTTAAGACGACAGAGTTGCCACGCAGCTGGGCTGACGCAGGGATAAGTAAGCTGGCTCAACAAATGGTTGGCAAAGTTCCCACCCCTCCCAAGGCTCGTTCGTCCTGCTGCTGGGAACCTCAGCCCCAGCGCGGGCTCCTTCTCAGCAGGGTGATTCCTGGTCTCCTTCACCCCGCTTCGAGCCTCCTGCTCACAGCACAGTATGGCCACCCTCTCGGTGGGAGCAGCTGTCTCACAGACATGGCCTGTCACCTCACTGGCTACCAGACATTTCCTTGGAGCCCGTACAGATCCGTACGTAATAGAGCGCCACAGTAGGAAGGACGCCTCAGCAGCGCCAAGGCCGTGGGCACTCGCTGTGTGCTCGGCCCTGGAGCGGCTCAGAATGAGGCCCTGGGGAGGAGGAGCCAGTGGGCTTTCACCCTGTGGGCCAGGCTCAGCCTGGGGGTCAGGAAGTCTATTCAGTGGATCAGTAGCTAGCATTTTAAAAATAAAGAACAGCAAAACCAGAGTTTTACAGATAGGGAGGGAAACAGCCCTTTTGTCTCAGCATCTGCACCCATGTGTACGTATTCTTAGGCCTCTGCGTGGAGACACACCGCTCCGCATGCGTGTGACAGTACTGGTCCCAACTCCGTCCCGTGCCGTTCCTGTCCCATTGCTGGCAGCCTTGACTGTGCTTGGGATGAAGAAGTTGCCAGCCTCGAAGCCAGAGCTGCCTGTTGGCATGCTGAGGTCTGCCGGCCAGTTCCGCAGACCTGCCCCACCCTCCTAGTGGCCGTCCCCTTCCTGGTGGCTGCTGTCCCCATGTGGCAGGGGCCGCCCCCTGGAGTGGTGACTCAGATTACTTGAGTATGAGATGTGGGTCTACATGGATGGCTTCTGCTGTCCGCTGCTCATCCTTCCCAGCCCAGAGCCTAAGGCCCTCCTGTTGGCACCTCCCGGAGAGCACTGCTTCCTGAGCACTCACCTCTGTGTGTGCGTAGCCTCCGAACACCTGCGGGGCTCTTAGTCCCTTTCCAGTGGTGTAAAAGCCCCGCTGTGTGGCGGCCCGCCTGTGCACTAAAGGAAAGCGGCCACCCACAGCCTGAGTGGAAAACTTTGGGAAAGCAGATTTTTAGAGTTGATTTCTGTTATATAAAGTATTCCAGGATGGGCACCTGTCCGTCACGCAAGAGTCTGTGTCATCCTGATGGCATGGGGAGAATCCAGAGCCAGAGTCGCTCTCCTTTGGCAGGTGCCCACCGCGGCACCCTCCCCGGGCCCCGGCGCCGCAGAGCTCCCTGGTCCTCTTTCGCTAGGCTCCCACCCCTCGCAGATTGGGGCAGCAGCGGGCAGGTCCTGGTGGGCCTGGGGTGCGGTGAGGAGCAGCTGCTGCCCCAGCTGCCCTCTTCACTGTGCTGCTGCGGGCAGCTCCGCATCTGCTCACTTCTCAGGGCCGCACCTGCTTCCCTCCTCTCCTTTTCCTGGCCTGCCACCCTGGCACCGTGCTCGCTTTCTCCTCCCTCTCCATTCCCATCCGTCGTCGTCTGCCCTGACCATGGTAGTGATCACTACTCTAGACTTTCTGGAGATTCCTGGCACAAGTTTGCAGTGACTTGATGATGAATTTTGGTTGCTGTTTAAAATTATTACATTTTCCACTCTGTTAACAGTTGAAGTACAGTAAAACGTGTATAATTAATGTGCAGTTTAGTCCATTTGTGTATACCCAGGCAACACTAAAACTAAATGAACAGAACTCGGAGAAGTCACAGGAAGAAAAGATGATAATTCAGTGATAGCCACTGTGAACAAATTCTAAAAGATTAACACTGTGGAAAATGTTTTATTTAATCAAGCTCATTTCAAGCTGATTTCCTTGTATTCAGAAAACATCCACAAATTAACTAGAAGGAAAATTTTAAATAGGGAAAAACGTGAAAGGGTGTATATAGTACATGAAAAGTATGCTACATATACGGAGGGAGGTTCAGCCTCGCTTTTGAGAGAACATCCAAGCTGCCCCGAAGAGTCGTCTTTCCCTGGGCTCCCTGTCGTCTGCCATTGCCCAGCGAGTCCCGTCCCAGACCCTGGCAGAGACAGATCCCCCAGCCCTCCAAGCCAGTGCAGCCCCTGTCGCTGGCACTTTACCACTGGGAATGACAGACCGCTTCCAGGGACAGTTGGGGAACGAGCGTGGTCGTGGTGCAGGGACGGGCGCTCAGGAGGCTTGCCAGCCAGAGTGTAAACTGCCGCGCTTCAGGAAGGCCGTGCAGGCAGCCTTGGTCACAGCAAAGAGGACGCACTGTTTGATCCAGAAACTCCACACTGAGAGATGAGATTGGTGCGAACACACCTGTACCTCCTTGAAGTACAGGCCGCTTCTGGCCTGCGCCGTTGTGAGCACGGGGTCTGCCTGGGGGGCACAGTTGGGTCACAGTGCACTGGTGGCCACGGGGATTGGGATGGAGTCTCCACTGGCAGGAACGAGGAGTTGAGACCTACCGTTACATGGGTTCTGTTCAACTGGAGCGGAGAGCAGTGTGAGCCATGCCATGCTTCCTGTTCTGAGTGAAACAGGGACAGTGGCTGCCCCCACAGGGACGCGGCTGCGGGATCACCTTACTCAGTATTGTGTGTATTAATCTAGAAGAGAATGGTAGTGTGAAGAGGGGATAAACAGAAGTTGACTTTGGGGTTTGGTCTCATTGGGGTATCGATCAGCCTCGGTCTCTGCTGGTGGCTGGTTTTGTCCCAGTGTCTCCTGTGCGTCTGTGATCTGGAGGGGCCGCGTCCTTCACACCATCAGAGGAGGTGCGACGACACTCCGGTGCATGTCAGCACACAGCTCTCCTGCTGCACGCAGCCTGTGGCGGGGAAAGGGGTCTGATCTTGGAGCACTTTCCCGCCTCCCTGGCCTCGGGAGAGGACAGGGTAGGGTAGAGAGAGGGTGCTGTGTGGTGGGACCACTCCCTGTGCCCCCAGGAGCAGGTGTCCGAGCTGTCTGTCCCTGAGCAGCTCCAGGTCATCCGCACCTCCATCCTGGTTTCTCTCCCGGCCTGTGGAGTAGGCCGTGGGTCTAGCGTACTTCGTGTCCGCACAGCATGGCTCCAAAGGGGGTACCAAGGGACATGGCCTTTGCCCCCAGAAGTAAACTCTTGCTACTGCAGAGGACGACCTGTCCCCAGCATGGTGCAGGGAGCTTCGTGGCTGGAGAAGACCCGCTGTGGAATGCCAGTGCCAGGCACCATCGCAGATGTATGCAGTGTCCCTGTGTTTATTTTGAACCCCACTGACCCCTTGTTTTAAACAAGACAAGGTGACCACTGTCCCCATTAATTAATTTAAAACAAGGAACAGCAAATGCCAGGCACGATGATGCCAGCCTGTAATCCCAGCTATCCGGAGGCTGAGGTGGGATGATCACTTGAGGCCAGCCTGGGTAAATGCCCCTTCTTCAGGAAACAAGCAAGCGCAGCTGTGTAAGAGACAGCCTTCTTCTCGGACCTGCTCCTGCGCCCAGCGCAGCTCCAGCTGCCCATCATGTGGGACTTCCCTTTCCCGCCACTGTGGGCCGAGCCGCGTCCAAGCAGGCGGCACCCCCCTTGGCGCTCAAGTCTGTGATCTAGAGGAGCAATGCTCCGCGGCGCCCGCTTTGGAAGTGGCACTGGGAGTGGCTGAGACAGATGTCTCCCCAGCCTGCGTGGTGACAAGTGACCATATGAAATGTGGACCCTTCAGGGTATGGGGGAGGAAAATAAGGATTTTGTCTCTCGAGAAACATGAAGTAAAAGCCCTTGCACGGACAGGAACTGTCCGGCGGGCTGTCTGCCTCGCGCAGCGCCTTCGTGATGTCTTTTAAACATCCTGTCACCGAAGCACTGCAGTGCGCTCGCCGCTCTCGGATGAAAAGGCCTCTTGTTGCCAGCTGCCCTAGGAGGCGAGTGGGCGGGGGAGTGGCCTGTCTTTCCTGGATGCCCTGTTCGCCTGCAGGGGTCAGAAGACTGGGTCTCTTATTAGGCATAACAGTCCGCTGCCTCTGATGGCGGAAGTGGAAATGCTGACCTCATGGTGGTGGTGAAAGAGCCCCTTTGATGCGGCATCTCCCGGGCCCTCGTCCTGGCGTAGCCTGCCTGCCCCTGCCCATCTGGGGCTGTGTCATCCTCCGAAATAGACCCAGGTTTAAGCTTTGTAGTTTCCATATTTGTAAATAAGATGAGGGAAAGCACAGAAGGAAGGACATGAGGTGAAAGCCTCCCTTCTCGGAATCTGAAGAACAGTGCTCCCCTCCCCGGCACGTTTTGGAGGGACAGACGGGCCGTGGGCAGGCTGTGGCGTGGGCAGGCTGCACGAGCACTTGGAAGCCGACAACCTTCTTCCCCCTGCACTGATGGGGGAGGCTCTGTCCTCAGCTGGCACGGCAAGGGTCCGAGGGGAGCCATCCCCGTGCCTCTAGGCTGTGGGGTGGCTCTGGTTTCCGCAGAGCTCACAGGCAGGAGCGGCTGTGCGGAGCGGGAGGTGGCCTGAGCTGAGCGCTGGCCTGGGGGACAGAGGCAGCGAGCGAGTGGGCGCGGGGTCCTCCTGCCCTCCCTTGGCCCCTTGAACCAGCGCACTGATGGGGCGTCGCTGTGGTAGCGTCCTGTAGCTGGCAGCTCTGCTCACCTGTTCTCCCTGCTCACCGTGTTTGTGGGCTGCTCCTTCCCTTTTATGGCCTGCTGTTGAACATTTGGTTGGGGATGGAAAGATTTCACAGCTGGGGCCAGCTTCCCTCTTGCCATGGGGTCCGAGGCCATGGGTTCTTTGTCCTGTACTTCTGAGACTCCCTCAGGGCTGTGCCAACCTCCGCCCTGAGCACCATCCTTCCCAGCCTCCTGGGCCTGCTGCCTGCGAGCAGGGGGCACTCTGCGGCCTGGGGGAAGCGTTCTTTGCAAAGGTTGTTTCATTCATTCACTCATAGTTATTTATACATAAATCTATTTACTATAGCTTGGAGGAAAAATCCAACTGATATAATTTGTAGGGGCCTTAGCCAAAACGTTGAAATTGCTTGCTTTTTAAGAAGTTGCTGCAAATGGATCACTAAAAAACATCTCCCTCTTTCAAAGGCAGTAAACACAGGGAGGGAAGTGGAGGCTTTTTAAAATGTGTCTTTCCTGTCTGTGTGTGGCCACTGTTGAAGCAGCAGTGGAGCAGGATGGCAGGCTGCTTGCCAGGTAGAATTGAGAGGGCTCCGCGTAGTAGGAAACAGCATGCCCTGGGGTCTAAAAGAGTCCCACAGAATTCTTTTGTGAAGAGCAGGCCTGCCACACTGAGAGAATGCCCTAGCCCTGCCTGCAGGGGGCGACCTTGTCCCTGGTGACTGCCTCCCTGAGGACATTGGCTGGCATCAAACTTAGCCACAGTGTCTAGATTTGGAGAAAGGGGAGGGTTCTTGGCAAATTCAGGCAGGT
>NW_004955422.1:22014531-22086833 GCF_000276665.1 Chinchilla lanigera
GGGAATTGAACTCAGGATTTTATTCATACTTCACTGTATTCCCAGCCCCTTTTCTATTTTTTGTTGAGATAAGTTCTTGCTAAGTTGCCCAGGTTGGGCTTGAACTTGAAATCCTCCTACGTCAGTCTCCCAGAGAAAGTATATCTTTTGAAAGGATGGCATCTGCTTCTAGCTTGTCTGCTTCCAGTATATTGTGCTCAAGGGCACCCCTGCAGCAGGAGCAGGAGCTACTAGGTCAGCAGCACCCTGCTCCAGCTTCTGGCCCACACCGTAAGAAGGGCCACCTTGGCTCTTTTTGAGATCAGAGAGAGGCGTCTTCTCCTTATTGCTTTTATTGTTATAGTCGGGCTCATGGATCAACCACTGTTACAAGAAATGAAGTGGTCAGAGTTGTGACAGGAGCCCCTGGGCACAGTACCCTGTGGGAAGTCATGCCACCGGGAGCCTAGCTGGGGGAGGTGGCCCTTATTTCCCAGTCCAGTCTTGCATTTCTCAATTGCTTACAAAGTGGTATCTGAGGCATTGAAGCACCCAGCTGAAATGTATCTTTGCCCCCATGAGGGTTAACTCTGATCCCTCCTCATTAGGAACTTGGTTCTTCTCTTTTAAAAAGAACCTAAACTAAAACACACAACTAAATGTGTCAGCAGTGCTGGCGCAACTCAGAGAGTGGCCGTGTGGCATGCCAATGGCTCTTTCTCGTTAAACTCACGGGCCATGCAACCTGCCAGCCTGCTCTTACCTTCCTCTCCTTTCTTCCAAGGTTCGCCATCGGTGGTGTGAGCTCATTGTCAAGCACAAGTACACGAGTGCGTACGAACAGGTGGAGCGATTCCTTCAGGAGGACCAGGTGAGGATGCTTTCAGTGCTGGCCCCTGCCTGTCCCTGGGGGTGTCCCTCACAGAGAGTCCTAGGTTCTTGGCATCTCTCTCAGAACATTTACATCACTGCCAAGAGGTCAGAGTCCTGGGGAGCATCTCAGGCACTAGTGCTCTTTGGAGCTGATGGCCCCAGCCTGCACCCCTGCACAGTGGTGAGGGCCATGCTGCAGGTGCACCTGAGGGCTCACTGCCCGCAGACCACTGGCTGAGTCGCCTGTGGAGCTCTCCAGAGGCTCTGGGTCCCATCCCCTGAGCCCCGCTGTGAGCTCAAGTGCAGGCTGGCATGGAAAGCCCAGGCTGGTGTCTGCCAAGCCCTGAGCTCCATCCCCTTCCGTAAGAGCTTCCTCCCAGGAAGCAGTAACTTAGAGCCCACCAGAAGTGTGTGTGTTAGGGAGTATCGGGGGATATGCTTGACCACCTCTGACGTCCACTGCATGCAGTGGGGGCACCGCTCTGGGTGCCTTCTTTGACCCCCGCCTGCCTCCCTCCCAGCTTTTGCCTCTGAAGGAGCTGCCTGCCACACTGTGGGCTGCCGGAATGGGGCTGTGCTCAGTGGGGGTGGAGGGAGAGGGCGGGACAAACAAAAGGACCTTTGACAGGGTCTCGGGGCAGGGGGCAGCTAGTGAGCGAGGGCCAGCTATTCCCACACAGAAAAGCACATGACCGCAGCAGCAGAAATGTCACATTTGCACAGTGGAGCAGGAGGAGTTTGGAGAAGCAGATGGGAGCACAGAAGCAGCGAGCTCGAGAGCAGCGTCAGGTCTGTTCAGAAGACCAGAAATGGCTGAGCACACTTAGAACCATGCTCTTTGCCATGCAAGGATCACCGTGTCTGAGCTTTGTCAGGAAAACACTTTTGAATCGCTAACCGCTGAGTTTTTATCTTGTGCTGCCTTTCAATTCCTTCTTTTAATTTGCTCCAACAGAATGTGACCCTCGGAGTAACTCAGCTTGGAACAACAAAGCAGGCAGAACCAAAGGGGCCCTTCAGTCTTGCAGAACAGGATTGGCTGCTTTTAAAATGTAGAAAAAGTACAGATGGGAGTCTTCGCAGCATTGTTCTCCAAACAGAAAAGCCAGTGTCTGCTGCACTTAAGGCTGTGGCAGGACAGTGGCCGGGGGGCAAATGGACAGGCATCCTGGGGTCCCCGTTGTGCAGTGGGGTCTTCGTTGCTCCAGTGGGTGATGGGCTGCCTGCGGGAGTGGGGTCCAGCCAGTCCTAGCGCACACTTTCCCGGGAAGGACCCCCGAGTCCTGCAGCAGGCACAGGGCTCTCGGTGCTGGTCACCGGAGCGACCTGGCTCTGTCCAGACATTCCAACGCAGGCGTCCCTCTACACCAGGGAGGTGGCCAGAATCTGTTGGCAGACTCACTAGCTAAGAACTCTGTGGGGTTTTCACAAGAACCAGGAAGAAACAGGCATTGGAAGCTGCAGATTCCAGACGTACAGCCACCTGTCTTTTCTCGGGCCTTCGTGCTTCCTAGCAGCAGCAGGTTTCAGGAAGCACAGACCGTGTCTGCATGTGCACGTGTGAGACAGAGCTCCCTTTCCTAATGCTGTCCGGCCTCTGTGCCTGCAGGCGATGGGCGTGTACCTCTATGGGGAGCTGATGGTGGGTGAGGATGCCAGGCAGCAGCAGCTCGCCCGCAGGTGCTTCGAGCTGGCCAAGGGCCAGATGGACAGGTCCTCGGCAGAGGTGGTGGCTGAGATGCTGTTTTAAAGAGGTGATTCTTTCTCCTTCCTTTCACTGCATGTGGTTCCCACCAGATACCCTCAGGAGATGAACCAGTAAGAAGCCAATGGTGGCCCAAGCCCACCGCAGCTTCAGTCTCTGCTCCCTGCTGGGCTGCGCAGGCCCCGCGGTGAGCAGGCAGAATGGAGGCCAGGGCCAGCTACTCCATGGTACAACAGAGGCAGCCAGTTCTCTGGCGCCATTTTCAGTCACCTTGGGGTTCGTAACCTGGGGAATTTGGGGGGGACCTCGTGTAGGCATGGAGATGGAATGGGAACCCCAGCAGAAGTACTGACCTACAGTCTTCAACGTCAAGGCAGGGGCTGGAGTCTCTCCCCTGACTGCGTGTGGACTTGGGGTTCCTCCACTGTGTGCTCGCTCGGTGACACCCTGTGCCAGATGGTGGGTCTTATTTCTCACTTGTATTGGAGAAGAATCTCTTCCTGGCCTAACGCCGGGGAGTCCTAGAGCACACGTGCTTCCCCTGCTGTAGTGCTTCGGATGGACCTGTTGGATTAACTTCCGAGCAGGTGGTTTTTAAGTGTAAGTTCTGCACTATTAAAGTACGTAATTTAGCAGTGGCACATAAAGTTAAATTATACTGTGAGATTATTGCGTTTCTTTCCTCTAATAATCTTTATGTCTGTGTTTTCTCAGTTATTTTTTTCAAGATTTTACATGATACAATGTCGTTCAGCATTTTAAAAAAAATTTAGCTTTGGATCTCAAGCATTTGTCAAGTTGTTGCATACTTTGTAACTTTAATGACTGTCTAGCATTCTAGCATTCATTGTTGCCTTTGTTAGATATGCAGTGTACCTCTGCAGTTTTGCTCTTACAAAGCCCATTTCTGTCTAAGTGTCTTGCCTGTCCGAAAGAGCTGATACCGAAGGACACAGAGCTTTTCTGCACTCCGACTGTGCTCTTCAGAAGAGCCGGGGACCGCGTTTGCAGGAAGAGGGGCTGCTAGGGAACTCTGGGTGACTCTGCACTGTGGAGGGAGGCAGCTGTATCAGGCGCGCGCCACCCTCCCAGCAGTGGCGATGGAAACTCAGAAATAGCTGCACTCACCTTGTCACCCGTCTCCTGTAGTAATCCGCGTAAATCATTCTTCTCTTGTGATTCTTAATTTCATGGAAGGTTTGTGTTACCTGGTGTATGAAAACTGCGATAGGGGCCCCGTTCCTTTGCTCATTCCCAGGTCCCGCACCGGAGAACCGTGGAGGCTCACATGGTCTCGTGACTCCTCGTGATTTTTTTTGTCCCTGATCAGACAGAAGGGCTGTCCCAGTCACCTGCCAGGAAAGCCTGCCATTTCCTGCCCTTGCCCTGAGTGTGTGCCCCTGTCCCTGCCGTTTTAGCTGAAGGCAGGGTCACAGCAGCCCACCACCACTTCGGAGGAACAGGGACAAGGACTGTTCCTGAGCCCCGCTCCAGCAGGGAGCCCCCCTCCCGAGCAGGCCCCCGAGATGTTGCCAGGTGGCGTAGAATCCATGTGGCGAGAGGCACTCATGTCCCCAAGGGTTCAAAGGCAGGGGCCTAGGAGCAGGGAGAGCCCCCTTGGATTGTTCTCTCACATGGCCCATCAGGCACCTCCGTGTCCTGATGCAGAGCTGCACTGTTGTCCCTAGGCTCGTCTCCCAGTGCTTTGCGGAAAACGCTGGGATGCCAGCTAAGGGATGCCTGTGCTGCCAGCCTGGAGGCGGCGGGCGCGCGGTGGGCGTGGCAGGGCGCGGTGCTGCTCCTGAGTGCTCTGGCTGCTTGGGTTCCTGGCATGCTGATTTGTGACTTAAGATTAAAATCACATTGCCAGGGATTACCACGCAACCACGACCTTGGCTGCTCCTCCCGAAACCGAAACCACAGCTCCCCTCTCTCTGCAGTTTGGAGAACAGATGCGTCTCGTAGCTCTTTGGAAACAGAAGCCAAGGACCGCGGAAGATGCTCGCCGACCCTTTAACTATGCCCTGCGATGACCTCTCTAACAAGGTGCAGAGCTTAGCTGATTGGTGAACAGTGATTGGTTTCCGCTTTGTTCACAGTGGCTAAGTTCTGCACCTGGGGAGAAGGTGAGATGGGGACATTTAAGTTGGAGCTGCTGGGCAGAGGCCACTGCTGACGGGTGGCCCTGCGGTGCGGCCAGTGCCGTGCGGGCACAGCTCTGCTGGAGGAGACCGGCCCGCCCAGGACACACCGCGTCCTGTGAAGAGTGCGCGCTGGGCACTGGCTGCCCTCAGCGCGTCTTCAGAACAAACCCACGAGCCAGACGTCTGTCTGGAAGGTCGAATATACTGGAAATTGCAAATTATTCTTCAAAAACCGAAGCTAAGCACATCCAAGGAACTGAGTGAAGCCATATGACGGCTGATTGCTTGTGGGCAGGGTGGGTTCTGTGTCACTTCTCAGGCCCGGTGAGCTCTCTCTTGTATTTGCAGCCCAGGTCTTGCGTCCCCCGCAGTCACTAGTGGGACCACGCTGAGCCGCGCTCCCAGCTGAGGCACTGCTTTTCCGGCTGTCGTTGGACCCGCCCTCCGGTGCCTACTGAGCTGATATCAGTTCTCGTTGTACACACTGGCTCAGTTCAGCAGGAACAGGAGTCGAGCCCTTAAGCAAAGCCTCCCGTCTACGTCTGTGGCCGAGGCCGGCCGACTCTGTCCTGGAGGAAGCAGCGGCGGCCCACAGCAGACCTGCACGCCAGTGTCCATCTGTATGTGCTCGTGTGATGCGGGGATCCGTAGATTCATAAAACAGCATGAAGGGACTGAGCTCCACTGTCCAAGGCGGCGGAATGCGGGCCCGCTGCCCCTCAGTGCTTGTGTTTGTCCCACGTGTGGCGGGAGGCACGGCCGCCGCCTCTTGTGCGGGGTTTCAGCTTGTGAAAGCGGTTGGAGCAGCAGGGCTGAAAGAGGCCTCTCCCTCCCTGCCTTATAAATGAAGCCTCTGTCACAGCCTGCTGGGTTCCGTGGCTGTGCTGAACTGCAAACCCCTGGGGGTTTTGAGATGTGTCCCGGGTCTCATCCTTGTCCTCTGATGAAAGTCCTCTCCCCAGAGTGGAGGGCAGAGGCCCACAAAGGTACTGGTTTACAAGAATTCCTCCATAGTGACCGGGTAATAAATTTTATTGCTGTTTCCTTTGCAGGAAAGATCACAGTGAGAGTCTCTTTCATACATCTCCTCCTAGCCCTGGTGGGCCCAGGATCACATTGACCCTGGACATCAAAGGAAGGATTATGTGGCTGCTAAAGCCATCAGCAACACCAGTGTTCACTTTTCGGGCTCCTCTTCCCAGAGGCTGGGCTCGGCTGGGCTTGTATAAAAGACCAAGCCTCGTAAACTGTCTTCCCACACAGCCGCTGTCTCTGTCCCGCCCTCGGGGTGCAGAGTCTGCATTGAGTTCTGTGAGGTGTAAGGCCGCTTTCCATGCAGACGATGGACGCTACCTGAGATGCGCTGGCGGTGCGCCCAGCACTTGCACTGGCCCCTCTGCATATGGCCGCGCACGTGGGGAGCCCTGTGATTCCGGAAAACCGTGCAGCTTCTAGCGCTGGCCTTGAACACTTACCTGATGTGCTCCTCCGGATGAGTTCTGAAACTTCTACAGAAATATTTTGATTAATATGTCCAGTATATGAATTTTTCCAAAATTTCTATGCCTTTTTATAAAAGTGCAGGATAAGAATCTAAAATGTATTAATAAAGTGTAATGAATTTTGTCTTCTGTGTCCCTGTTTGTTTCTGAATTTGATACTATTTAAAAATAAAGAATATGGATGAGAGAAAGTATTCTCTACATTCAAGTGCCTCTTTCCTACCTGAGTCTTTTGGTCCTTTTCAAGGTATTGTTGCTCCTATTAGACCTGAAAAGAATTCATCCATCTGCCTATGGAGCCTCCTGGTTCTAAAATGCGGCATTTTAGGCAGCATGGAAGTCTGGCGATGTCACTTTTATTTCCCACACGTGTTTTAGTTTCCAGCTCTTTTAAACCTCAACTTCCTGGTGCTGTCCAGAGGGAAGGTTGCCTTACTGTGCCTGGAGGAGACCTTGGCGTTGGGTGCCATCACGTGACCAAGGTGAGCCAGGTGAGAAGAACTTTCCCATCCTGCCCTGCGTGGGCTGTGCAACGGCCTGCTGTAGGTGAAGTGAGCGGGGCTACAGGGCCTGGCAAGGGGGCCTGTGTCTTCAGAGCCCACACTTAATTGTACTGGTGACTGTCACTTCACAAGATTCCTGGGAATTTGCTCTTTCCCTTTACATGTGCTTTGCACATGACTATCTTTTTTGTAGACCATATTTGTAGAATCAAAGCTCACTGGATTTGAATCAGTATAAAAGCACTGCCTTCTGTAAAAACTTGAATAAATGATTACTTTAAGTCCCTGGTTCTCCTGAGTATGTTGGGCTTTCTTTGAAGCGAAGAGGGGCTACTGTCTTAGATGGGCTTCTCCCTCGAGGGAGTGGGGTGGGGGTGTGACCGCCCCCGGGGTTTGCTTGTGGCCTTGTTTTCCTAACAAGTGAAAGCAGTGCTTGGTCTGCACCGAACCCCCTGAACCAAAGCCGAGCTGCTGTCCCCTGCTTCTCGGACTCGCCGAGGTGGATACTTGCGGTGACTGCCTGGGCTCTGGGCCGGAACTGGACGCTTGTGTCACGGTTTTGGCTGAGCACGGGGTGACGTGGCGGGTCAGCCGCGCCGTGTCCCTGGAGATCAGGCAGCAGGCAGTGTGGCTGGGCAGCAGACTGGTAGGGTTTGCCCGCCCCGCCCTGCACTCGCAGCATCTGCAGGGATGTGAGAGCGATGGCTGGGGCCGGGCAGGGCGCTCATTCCAGTGTAAAAGAGCAGCAGCCGGGGGGGCTCGGTAGATAAGGAGAGATCAACTGGCCACTTTTAAGTGGTTTGACTTCAAAACAAAGCAAGGTGTGACATGCAGTGGGACTTCATAGTCAGAGTGCTGTGGACCACTTTGTCATCGTGACATCTTTACAGGGTGCCAGAGTCCGGGCAGGAAGTTCGGTGGAGGACGTTGTCCTACAGAGAGAAGAGCTGTCTGGGAGAAGGCTGTAGAGGTGCCGGGGACCCCGAGTCCTTGCTGTGAGTCGCCACATCACAGGCGGGATTTGGACGTGGCTCTGTGCGGCTGAGCGTCCCCACGCTGCAGTACTTCTCAGGGACAGTAGGGGCCTCAGTGCCCAGGACTTCCGGCAACACTGGCATTTGGGAACCCTGCGTGGGCACACTCCGCTCCCAGTCCAGTTCTGACAGAAACTATATGTATTGGGCATGGGTATGGCCTGCTTCGGAAACTTGAACTTGAGTCACTACATAGGTCACTATAGAAGGGACAGAGCTGTCTGCTTGGGAGTTGGGCACACTTACGTGTGTGCGTGTGCCAGCGCCTTTACACTGAGGACATCCCCAACTTATTTTTAAGACTGGCTCTTGCTAAGTAAGCTGCCAGGTTGTCCTTGAACTTGGCAGTGCTCCTGCTTCAGCCTCCCGAGTAGCTGGCATTACAGGCCAAGGCACAGTTACCTTCTTAGCAGCACCATTTCTGTACCCTTTCTGGCCTTACTTTACCAGTCTCCCCTTTCCACTTGGGCCTGACCAACAGGCTCCTCTCCCTGCCACACCGGGCCTCTGTGGAACAGACGGGAAGATAGTGCCCCAAGCCTGACAGAGTGTAACAAACCCATAAGAACGAAATTCTACCAAGAAGACGAGGCTTTCATTGAGAAGGGCCCAGGACAGCAGGATGCCAAAACACCAGCTCCTCTGCCTGCCGTGGTGGCCCCGAAGCTGTGTGTAAGATTGACCCTGACCTGTCAGCCTTTAGGAGGTGGTCATCCCTGACCCCTTGTGGCTCCCACTTGCCATGGAGAAGGAGTGTGTCAGATGCCAGGCAAAGAGTGTTTGTCACCCAGCCTCGTGGGCCACGGGGAGCTCTGTGGCCACGCAGAGGCTGGACGGGGCTTTGCAGGAGCCGTGGGTCAGTGCCGGTACCTCCCACACCGGCCCCACTGCCTCAGCACACCAGCGTCAGGCCCAGAACCGTTGCTCTTGTAGCTCACCGGGTTCGCCAGGTTTATTAGAAGAGAAGGGACAGTCTTGTCCTCTGCTGTCATGGTAATTGCCAAGCTGCTGGCTTCCCAGAGGACAAAGGGCAGCTGCTCTGCCCTTCCCTGCCCACCAGGGCCGCAGGAAATGGACGCACTCCCTGCTCCCCCGAAGAGCAGTCAGTTGGCCCAGGGACACAGGTCTCTCTCCTCCAGAGCCCACTGCATCTTGAAGCTGGTGTCTGCTGCTGCTTTGGGCATGCAGGGAACCAGGCAGTGCCAACCTGGGGCCAGGTTTCTTGCAGGAGGTGAGGCAGCTGGGCCTCTGGTTTTGAGCCTGGCCTGGGGCCCTCCCCCTCTGCTGCCCCCATCCACTCCCAGGCCTGGCCCAGCCCCACCCATGCGGCGCCCATCACCCTGGCTGGCACTGGGGCTTTGGGCAGCCCCCAGGGGTAGGAAGTGCTAGGAACTGGGCTGGAAACGCAGGGTAGGGTCTGGAAGAAAAACACGAGAGATGATGTCTGTGCTCCTATTCTAGGTTGACCTATACTGAAGAGTTGAAGGATTTTTTTTTTTTTTTTTTTGGTTTTTCTCCGGTATCGGGAACCGAACTCACGACCTTGCGCTTGCCAGGCAGGCGCTTTGCTGCTGAGCTAAATCCCCAGCCCCAGAGTGAAAGGATTTTAAAGCATTTATTTTTATTGAAATTTCCAGTGAAAACGCTGCAGTAAATTCCACCTCCCAGGCAAGGTAGCCCCGGGTTCCCTGCAGAGACGTGTCACAGGACAGCTCCAGCACTGTCCCCCCAGTGTTAAGCCGTGCTTTAAGGTGAAGGGAAGCTCTGGGAGGTCATTCCCAGAGGGGCTCCAGGTGCCCCCAGCTTTCTCTCTCGGCCTTGGTTGTGCCTGACATCGTAAAGCTCCGGCCAGGTGAGTGACTGGTAGAGACACCTCTGTCCCTGCAGCCGTGCCCTTTGCCACCGTCTGCCTGCATGATCAGTGAGTGAGGTGCAGTCAGGGGCCAGTTCCTCAGGAGCTCCTGTTCGAGGCCAGCCCCTCATCCTTCTACAGATGGAGCCTGAGCTGCCCTGGTGAGGGTGCCGCGCTGGAACGCGGGCAGCAATCTGGGTGGGAATGGAGCATGGTCTCTCCTGGCAGGGCAGCTTCCACACAGCATCTGGGGTACCCAGGCTCCCCTGGGTGGCAGGGCTGTTCCCAAGGAGGGCTGATTTTGGAGTCCCCTGCCTCAGTCTCTTGGAGCTCTTGTGCCTTGGGGTACGGCAGGCTGGGCCATCTCAGTCCCCGGCCGTGCCAAGGACCCCGTAGCTGGTGGCAGTATGAACCAGGGAGCTGCTAGAGCCACCTCGGCTGAGTCAGGCCTGCCACCCGGGGGTCTGGAGGCATCAGAGGGCCGACTGGACCTCCCGGGGAGTTCTCAAAGGCGGGCGTCAGGGCAGCACGAACTCCTCACCCCCCAGGCACTGTCTCCTGTGGACAATGACCTCAGCCCTCCCCGCTCGGGCTGTGAAGTTTACAAGGTGGAGGGGAGGAGGATGGTCGGGACTATTCAAGGGCAAGGTTTTATGGATCTTTTCCCACCCTCTAGTGCTGTCTGGGAGATGGATCGGCTAATAAGGCCTTTCTGTTCCAGCCCAGTGACTTGACAGTGTGGAAAAGGGTGGAGGCTATCAGCAAAGCGTGGGGGCGGAAGGAGGCCAGCATAAAGCGACAGGTGTTCGCAGGACCCGCGGCTGCGAAGAGCCCCTGCCGGGACTGCCGTGGGCATCTGGGAGCCCCTCTTGAGGCTGGGTCTGGAGAGCTTCGAGACCCTGGTTCTCAGGAGGGCTCCAGAGGAGAGCTGATGGTGCTGTCAGGAACCTGCATGCCAGAGGGGCAGGGGACTGAGAAGAACACAGATAAGGACCCCTCTGCCCGCGCTTCCCTCCCGGCCAGGCACTCCCAGAAAGTACGCCCGGTTACCATCGCGTGTCACCTGAGATAAAATAAGTTGAGCGTTGTCTTCTTGGCCCCAAGGACTTAAAGAGGGCAGGTGCTAGGACAGCTGCTTGGAAGACATGGCCCCACCGCCCCACCCAGGCCCTCGGCCGCATGGCCACGTCACCTACCAGTGCTGGGCACCGCAGGGTAGGGGCCGGGGCAGCCTGGAGACGCTCGCCCGAAGAGGCTGTCCTGTGTCCTCGCCGGCAGGCTGCCCACCCGGGCGGTGACAGCCAGGGACACAGTAGGGTTTTATGGCACCTTCCCAGACAGCTGCTCTGTGGCTTTGTCTGGTGTACACAGGCAGCCGGGGGTGTGCCAGCGGCTTCCCTCATGTTAAGCCCTCTTTGTGCTCCTGCGCCTGTGCTTTCCTCCTGCCAGGCCTTGTGGGCCTGGGCCGCTCCCCACAGCCAGCACAGAGGCGTCCTTGCCTGCAGGGTGCTGGTGAGGCTCTAGGAGGGTCACTGCCCGTGTGGCCTCCCTTGTTGCCAAGGTCTGGCAGAACAGGCCTGAGTCCGAAAGTCCTTTGAGGACCACCTCAGCAGGCTTTGGAAGGCAGGGGTCAGCAGAGCCCCTCGGGGAGGACGCCACATTCTTAACCTGACGGTGGGGTAAATGTTCTGATGGCAGAGCGTGAGTGCTGTCCGAGGAACTGAATCGCAGGGACAGCCAGGAGGTAAAGTAGGAGTCTGCTTTCGTGTTTGCCAGTGAGATGGAAAATGTGTGCTTGTATGTTGAGATGTAAAGAAAAGTCAGCGAAGGGGAAGGACTTGTGTTTTTTTGATTTTTATCTGTTTTAATCCATCTGTTGAAGAGGTCAGCTCAGAGGTTTCAGCACACCCTGGAGGCAGAGGCTACCTTATAGGTGTTTCCTAGGAAGTGCAGGAGCCGGAAGAGGGCGATGGTCTTTTGGAGTAGGGTCAGACCCCCTTGGACCTCTCCAGCTGAAGGTGCTCAAGAAGTCCAGGTCTGCAACGTACACGTCACAGCACATGGTCTAGTCATAACGAGCAGGTGACCTTTTTCTATAAACTTCCATGTCCGATGCTGGAACATAAGTCCTGGAAAAAGCCATCAAAGTACCACATGCCTACTGAAGTGCAGGAATGCAGACACAGCTGCTTCCTTTCAAAGCTGCAGATGGTGCCTCTGTCCTCTTAGCATTGTTTAGCAGCAGCCCCCTCGTAGAACAAACAAGAACCTTCCTTTGTGTACCCATGATTACTACGTTCTTTGCATAAAAATGCAAATGAATAGAAACAATATGTAAACAAAAAGTAAGTTTCCTCTCCACTATCACCAAGTCTCCCCCTCCTCAACGTAATGAGACCAATTCCGGTTTCTACTCCAGCAAGGGCACAAGCACCCCTCCCCCGTATCCTACACCAAAGCAGCGTGGTGCAGTCTTCCTCAGCGCCTGAAATGACCCCAGAGATGCTATTCTGAGGACGCTCACTCTTGTATACCTTAAATCATCTCCAGGGAACTCCGAATGCCTCACAGGGTGTCAGTGCTGTGGAAATGGGTGTTACACCGTTGAGGGAATAGTGACAAGGGAAAAAGTACATGTTGAGGACAGATGCAATCTTTTGTCCAAATACTTTCCACCTTCGGGTGGTCAACTCCTTGGGTACAGAGCTGGGGGTCCACAGGAACACTGCATGAGTGTCTCATAACCTGAGAGTGACGGCTTCCTGTTGGCTCTCTTTGCTCAGGTGCCAAATGGCATCAGCGTGACCTTGGGCAAGTCACTTGACCTCTCTGTGCGTTGTCTCCTCACATGTAAAGTGTAACTGTGTGAATGAGTGGGTGCAGTGGTATCGAACCTGTGGCACGTATGTTGTTTTTAAGACAATAAGGGTTAATGTATGAGTTGTTTTTTCTAAACTAAAACCTCAGCGTTCAGGTTTCATTGCAGTGTTGGCACTTCGTGATGAATAAGTGGGTTCTGAGTTGCAGTTTGCGCGTTCGTCTCTAGGAGGGCCGCCGTCCAAGTTAGTGTGAGACGCTTTTTAAATGCTGTATTTATTCATCTTTGCAGTACATGATGATTACATTCCTGTGGAAGTTGGTGCTCATGCGTACTAATTCTTTTTTCATCTCTTTCTCCTCTCCCCTGTCAGCACCTGGCCTGGAGCATGAAGGTGTGTGTTTCCTCTCGCTCTCTTATTTACTTGTTTAACCAGTCTCTATCAAAGAAGCCCAGCACCAGTTCCGGTTGGTCATTGAAACAATGCTACAATAAATAACCCTGGGTGCTCCGTGTGCAGATATGTCAGGAAAATGCCAAGATTTCCTCATTATGATGGGAGCCACCAATCTGAAATGGGGGGTCCTGAAGCATGGAGGTTTTTTTTAGAGAGTGAAAAGATACGTAAATTTTTGGAAACTTTATTCAGTGTTTTATTATGCTATACATAACAAAATTAATCATTTCAACTGTATAAGTCAGCAGCATTAAATCCAATCACATTATTGCATAGCTCTAACATCACCACCCGTCTGCAGAACTTTCTCAGCTGTCATTTACAAGTCTTTTCAAAGCTGTTTGTATTTCTCCTATTACTTGTCTGCAGGATTTGTGTCCCTTGCCCATAAGTCTCATGTTGGTGGCCTTTTTCTTAACTGATTTGGAGATGAGGCTTAGAAGGTGGAAAATCAGCTCTTTGTCCTGTGTTGCACGTTTTCCCCAGGTTGCCACATGTACTTATGGCGCTACGTCTGTGTGGCTAGCTTCATCAGTCTCTCCTGTGGTTTCTTAGTTTTGCACTGTGTATGGGAAGGGTTCCTTGCAGCCTTCAGGTCCAGCACTGAGGAGATGCGTTGAGGCTGCGTGGCATCACACCTGAGGCATTGAGGCCCCGGGTTGCTCGGAGCGTTGGGCTCTCGCGCCCAGGCAGGGGTGGCTCTACAGGGAACAGGCCAGGGCTGAAGGCAGGGGTCATCTGAACCTGCTTGCAAATGAGATGATGATAGGGAAGTTCTAATGGTATGAGCTTTTCTCTTCCCAGTATACTATCGTCCCAGAGCAGGAGCAGCCCCTCTACCCCTCTCGTGTCTTCCCAAGCAGCACTGCTGCCGCCTTCCCAGGAGACACCGCGACACTGACACTGACCTTGGGCAAAGAAAGAGGCCTGGGCACTTTGTTCTGTAATGTTTATTTGGGTCTAAGAAGTAGAGATTCAAATTCACTTCCCACCGTCTCTCCCCGGCTGACTGAAATGCATTTATACCAAACTCGTGTCCGTATATATTCACTCGACAGACACTTATTGGGCAGGAGATCACGTAAATAGTGGGGGTGGAAAGTGGTCGGACTGGGGGTTTCCTAGTGGACTGGAGCGGCGGGGAGGGGAGTGAGAGGAATCAGCAACGGCACAATTTGGCCTGCATCACCGGAAAGACAGAGCTCCGGTCAGTGGCATGGGGCGCCTGTGTGGTCTGGGGTCAGTGTGGGACGCGTCGAGCTCGAGATGGCCGTCAGGCCTCTGGCTGGGGATGCATGTTCCGCTTGGCGCCCCTGGGGAGCTATGGCCCCTCTGCACAGAGGTGACGCTGAGGGCACAGGCAGCGCAGAGTCCAGGAAAAAGTGAGCAAAAGGAGGACACAGAGTTGGAGACACAGAGTTCCGAGTGCGGCCCTGGAAAGTGAGGCGGCAGGGAGGGGCGGCGGTGCTGCTGGCGGGAGCGCGGGGCACTGGGGACCTCAACAGGCACAGCGTCCTGTCACGCTCTCAGTCCCATCTCGTGTTCACAACACGCACCGAACTCGCAGAGGCCCGCGTGTGGTATAGTCATTGCACGCAGCCGGCAGAACTGTTCTGGCCGCTCCTCAGTGTTGCTCTCCGTGTGAATTTCAGAGTCAGACAGACCACTTCTCTTACAGCAGCTCACTCAGTCCACTTTCTATCTCTACAGCAGGAGTTTCTGTCCAGCCCGTGTCACTCCTCGTCAGAGCTGTGGTTCCCAGCCGTCCGGAAAACAGCACTCGGGTGCTTCTGGCACCAACAAGGAGGCCAGCAGCCTGCAGCGGGGACCCGTGGGGCCCCAAGCACCAGAGCAGCGCACTGGGGAAGCCCGGCTTGACGCTGGCAAACGGCTCCCCGCCAGTGCTGACCTCTGCCTGTTCTTGTTCTGTTGCTGAGTGTCGAGATTTTTTCTGGGACTCAAGCTTCTAAAATGCTCCAGGCAGTCTTGCTTTGCTTTTGCTTTTTTGTGCTACTGGGGAATGAACCTGAGGCCTTCACACTAGCGCTACATTCCCCATGGCTCCCCCTTTAGTTTTTATTTTCGAGACACGGTTGCTAAATTGCCCGGAATGGGCTCAAACTTGTGATCCTCCTGCCTCAGCCTCCCAGAGTGTTGGGATTACAGGCATGTGTCACCACACCTGGCTCAGAGCAGTCTTAAAGAATACTGTGCATCTCTGCCCAGTAGCTGATCCCGTCTGGTATTTCCATGGTATCTAAGGTATCCAGCACCATCACTGTTGCATAATCAAGCCAAATTCAGACTTTGAGAGCGTCCCTCATAGCTGCAGTAAAAACTTGGTGATCTGGGCTGCCTGTCAGATGTGCTGAGGGAGAGGCTCTCTGAAAGGACCCATCCAGGGTCCTCTGTTCCTGCTGGAGCCAGTTGCAAAGGGTCTGGGCTGCTGGCCTCAGTGGTGGCTGCTAACCAGCTGGCACGTGGCAGGGCCGCCTCAAAGGACCCTGCACTTTGACGTACCCTCTTAATCATCCCAGCTGACTTGCCACGCGCTCTTGCCGAACTCTGGCGGATACCCATTGCCAGTACCCGTGAGTTAACCATGTTGTGAATCAGCAGGCGACAATGAGGTTTTCAACACGGATCTGAGACCTTCCACTTCTTCAGACCTCAGGATGATGTTTTCCAGAGCCGAGGAAGGCGTGTGACCAGGGAGGCACCGGCCGCTGTGGGCCCTACTCCCGTGGACTTGTGAACGGGGCGCCACTGCCTATAGGACCTTCTCACCCAGGTTAGGCAAGCTGCTACTTCAGAGTTTTGGGAAATGAACTCACGGGTCCAGACTGCCTCCTGAATCTAAGGCAACCGAGGAGGAGGTAGAGTTTACTAATTTTCAGCACACTCCAGATTCCTGGCCTTCACTAGGTTTGGGCTCACGCAGGAAGGCCTCTGCCTCTGGTTCTCTGGGGGGAAGGGGCACTGCTCCACACCCGCCCTCTTGTTCCCAGCCTGGAGGCCTCCTGGGGACCCGGGGCCCACTTAGAGGGTCACCTGCTTAGAGGGACGCCTGCTGGGAGGCACGTCCCTCTCTTGTGCACCACTGGTGCCTTTGTCAAGATGGGAGAAGGCAAAATGGGGAAAATTAGTCACCAAGTCAATGTCTGCTCTCCCCGGAAATAAGCCTTCGTGGACAGGGAGGGTCCACTAGGGATGGGATCCCCCAGGGAAGTCCATCGGCTACAGCCCAAACTCCAAAGCTGGGAAGACTCAGAAACGTTGTAATGGACTAGGAGATGTGAAGCGCCGAACAGGAAGAAGCTTTCAGCAGGCAGCCTGAACAGCCTGAGGCAGGTGACCGCCACCTTCCACTGTTTGCTGTGAACGCTGGGGTGGGCAGTCAGGGAGTTCCGGCGAGGGCGAGGCCAGTGCTCGGACTTCCCTGTGGCTCCCCGCCCCCGCAGGGAGGGCTCACTCCCAGTGGCTCTGGTTGTTAGGGGTTACTTGCCACCACCAAATTAAGCCTCTTTTCTCATGTCCACAGTGCTGGATCAGTTTCCATGGCAGTAACAGGGTTCGGTTCACACTGAGCCTACGAGAGGCGTGCTGAGCTCAAAGGAGGCGCGAGCCTGTCCGCAGCGGAGCGCGCTGAGGAAGCACCTCAGGGAAAGGGGCTGTGGGCAGGGTGGTTTCTCAGATGGAAGGGGAAGGCTCAGGTCAGCAGTTCCTGGTGTTCTCCACATCTGCGGGGGATCCATTACACTGCCTTACACCAACACAGATAATTCCCCTAAAGCTTGACCTCTAGTCCCACAAAACATTACTTATTCCTCAAAGAGGAGCAAAGGTTCAGAGACTCTTAATACAGAAATCCAAATGGACATACTTGACTCATTTGACGAACAATATACAGGATATATAGCGTATGAGCAATACAAGACATGAGTGAATCCGAAGGGAAAAAGATCTTCAGCTGATGTGAATGAATATTAACCTTGAGGTTTCCAATTCTTTCTTAGGCATTTCGAATTCCCCTTACCATTTAATGACACAACTGGTACACACGCCAACCCTTGCTGCGGGCTCTGACGCGGTCCCGGGCTGGGCCTGCTACCTCCCTTGGCCGCAGTCTGGGCTGCAGCAGGAGCTCTTTGGTGGCGGTGAACAGCCAGTAAACAAAGGAGAGCACCAGGCCAGGACCGGCTTCCTTTCACAGCGTGGCGCTGTCCCCGTCGGGGCTGCCCTGCACCGCACCCCAGCGGCCTGTCAGCCCCACTTGCTACCTTGTTCTCTCTGTCTGACTGGGCAGGTTGCGGGTAAAAGAAAAGCTGAGGGGTCCTGACTCGTGGATGAAGAATTTCTTAGGGAAGCAAGGCAGTGTCTTTGTCTTAGATCTCAGAGGATGAAAAGAAACATCAATTACAACCACTCGATTCCTAAAAAGTAATTTATGGAGAATTACCAGGGGTTCAAGATCAATTTCTTGGTCCAGCATTTTCAAGCGATAGTTATACATTCTGGCTTGATACATGTCAAAAAGAAACAGAATCTGTCCTCCTCCTTAAGTCACTGACATCCTGGGCTGGGCAGGGAAAGAATTCCCAAGGCATAGCGGCTATTGGTGAGTGGGTTTAAGTCTGAGCTAAGGCACACGGCTCCTCATTCTGTAAAGTCTGTACCACCCAATCATCGCAACCCTTTACCCGGCCCAAGCCTGAGATGTGTGCAGCTCATCTCACGGCTCGAAGGACTTGGTCCACAAACCTGTGCCACGGGCAGGAGTGGCCACATCCATCGTCTGTGGAGCTGGCAAGGCTGGCACTCCCATGTGCCCCAAGCATCCACACGGTCTGCGCTCCCTGCTAGACCCGAGCTTGCAGCTCTTGAAGGAGCTCTCTGGCCAGTTTTGCTGGCCGAGGGGCTTCGGTGCAAAGATGATCCCATCTGTATAGGGTCCGGTCAAGAAAGCCAATGATCTCGTGAGTTATCTCATCAGTGCAGGCCATCTGCAGTGAGGGAGAAGAAGGGAAATTCAGACACCTTCCAGCAGATTCCTCTCTGTCCCCTGGCTACCCTTAACTATCCCGCCCCGGAAGGCCGCAGCATTCCCACTAGCTCCCGAGGGAAGTCCCCAGGGCCAGCGTTCTGTTTCTGAGGTGGTGAGCACAGCAAGTCTGTTCACGGAGGCCAGCTGTACTGCGAGCGAAGGCACAGTGTGGTGACCACCGTCCCCACATCAAGGCTCTGAGGCCAAACCCTGGGCTCACAGGGTCAAACGGCGCTGCAGAGACAGGAGCGTTTCTGAAATGTCAGTCACAACTTTGGGGATTATTTGCCCTACGGGGCGAAGGCAGAAAGCATGCTGTGGCTTGATTTTCTGCAAAGGGCTCACACTACCATGAGAATTGGAAAGCAGCACCTGTTTGCACACAGACAGCTGACAAGTGGCATTCCTGGGCAGCAAGCCCGCCCACGTGCTTTTCAGAAGACATCTAAGGTTTGAGCACCTGATTCTTGCAGGCAAGCAGGAAACAGGCATTATTAGTTCTGCTAACTCCGGCCTCAAGGGGTTCTTATTTGTTGGTGCCTGTATTTTCCTAAGAACTTCAGTTGAGAAAAAAGGGAGGGGAGAGAATCTCCCAAGTTAGCTATGCATGGAATTTACCGGTTCTTTGGGGTGGGCACAGGCCACATTAAGAAGCCCCAAGTTTACGGAACAGTAATGTACACATGCGTTTCGTGTGTGTTTATACAGAGCCGCAGTGTTCAGCCAGAGCAGCCCCAGGTTAGTTTCCTCTTGTTCTCCGCACTTGTGCTTCGGCCGGGGCGACCACCACCTCAGTGGCGCCCTCTGAGGCAGGGCAGGTGGCCCGAGGGCTCTAAAGGGACAGTGACTGTGCCTTCCACGGGGCATCTTGCCTGCTGGCAGCCAGTGCAGCTCAGCTCAGGGCAGACCAGGCCCGGAGGTAACTCCGCGCGCCCTCCGAGCTCATAGCTCAGTCGGGGGCCCTGAGATGTGACACCCACTGCTAAAGGTCCAGGTGGCCAGACCAGGGCTCACAGCAGGGAGGAACCAGCCGGTGCCATGCGGTGAGGAGAAGCCCAAGGGTGGAGGAGCCACCTGCCCAGGCCATGTTGGCAACCATAGCCAGGTCTCCTTGCTGGGAAGGCTTGTGTGTTAGTAAAGGCATTCCAAATACTTGCACAGATGCAACCTAGGGCGTCCGGCTGCAGTGGCCCGACAGGGCTCCTACTGCTGTGGAGGAAACGGCGCCGCTTCCTCTGATGAGGTTCCCCGCTGCACTCTAGCTGAACTGCCTTGCGAGAGCTTTGGAGAGGCTCCGGGTGCCCGCATTCCCGAGCCCCATGCTCGGGTCAGCAGCACTGCTGTGTGGTGGGGAAGCAAACGGAACTCGGTCGTGGGACCCGGCGGCTTCTCTGTGGGTGGCCACCTTGCATGAGGACAGTTTGCCCAGCTAGCTGGAACTGGCTGGAATGACTGAAGCGGGACACAGGTGTCTGAGGGGCCTCTCATCCTGGCCAGGGCTGCAGTACTCACAGGGGACGGGACACAGGATGTGAGTGGGGCAGGAGGCACAGGGTGTCATCCCAGCAGCAGGGTTGAGGTTCCATCCGCAGCCCTTGTGCCATAAGCGACACTTAACCGTCTCGCCTCCTTCAGCTGCCGATGGCTGTGTGTGGCGGTTTCCCAGACTTTCCTTGCTTTGATGACCTTGATTGATGGTTTGAGGCACATTGGTAGGACTTTGGTTGATTGTCTCTCAACTGGAGTTTGTCTACTGTTTTTCCTATGAGACCTCGGCTATCGGTTTTTGGGAAAAGACCACAATGATAAAGTGCCGTTTTTAAAACATTGTCTCCAGGTTCACACAGTGAAAACGCCTCAGCCCTATGGATGTTAACCTCCATCATCTACAGTGGCTGCTGTAACTCACGGTCAGCAGAGTAGCTGCTGATACCAAGTTCTATGGACACTTTTACCTCTCAAGTATGGAGATTTTTCTTATTTACACCTTTCTATTATTCTGCATTGCTATGTGTGGCGATTTGTACCCCCCATATATAAATTTGGTATTTTGATATACGTATATTATATGATGAAAAGGTTCCCATAACTGAGGTTATTAACACATCCAGCACCACCTCCCATAGTTTGTGGGGAAGGTATGGCTGTGTGTGGTGAGAATGCGTAAGATCTTCTCTGAGCAAACTCCAAGTATAAATTATTAATAGCTCTTGTCATCATGTCGTACTTAGGCCTCCAGGATATACTCACGACTGCAGGGCCATGCCCTTCGACCCAGACCCCTCCGCTTCCCTTCCTTGGCTCCTCGTGCCCAGCCCCCTCTCTGCTTTGTTAGTTTGACTGTTTCAGGTTTCATGTTCAGGTGAGCTCATATAGAATCGGTCTTTTATGTCTGGTTATTTCACTTAGTCCTGTTCTCCAGGCTTGTCTGTGTTATCACAGGTGTCCACTTTATGAGTCCACTCCCTGCTGTGCCCGTGCCGGCCTGACAGTGCAGTCTTCTTCCGCCCTCCGCCACCCCACGGCACAAGGTGGCACTAGCCTACTGCACGCCACTATCCCCATGACAATCTTGTGCACTGGTTTTCTCAGGTTCTTGGCAGGTGTCGGGACTTCCCTTGTACTCACATTCAGACAAGCGGGGGCCTCTGCGAATATTCCTTTCTTGATGTAGCTACTGGCCCCACGGGTGGTTTTCATTTATAAAAATTCATCAACTGTATATTTTCTGTATTTATGTCAATAAAAAGTAGAAACGAAACCAAAAATAAAACTCCCAAAGCCAGTGATGTTGGTGCCCACCTTTTTTAAAAATACGTAAAATATGCACACACTTTGCAGTCTAACCACTGTTACAGTCCAGTTCTGTGATGTCCACAGTGTTGTGTAACCACACCATCATCCATCTTTAGAACTTTTTCATATTCCTAAACAGAAATTCTGTACCCTTAAGGCCACTAACTCCTCATCCCCCAAGCCCCAGCGAACTCCAGTCTACTTCTGGTCACTATGAATCGGACTACTCTGTTCCTCGTAAGCGGGATTACACAGTGTATGTCCTGTGGCTGGGTTACTTAGCATAGTGACTTCCAGGTTCAAGCACGCACCAGAATGGCTTTCCCCTGTACATACACAGCTCATTTTGATGGACATCCGGGTTATTAGCACCTTTTTGCTATGAGGTATAATGCCACTAAGAATATTGGTGTACAAGTATCTGTTCAAGCCCCTGCTTCCAATTCTTCTGGATATATGTGTGGGAGTGGAATTGCTGTCCTATGGTAACTCCATGTTTAACTTTCTGAGGAGCCGCCAAACTTCCACAGTGGCTGCACCGTTCATGTTCCCAAATGGAAATGGATGAGCATTCCAATTTTGGTACAACTTCAGCAAGATTTATTTTTCTTTTCCTTTTGCTGATAATAGCTGTACTGATGGGTGTGAAGTGAGTCTCAGTATGGATTTGATTTGCATTTCCCTAATGACCAGTACTGGCAGTTTATCTGTTTTTCCTTTTGTTGCCTTGGTGCCAGATCTGAAGTCATGAATGCTGTCACTTTTGATTGGAGCACTCTTTCCCCTTCCGGTCACCCGAGCTTCCGGAAGGTTCCTTTACAATTAACCAACTTTTCCTTCAATTAAACACCATGGTCTGCCTCTTGCCGTGAGACACGCTGTGGCTGCTCATGAGTGCACCCTCACTACAGCCTGCTTTTGTCCCATGGGGAGGAGTAGACTGTGCTCTGTGATGAAGGACAGGAAGCCTGGCTTTTACCACAGGTCCTCGCAGCAAGTCAGGCGGCCTGAGAGCTGATGCTCCTGGCTCTGTGCGTTCGCCTTATCCTCTGTGACCTGCAGATGTTCTACGGGCAGGCTCTGGGTCTCAGCCATCATTCCCTCTGGCCCTTCACCCATGTGGGGGCAGCACTTCAGGCCCAAGCTCTCGAAAGCCACGATCCCTGCCAGCTACCTGCCCTGTCACCTGGGTGTGTGTGAACTGTAATCGGCGGAGAGGACACTTACCAGGGTGATGGCTTCCTGGGCAACTGTGTGGCCTTGAGGAGCCCAGAGCAGGAAGTTCAGGAGCAGGTGCCTGATCAGCTGTCCGCACACGGGCGGTACGGGGTCTGCACTGCTGCCCTCTCCAGCGGCAGCCTGCAGCTTCTCTGCAGAGAGGGGGCCGCTTCTGGACAGTGTCAGAAGTTGGAGGCGGCTGAGCACTGCCTCCACCTCCACCTGGGCAGTGGAATCGAGGATGAGAGATTAGGGGAGATCCAGGACACAGAGGCCTCTAGCGCAGTGAGGGCGAACCTTTTAGTGCTTTCGATGGTAAACTTCGATGCATGCCATAGGTTTGCCACCACTAGTGTTTGCTTATGCTTGGAAGCAGGCTCTAGAAAGAGGAGCAGCTAGGGCTCCCAAGAAGGTGGCCAAGGCCCAGTTTACATTTCCCTCCTCACAAACCCGAGTGGGCAAGATGGAAATTTCTTGACTTTCTTTTCGTCTTGCTCACCAAGCAGGTAGGGCACCATGCCAGGAATTGACCTTTTTCATAATGAATGGAAACAGGAAAGTCCTCCACAGAATGTAGTCAGATTTTTCCTACATTGTGGGAAACAGAACAAAAGGTTCCTTGAAGACTTGCCTCACACTAGGCCACAAATCAATTAGAGCGCGGCGGCCTCGGCTGAGCCGGTGTGGGGAGGGCCATACGGGCCTGCCTCTGCCTCGCCTTGCCGTCTTGGGAGACACACACACACACACACACACACACACACACACACACACACACCTCAGCCGGTTTTGTTTTGATTCAGACACTGGGACAATCTGTTCATACATGTTTAAAGCTCAAGCAGAGGTCACAAGTCTGTGGAATTCACATAATAATGGTAATTGTTCTAAGTCTGTGGGTTATTTTTGCATAAAAAATATTTACTTCATGCTGAGACTTCTGCTTGCTGTAAGAACCGTGCATCAAGTTGTGACTTGGAAAACAAAGCAAAAACTGAAAGCCGTAGATCCAAAATGCCACATGGAACTCATAACAGCTATATTCCATCACTGCTGAAAGAATACTCAGGCCTGCTCCGAGAGTTCCCATGACCAGAGCTGCCTTTTCCCTGGGAGTGAAGGCCTCGCTCCACGTGGTCTGTCGCAGCAGCAGTACAGTGGGGGTGTTGTGTGAGCTCTCTGGACCACAAGCGAGGCCGTGAGAACCACCACCACAGGGCACTCCCACAGAACACGGGGCATTCACACGCCCGCTGCGCCTGCCTGCCTTCAGCTGATGGCATCTGTGGTCCGTATAATCGGGTCTGCAGAGTGGCTTTATGTCCACTGCTTCACTGGCTTTTGGTTTTTCACTCTTGTCCAGTAGCCCCTAAGCATGGGCTTGTTTTCTATTTTGTCCTGGACTGATGTTCCTGCTAAGGCCTTCCACGTCCAGAAGCTTCTACACATGCCAGTACTTTAAATGCTTTCTTTTGTTTTCTTTTTAAAGTATTGTTTTTACTGTACATTATATAAACTTATATATGCTCACAATGGAAGAATTAAAGAGCAAACATTTAAATGATCTATAACTCTGTCATCAAAAGAGTTGTTAATAAGTTAATAATGCTTTTTTTTCTGTGTTGCAAATACACTACTCACTATACTTGTTTTGTAACTTACATGTTTTTTTTCACAGCGTACCATGAGCAATCTACTATACTACTGAATGTGTTCTCCAATAATATGACTTTTTCCCCCTGGTAGAAAGCTATTCTAAGATTAGGATATAGACAACCACCTTACTATTAAAATTTTAAACTGCAGTATTTGCAATTACAAACAATGCTGCAGTGACTATTCCCATTCAAAAATCTTTGTGTAGATCTCTGTCTTCAGAAGGGTTCCTAGAAGTGGAATGCCAAGGTTAAACGTTTGAATCTTTGCCTGCGTCTGAACGGTACCTAAGCAGACATTTTCAGGTCTTCATCAAGCTCCAGTTCACTTAGCAAAGGAGATGAGCACCATGGCAGAGCAGGTGGCCCTCCCTGCCAGCGGGTGTCCTCGGGACCGGACGTCATGCCCTCCACCCTGTTCCTGCTCCTCAGTCGGGGCATTCCCACAGGAGTGGTTTCGTTACCCCTTTTAAATAACACCACGGCCCAGGTATGTCCAAGGTCCATCAAATCAACAGTGATCATACTTCCCAACATGGTTCACAGTGTGTTCTAAGGTCACCTCACAGACCCTTAAGGGATTATAGCTCACAAAGCTCAGGGGCACAGAGGTATTTATTACTAGTTGAGCTTGGTGTGCTTTCTCCTGGGGTGTCACACACACCAACACCTGAGGTCAGGCACCAAGGAGGAACCAGCTCTGCAGTACTGACGCAGCCCTGGCTTCAGTCACGGGCAGATGGCGGCCTCTGATGGGATAGCCAAGAACTACTCCAATCGTGTTAATCCGCTTTTATTCAAGATGCCTAAGCATCTCTGCATCTCCTGACTAGGAACTATGCATAGGTTTATTTAAAGAAAAACACCCCCCCCCACAAATCCAAGTTAACTAGTAAGTTATGCCGAAGCAGAACTTTCTAGAAATTTAATCTTATTGGACAATTTCTTTGTACTTTAAAAGCAAGTCTCTCTTTGTCAGTGTCTATGATCCACATGGAATTTAACACATATTTACCAACTTAAGTCTATAGAGAATCAAATATGAAATGCATATAAAAGGGCTTTAGAAGTCAGGAGTGGTTCATACATCTTAATTATTACTGTAAAAATAAGATGATGAAAAACAAACTAGGGTTTTCCTTAATTAGTTTAATGTGATATTTTAAAGGGGATAGCAGGCTTTGTTTTTAATCAGATAGCAATCCTCCAATACATATGTAGATTATGAAAAAATTTTCCAAAAAATGTTTCATTTTGATCCAAAAAATTATCCTTAAATTTCACCTTTTTAAAATTTAAAACTTTTCTTTCCCCTGCCATCAAGCTTTTAAACAAATGAAATATACAAACATTTGTACTGGTCTCTGCTTTTTTAAACAACAGAAAATACAAAGCAAATAGGAGCACTGTTCTGTATATAATGAAACCTGTTCCCTTTAATTATTAAAAGCAGCCCCAAAACACTGGCAGTTGAAGTTTTAAAAACCAGCAAATAAATGTTTGCAAGGGAGGTGCCAGTGCCTTTAATCAAAGCACAGCTTCCTGTAATTACTGTATCCCACATAAAGTAACAGCTGCCCTCGCCATCGCTACCCTATCCTGTAGTTAGCTGCTCTGTCATTTAGAAAATGACGGAGTCCTTTTTCAGAAGGAGTGGCTAACATCATGTGATCATGCTAGGAAGAGGGCTGAACAGAGCTGGTGGGACAGCCAGGCCGAGGTGGGAATGAGAGACACCAGCGGGCAAGGGCTCTGGCGAGGAGGAGCTTCAGCCCTGCGTGGGACCCCGGGGGACTGAGGCCTGTGGCAGGGCACTGGGTAAATGAGGGCAGATGGCTGCTGAGCAAGGCCACAGAAAAGGTCCCAGAAGAGGGAGGCAGGCTGACAGCACAGGGTGGCACCCGCTCTCCAGGCTATGCTGCGGAGGCAGGAGCGTATCCGTGGCTGTCCACACAGGCATCCACCCATTCTTAGACTGCCCTGCGCTCAGGGGCTGGGGCCAGTGAAAGGTAACCACCCCCGCCGCCGCCCTGCCCCTGGGGCCTGTCACCTACCATGGTCTGCGCTCTCCGCTGACAGGAGTCCAGGGGCCTGTAGTAGAAGGCCAGGAGCCACAGCAGCGCTTCTGCAGGGGCTTCCGCTTCTGACCTCAGTAACTGCTCGGCCGCCATATCAGCCCAGCCTCCAAAGTGAATGAACAAAAACCAGCTCTCAAAGGGGTCTTGGGGGGACCTGGAACAGAGCCAAGGCACATGGCAGCTGACAACCTCACTGCTTTACCCTTCTGGTTCTTTTATCTTGTTTTCTGAGACAGGATCTTGCTAAGTTGCCCAGGCTGGCCTCAAGCTTGCAATCTTCCTGCTTCAGCCTCCCAACTAACTGGGGTTACAGACTTGTGCCACTGCGCCTGGCTTTCCTTTTGGTTCATAAAGCAACTGACAGGTTTGCAAATGGCTACCTTAAACTGTACTGATAAAAAAGTATGGTCTACAAGGAGCACAAGTTAGTAAACTTATCTGAGTACCACTTGGAACCAGTCACCGGTCATTCATGTGTGAGGACTTTGGGACAGTTAAGCCCTTATGTCCGGGTACCTTCAGTGAGTACAGGCTTCCAGAAAAGGAGATCAGGGGCGGTGACCGGCAGGAGCACTGCCAGATGGCGGCCCTGCCTTCCACATAGCATGCGCCACTGAGCTGAGGTGCAGAGTGAGGCCTCAGCCACAGGGGCGCACCCAGGCGGTGGCATAGCAAGAAGGGCGGCTCTGGGAGTCCTGATGCGGACCGAAGTAAGGCTGCTGGCTTCTACCCTTTGGGACGGGGTGTAAATGGGCACAGGCAAAAATGTACCGCTCCCTTTCTGACAAGATGCCAGGTGCCAGTCAGTGTTCAGCAGGGATGAATTTTTAGTGAGCACGCACAGCGTTCTCTTCCACCCTCCTGCACACTCAGCGCTGGAGGGGAGAGATTTTACCGAGCCAGGCCTTGTCCCACTGGAAGGTGGGAGCTGTGAGTCCTATGTAAAGGGTACACGAGGTAAGACAGTCTCACCAGGCTGACCCCTCCCTGGGAAATCAGGGATGGCCGAGGGCACGTCGGCTGCGCACTCTGCTGGCTGGGGGAGCGACAGCAGTAGGAGTGTGTTGGTTGCTCTGTGGCGCCTCCAGGCGGGACTTGCCGTGCGCCCTTCTGCATGGCCCGGGGGTCTCCCCACTCCAAGCACTATTCTTTGTGCGCCTCTCTGGCCCTGCTGTCTGGGTCCTTCCTGAGAACATGTGATTAAATGTTCTGAAACCGAGTTTGCAGAACAAGGGAGGAAAAGGAAGGGTGGGCATCTCAGCCTTGTTTCCTTGTCCCCAACAGAGGGGAAGCAGCTCATCCACAGGTCGAGCTAAAACTTGAAGGCCACGCCGACAGCCGGTGGCTCAGATGTCTCGGCGTGACGGGGGCTTCCCATGCTCTCCCTGGAGGTGACCTCACACTGAGCATAGGCCCCGTTCCCTCCTACTCTTTCTGCCAAGCCCTGCCTGTGCCAGCCCATCCATGTGACCAACCGCGGAACGTGGCTGTGCTTCCTCCCAGAGCCTCCTGCAGGGGACCCCGAGTTGAGGAGAGGGTAGGAGCGCATGAGCTCAGGGCTCTAGCCCTGCTCTCCCACAGGGACACCGGGCAGGGCCGATGGAAGACGGTTAATGTGGCTGGCGCACTGATCCCATCTGGCTGCCAGTCCCCTCCATCTGTTCCCTGTTGGTCAAAACCCCAAGGGGAGAAGAGAACGGCATCGAGACCCTTGGTCAGTGCACACGACACAGAGTACCGCAGTGCTCTGTGCTGGCTCAGAAATGACACCAGAGTCTGGAGAGAGAAGGGTCAGGAGAGGGACGGAGAAGATAGCCCCAGGAGGCCAGCAGAGACGAACACAAGGTCATCTACACTGTAAACGTGGGTGAGTCAGAGGACACCAAAGGGAGAACACAGCAAACCTGCATGTGAGTTTAGGGAGGACAGCACATATAAGGAGACAGCATGTGTAAAGAATACCACGCTACTAGATATTAAGCTAGAACTGATTTTCTAATTTTGGAGAAATATTTACTAAAGAGGAGGGAGAAAACAATGCATAACATTTATATCAAAAAGGGGGTTAAGGAAAACTAACATATGGGATATTCCCTTCTAGTGGGCAGGAGTCCAGTGTTTCCTTCTGTTGAGAGGTGCGACGTGCGGAACAGAGATGCCTTTCTGTCTCCGTGGCCAGGGCCCCTGCACGTGGACACTGGTTTTCCTAGGGTCTGCCCTTTTCAGCGCTATGCTCTAAAGCAAGACCTCACTCAGCGCTGGCTCTACGCAGGCCCGTGCACAGCATGTGATATCAGCCGCTTCCTCTGCCTTCCCTGGGCCATGACAGTGCTTACCGGTCTGGCGAGGGCCAGGAAGGCCCTCACCTGTCTGGGAAGAGGAGGGTGGAGGGAAGCCACCTGGAGGCTGGCTTAAGCGGTCAGTGTTTGCTCACCCACAAGCCTGGTCTTCCACTGCTTCTCGGAGCATCTGGGAAATATGCTGCAGAAGCTGGAGGCGGCAGTCCTGTGGGATGTCTGTGGGGCAGAGAGGGAGTTAGTGGGACTGAGCAAAAGCCAACCCGACCTGGAACTGTCTGCAGCTATGCTGGGAAGTGTTTGGGGGCGATGCTTTTTTTTCCTGGTCTGTGGAACCCACACCATGCTTGCCAGCCAGGCTCTCCCTCTGACCCTGGGGAAGAAAGTCCCTCAGTGTTAACCAGAGGTGGACATCAAAGCGTCTTTAACTTGGGCTCGTGGCAGTAGATACCAACTACACAAGCTGCCCCCTGGGACTTCAAACTGCCTTGTTAGTGATACACCCGGCTTTGCCTTTTCTACCCACGCACCCCTTACGCCATTATAGTAATTTGTGATTTCAAAATACATGTACTAAAACCACCAAAAAGGAATTAGGAGTGGACTGGGCAACTGTTTAAAATGTCCGTTGTTGTGATGAATTCAGAATATGATTTCAGGTTTACAGTTAAGGACACAGGAGCAAAAAAAATACACAGGCGTTATGCAAACGTCTCTTCCTGAGTAAGGTTTTCTGGCTTGACGATTATCCTGTGGTTTTAAGCACCTCTGAGCATGCACGTACCTGCAGTTCTAATCAACATCAGAAAAAGGTTTTCATGTAGTCACATAATCAGACACGCCGGAAAGGTAGCGTAGGGATGGGGACCCCTTCTCCAGACCACAGGGCTCCCCGCAGCTCGCTCTTTTGAACTCCCATGACTCTAACTCATAGCCTCTGGAAGGCATTTTTCACTTCCTTCTTTTTACTAGTTACTGGGGTACTTCTTTTATTTCTCCCTTCTCATGGGTCCTGTGTAGCAAGAGCCCAAGAAGGGTCCTGTTTTATGCCCCAAAGGCCTCAGCACAGACACAAAACGAAGTTCTGATGAGTAGATTTTACTAAGCAAACTCAAGTCCATTTACGAACATGACATCTGTTTTGTCCAAAAGCAGTATAAGCAGATGATGGTTCTGCGAAGAGCACAGGAGGCGCTGCGCTTCTGCTCAGTGCCCATTCTGCTGGCATCCAGAGCAGCCACACACAGAGAAAGGGAGGCAGGCTGCGCCCAGCCGCATACCACTCGTTCTTTTGTTTGTAGGTTTCTAAACCTAAGGAATCTCAACTCCAGTCCAACTTTTGGAGCCCAGTCAGCTTCCCTGGAAGGATGACCCAAGGCTGTCTACCTGACCTCACTGCAGGAGCTACATTCTGGACCTTTCTGTTTCGTTAATATAGTAAAGTTTTCCTGTATTAAGCATTACCCAGAGATCTCACTGAGGCTACCACCATCCCTTCTCTGGCATCTAAGAAGACAGTGTCAGATGGGTCACGTTAAGTGAAAACTGAGATTTTTTTTTATTTTTTATTTTTTGAGACAGGGTCTGACTATGTAGTCTAGGCTGGCCTCGAACTCATAGCAATCCTCCCGCCTCAGCCTCCTGAGTGGTGGGATTACAGGCATGCGCCACCACTCCTGGGTCTAACTGAGATATTCTTTAAAAAAATTAGAACGAGAGGAATTAGACTTAGTGAAGTGTTCTAAGACTTTGAATGTACTTTCTGGAACCAGACTCCTCCCCTGCACCTACGGCCCTGTGGTGCTGGAGATGGAACCCACTGCTCTGCACATGCTGGGCAAGTGCTCCACCACTGAGTTGATCCCCAGAACCCCTCGAAGACATCTTCTCGCTCAGCTCCTGGGGAGAAGGCAGGCCAGAACTGGCATCAAGGGAAATGTGATGGCCCTTTACTCTTCCCTGAGCTCCACCTTCCATAGTCAGGAGCAGAGCTTTCTTGCTGGGTTAGTGTGGCCTTTCCTACGGCTCGCAGGCTACAGAGACAGGTTTTACTCTCCATGTCTGAAATGCTGCTTAGGCGCAGGCTCACAGACATGTTCATGGATGAAGGCAATGGCCGGCTGAAGAGGGTTGGCGAATGAGACCAGAACAGGCTGGGGTCTAATACTGTATGTTACTAAATTATTTCAAAGTCCTTCTCTTGGCTTGATTATGTGACATTTCTCCTAAATGTTCTTGGCATCACCCCTATCATTTCATCTTTTCTTCTGCAACAACGCGGCATGGAGCAAAAGGGATGGAAAACAAGCGAGGGCCCTATGTCACCCGGCTAGGTTTCCGCAGGCTCGGGCCTGCTGTGGGCCTGACCAGCAACACAGAACCTGCTGTCCGAGGCAGACTGTCTGAGCGAGCCAGAGGCCTTCCCTCCTCCTCCTGCTGAGCGACCATACCTGGGAAGGGGCGGACTCTCAGGTCAAAGCCCACAGAAGGTGAGACTCCAAGAGCAAAGCGGGTCTTGGACATACGCAGGCCAGGGCTCTCAAGGGACAGATGCGGGCTGAGGGAGGGGTCGGCCAGCACGCCTCCCCTGGGTCCTTCTGCCCGGCAGGGGCCTGCACTCACCTCGGGGTTGCTGCAGCAGCACAGGGGCAAGGGCCGGAGAGGGGTGAGGAAAGTAGGTCTTGAGCGCAAACTTCAGCTACAACAGGATCAAAAATTCAAAGTTATATGAGCGTCAGCATTAGAAGGGGTTTTAGAAAATGCAAAATCCTACCTCCTTTGCCCCAAAAAGACCCACTGTACTCAGAATATTTTCTTAAGCATTAAAAAAATTTCCAGTAACTTTATAAATATTATCCAGAAAAACAAATCCTTTTAAAGTCATCTTTTGAGACTTCAAGAAAAGTGAAGTTATGCTGTGGATGTCTTTATGAGTTCTACTCCTCACACAAACCCAATTATACACAGACAGACCTGCCAAAGCAGCTGTGAGCGTAAAACATAAAACAACAGCAGTGCTCACGCTCTCACAGGGCCGAACAGCCACAGCGGCCTGTGCCCCCGAAGATGTGCAGGCCTTAAAGTACTTAAAAACCAGGTAAACTCTAGACAGCATGAAGTACATATGCTCTAAGTATACAGTCTGCGGAGGACAGGTGAATGTGTGGGACCACCACCCCCAATAACACAAAGAACTCTCCCCTGTCCCCCAAAGTCCTGTGACGCCTGCAGTCCGTCCTACCCCACAACCAGTATTATGATTTCAACATGAGAGGTTAGTTTTCCTTATTCTTGAGTTTCACGTACACGGAATCATACTGTATTCTTTTTTATTTTTCTTGGATCCTTCGGCTCAATTTTTGTTTTAAGAGTCATCCACACAGTTGCGCTTGGTGGCACATGGAATCCCAGTGCTCTGGGAGGCTGGAGCAGGAGTATCACAAGTTTGAGCCCACCCTGGGCAACTTAGCAAAACCCTAAGTCAAAATAGAAATTAAAAATAAGGGCTGGGGATGTTGCTTAATGCAAAGGTGCTGGCTTTGATTTGATCCCAGTACAAGAAAAAAAAAAAAAAATCCATGTTAGGAGTTCATCCTTCTTGCTTTTTTCTCTCAGAAGTAGTCACTGAATGAATGGAGCACGGACCGTCATCTGCTTATCCACCATCCTACTGATGAGCATTTGCACTGTTTCCACTTTGGGACCGTTATACACAAACCTGCAATTCGCGTTTGGATCTGTGTCTTTGCAGAATGGTGTTTTCACTACTCCCAAATGAGTGCCGGGAGGAGGAACTAAGAGAGGAACTACTGCGTCACCGCGCTGGCGCCTGCTTACGTGGCACATGGTCTTCCCGTGGCCGCAGCATTTCACACGTCCAGCAACAGCATGTGCGCGGCTAGTTGCTCCCCATACTCACCAGCCTCAGTGTTGCCAAGCCTGTTCGTTCTCCTTTCTGTGAGTGTGAAATGTTACTCCACCTACACCTGCTCTATGGCCGCTTTACTGTGCATTTTCCTGGAAGCAAATGATGCTGAATCATTTTCATGTGTTTATACTGCCAATTCCTGTCTTTTGTCCATTTTTAAAAATTAGGCTGCCAGGAAGCCATAGAAGTTCGTCCTATGTTCTGGACACAGTCCTCTACCGCACGTACATGCTGTGAATATTTCCACCTGTGGCTTGCTTGTTCATTTTCTTAAGTGATACCCATCAAAGAATAAATGTTTTAAATTGTACTGAAGTCTAAGTTTATCCATTTTTCTTGAATGGCCAATGCTTCTTTTACTGTATCTCTTCAAAAAAAAAAAAAAAAAATGCTGGATTACTCCAACATCAGTAAAGACATTCTACTGTGCAGTCTCCTGGAATCACTATAGGTTTAATATTTAGGTTGAAGCCCATGGCCCCCCTCAGGTCAGTTTCTGTGTGATCTCTGAGGCAGAGATGGAAGTTCATCGTTTCCCACATGGATATCTAGTTGCTCCAGCTCTGAACAGGAGGGGAAACTCCCTTTTCCCCCTTTGAATTGCCCTGGTGCCCCTGTCAAAAGTCAGCTGACTGCCCACGTAAGTCTGTATCAGGACTGCTCTGACCTGTGTCTGTTGTTTTGCCAATACTATCTTGATTATTGTAGCTTTAAGTCTTAAAATCAGGTGCTCTGATTTTGTTTTACTTTTGTTTTTCAAAACTGTTCAGGCTATGGTACATCCTTTGCCTTTCCGTGTAAGTTTTATTTTTTCTTTAGTTTATGGAAAAAAATAAAATTTCATAACAAAATAATCACAGAGTAATAATAGTTAATACACTCAATATTGTTATCTTCAAAGTAGTTATTCAGAGTACAAGATAGGGGCATAAAGATTCTCCAAATGATATGAACACAAACCTTCCTTTTCAATGAATTAACAGAAATTAGTAGCATAACTATTTGTATTATTTTTCCTTTTCCATTCCTTTCTACTTTCCCCCACCCTAGTTCCTCTTTCCTTTTGAATAATTTCTTCCCATTTCACAATATCTATTATACATTTTGGTCCTGATTTACTCTTTCAGTTTCTCATACCAGGGAGATAATATGATGTTTACACATGTGAGTCTGATTTATTTCACTTGTGAGTATGGTCTCTAATTGCATCCATTTACCTATAAATGTCTCAAGATTATAATGTTTTATGGCTAAGTAGTACTCTATTGTATAAAACGACCACATCTTTTTAATCCATCCCTTGGTTGATGGGCATCTGGGTGGTTTCCAAGATTTAGCTATGACAAATTGTGCTGCTAGAAACATGGAGGCACATATATCGCTGTGGTATGATGCTTTCAGTTCTTCTGGGAAGACACCCAGAAGGGGAATAGCTGGGTTGAATGGGACCTCTAATCCTAGTTTTTTGAGGAATCTCCATACTTATTTCCACAGTGGTTGTACCAGCCTCTACTCCCACTGACGGTGACTCTGTCTGAGTTTTAGAACCTGCTTGTCAGTTTCTTCTTTTTTGGGAGGTGGGGTACTGGGGGTTGAACCCAGGGCCTTTGAACTGAGCTACATCTCTAGCCCTTTATTTTGAGACAGTGTCTTATGAAATTGCCCAGGCTGAGTTTGAACTTGTGAATTTCTTGCCCTAGCCTCTCAAGAGTATGTCATTACAGGTGTGCACCACCACAGCCAGCTTTCAATTTCCATTTCGGAATGCCTGCTGGGACCAAGTGGATTGTACTAAAGCAACTGGCCTGGAGAACAGGCACCTTAACAGTTCATGAGCAGTTTTGCTTTCTTTAAACTTGGCTTTAGTTGCTCTCAGCAATGCTTTGCAGTTTTTAGTTAGAAAATATATACATGTATCTTTTGTTATATTCCTAAGTATTTTATGTGTGACTATGGATCTATTTCTTCCTTTACTTGATAGCTTTTGTTCATGTATTCCGATAGTCTGTTACCAGGTACGTGTCCATTTATAACTGGTACTGCCCTTGATGAATGGATATTTCTGTTATTAGGAAATCTCCCTATTTCTCTCTGGTACACTCCTCGACTAGAAGTTGGCTCCATGTGCTGTCAATAGGTGGGAACAACGTTGTTTTCCTATGACTACTATTTGATTACTTTACGATTTACCATTAATGTTTGATTGCTATTTATATCTTTTTCCTTCCTTTTCCTTTCTATTTATCTGTACCTTTATCATTAGAACAGGCTACTAGAAAGCATGTAGTGTTTTTTTAAAAATTTCAATCTGATATCTCTGCCTTTCTTTCTAGAATACCTGGTTAATTTTCATTTATTTTTTATAATGAATACACTTTTTGCTATGTCTGAGTTTAGGTCCATCTCATTGTACAGCTTTCTTTTGTCCCAGCTGTTTCTCCTACCCTCTGGCAGCCCACAGCTGTCTTTCCGCTCGGTCAATGGGATCAAGCCTGGCCACCCTCACTGTGTGCAAAACACACACACACACACACACACACACACACACACACACACACATACAATCGGGAGAAGCAGGAGCTTGCTCCAGCTGTGTCCCTTTCAAGGGATGAAGCCTCTCTTGTGTCTGTCTACGTTGGCAGGCCCCTTCTAGTGTTTTGCAATAGATTTTAAAAATATTCTGCCCCGCATTTACAGTCTTTATCTGTGGGAAATCTAGTCTAGTCCATGGTCTGACTCTACCACTGCTGGGACTTGAACCTGACCTTAAGGGCTCCTTGTTCCGAGGGCTCCTCCAAGCTCACAAGGGTGGCTTCTCTGCCACCTGCACCTCTTGCTCACCGTCCCAAGGGGCGATGGACGGGTGAGAGGAAAGGCTAGAAGGAGAATGAGAAGCAGTGGGGCAGCATTTTGAGCCACAGGAAATAATGTGGATTACTGCTGCCTCTCGTGAACTGCTGCTGGGAGTGGACGCAGGTACCCCACCTTCAGGACCCACCTGGCAGACGCTCCTGATCCTAAGATCTCCCAGACTGTCCAGAGCAGTGATGCTGGTAATAGTAAACAAAATCCCAAATGCCCCCACCCAGATCCACTGTGCACACGGTGCGCTGCTCTGCTTTACAAAGTACAGAAACAACCAAAAATGAACAGAACATGGGTTTAATGACTGAAGCTCAGAAAGAAAAGAGAGTCGGGCTTGGACCAAGTGTGACAGGACTCAGGCTTCAGGACTATGAGCAATCTAAGGTGGACTCTCGGAGGGGCAGGGCTTGTGGAGGAGACGTGCCATCAGTGGGAAATGCAGGCAGGTAGCAGCGGACCCAGGAAGAAGGGAAGGCTGGGTGTATGAGAGCCTCTGCAAAGGGAAGGTGTCATTGATCTCTGTTACTTTTCTCGTTGCTGAGACAAAGTACCCAATACCTACAGGAGGAGAGGTTTATTTTACAACTTGTAGAGGTTTCAGGCCATAATTGGCTGGCAGGGTGGCATGGCAGAGGGGCATCACAGAGGAGAAAAAACAGTTTATGGCAGAAGGCGAGAGGCAGCAAAAGCAACAAGCGACCAGCAGTGACAGCAGCAGCCCTCTTTCTGTCCCTTATATTCTGTCCCTTCATGCGCGTCCCACCAATACCCAGGGTGCGGCACCCTTAATCCTAGCATCACAATGAATCAGTCCCAGCATCACACACTCTAGATTCTGCCACCTCTAAAAAGTTCCACCTATGACCACATGAGGCACTGGGGGACATTTAGATATCCCATAACACTCTTATTTTGAGACAAAGGTGAGGGTGACTGATTCTTGTTTTTTTTGGCCCTGCCCTGGCTCGCCCTGGGGCCCAGTGTGATCCCCATGGCCCTACACTCATGCGGCCAGGTCAGGATCCTGTTCTACAGGAAACGCAACTGCAGCTCCCATCCCAGTCCACTGCACCCAAGGGCAGCACAGACTCAGCAAAGCGGAGGGGACCGAGAGGCGCGGGCGAAGGCTGAAGAGCGAAACTGCTTTCCACGTAGCCGCTGCCCAACCTGAGTGTGTCCCAGGAGTCCCAGGTTTGCTGGAGCACAGTTCCCAGTCGGGAATTTAAGAATGTATGAGGGAGGACAAAAATATTTGTAGTTATGCTGCCAAATAATAGTGAGAGCCAGCCAGTGCCTTTCAGCCACGTCTCCTCCCAAACCCCAGGCTCCGTACCACTGATAACGCTGCTCGCTACAGTCTAGCTGACTTCCCAGGGAAAGAGGGATGGGAAAAATCAATCATAAATATTTATCACTGCCTTAGAAAGCAGAAACATCTGCTAAAACCTGAGCAGTTTCTTCAGCTTAGGGTGTGTGGGCTTTCAGTAGGGCCCCACCTCACACCTCTGCCCTCATAGATCAAGTTGCAGAGGGCATCATAAGCGAGCATGCCATTCTGCCCAGGGAGGACATGGGCCTAGGGCCACTCTGAACAGGCAAACTGCTGCCCAAGCACTGCCTGTGATCCTGAGACACCAAGGCCAATGACAGTGTCCAAAGGTGAGAGCTCTCTGGTAGAAAAGTTCCTGTTTCACGCGGTCACTCAGTAAATGGCCTTTGGCATCTGCTGCAGCATCTGCTAAGAGGGCCCTGGAGTCCTCTTGTGCTTTAGACCTAGCATGTCACTCAACCTGTGTGGAAGGTGACTGGATCGTGGGGTGCTTTCCTCATCAGTGGGTTCATCCAGTGATAAGTTCTTACCTGAATGTGCTGCTGGGAGGTGGGGCCTGGTCGGAGGTAGCCACTGCGGGCGTGGTCTAGAAGAGTATATTGTTGTCCCTGGCTTCTCCCTTCTCTCTTTGCACCCTGGCTCTCACAGGATGAAGCCCCTTGTCCTCTGCCATGCCCCACTGCCACCCTGTTCCTGCCTTGAAGTCGGAATGAACCCATGGAATGAACCCATGAACCAAAATACAACTGTCTTCCTTTAAGTGATAGGTGTTTGTACACATTTTGTCCCAGCAACAAGAAAGTGACTAAGAAGGGATATCTGCCTCACCGATGGCATGTGACCCACTGCCTGGTCCTTCTGCTCCTGCTCCTCATCGACAGCGACCAGATATGTCCCTGTCCTTGTTCACCCATCTCCCTTCTCTCCTCAGTCCACTCAGGTTGGGCCTCTGACGGGAATGGAGATGCTAAGCACCGAGAAGGGTCAGTCCTGCTTTGTGGTAAGCAGCATCTCCCACAGCACATCCCAGTTGGGCTGCAGCATGCCTCTCGCTGGCTGAGGCTGAGCTGTAGCCAGAGGGACCTTGTGTGTAACACAAGGCAGGAGAATCAGCTTGAGGTACGGTACCTACTGGCAAAACAGAACTCAAATACAGCAGCAGATGGGAGCTTCTAAGCACTGGGCCCAGGGCAGACAGGAAAAACCCTGATTCATTTTTAGTTGAAATGGTTTTATCTTTGCTAGGACATTCATTTGGAAGCTTTCTTTTTGAACAAAGCAGTCTCTCAAAAAAAAAATTTTTTTTTGTTTTTGTCTTTTTGAGACAGGGGCTCACTATGCAGTTCAGGCTGGCCTTGAGCTCACTTGGTAGCCCAGGCTGGTCTTGAACTCGCAACAATCCTCCTGTCTCAGCCTCCTGAGTGCTAGGATTATAGGTGTGCGCCACCACACCCAGCTAAAATTTCTAAACACAGGGCTAGGGCTGTAGGTCAGTGACAGTATGTGCCTAGCATGCACAATACCCTAGGTATAGTCCCCAGGACCATGAAAACAAACCGAATAACCAACTAAACAAGATTTCTGAAAATAAAGTGTTACTTTCAGGTGATTAGCCAAATACTCTTAGCAGCCTCTTTTTCCCTGGGGTTAATGAGTAATATACGCAATATAACAAACCTGCTTGTTTTCTTTTTCCAGAGCTTCTACAAAGCAGCGTGTAAACATCTGTGTAGCGGCTAGTACTTCTGGGGCTCCGTCAGTTTCCAGGAGCGCGTACCTGAACAATGCCAGAAAACACAGTGAATGATTAAGACAGCAAACCCACCAACCCGAACAGGAAGGAAAGGAAGAATGGAGCCACTTTTTATGCCTTAACCTTCAGCAGTCAAGGCAGAAGGAACTGGTTACTCCCTTCCTAAGTATTTTAAGTTGCAGGGTAGAGCTTAGAGCTCTCTGTCTTTCTGTTCTTGAATCATTAAGCACTGTGTGGCCCTTGACATCGGCCTGCACACTTTTCATAGCCTCTGCGCACTACAGGCCAGGACACTTGACATTGGCATACATTTTGCTTTTGTAAGAAGTGACAGAGCTGCCTGAAAGGGTAAAACGGCTCAGTCAAACCCATTAGCAAAAAGCTGGAGAATAAAGGTGTATTCTGAATACCTGGCTTGGTTTCCATGCATTTTCATATAATTAACTTTTCTTTATGTTTGTTTAAGTATAAAAAGCCAACTCAAACTTGGCTAGCTTTCACTTAGAAACACATTCCTGCCTTCTTATTTCTGTGGTCCTTTACAAATGGCTTAGGGTTGGTTTCAAGAAGATCCCACGTGGTGAGTCATTCCTTGTCATACAAATTCCTTTCCCTAGACCTGCTGTGGATAGGTTGGGCAGGGTGCGGACAGGGCCCCACCCAGATGCCTAGTGCCGAGAGGCTTTGAACATTCTTCGGTGACAAGCTCCCCTAAGGGATCTGTATTAGGACTCCATGGCTGACACTCCCAGGAACTGCTGGCCACAACCTATACTAGTGTGCAGGGACCATCTTGCCTCTTACCTACTGTGAATCCAACACACTCCCAGGAAGGACTCACGTTGTCAAAACAAATACTAACACACTGTAAGATAACATGCATGGTTTACTCTGCTTTTCAGAAGAACGCTGTTAAGAATGGCTTTGTGTTTCTTTTTCTTAGCTTCTTTAGCTTAAGAATCCTTTACAAAGATTGGTCAGCCCTCATGTGGTGAAGGGAGTATATTGCTACGCTTTATTTTGAACTGAGAAAAATCCTATTTCATGACAAAAATGTAAACCAACTCTGCTTTTATGCATTATTATTAGAATTTTAAAAGGTTAAAGAAAAAAGTCATCTTAATCCTTAGGCATATGCTTTTAAATATATATTGATTTGATTTTCTACTTCTAATTAACAAAAAGCTCAGTGAAATAAGAAGAAATAAAAAATTTAACTTCTCCATGGTACAGCCAGAGGCTACTATCGATTTTTTAATTCATGTTTGGAAGCTGAGCATTTTTGTATCAACTACTAGCAAAAACAGCATAATATTTACCTGAACATTTCATCAACAGCTCTGAATATGGCGGGGTGGCAGGCTGCCTGAGGCTGTAAAACAGAAAGACCATAAGAAAGTGAACCATTAAAGATGTACCGTAAGAACTTGGAATTATCAGGCAGATAAATTATGCGGGACTGCCACATGGAGAGTGGGCATATCTCTTTGGGCAAGAAAAAGAATAATTAGCATGACAGTGTGCAGATAAACTCTTTCTATTGTGCAGGTTCTCTTTCTACTCTTGGATGGCCCACATTTTTCATAATAAATCCATATTATCCAGAAAAAAATGGCCAATTTTTCTACAGTACACCAGAGTGAACACAGAAGCTACTTGTGTTACTACTTTTCCTTAAGTGCGCCCCTGTGTCTGACTTCCTCAAGTGGCCTGGAAGTGTCTCAAAGTCGGGTCTCAGTCTGCTTTTTGTTCCTAGTTATTTGTCACTGAGTCCATAATCATTCAGAATTATTTTGTTGAGGAACCCAGTAACCCCTTCCATTCTGGACTAAATAACAATATTATTATACGATTAATTTAGCAGCTTCAGTTGTTTAGTATGAAGAGGATTCATGAAAGAACAAATGATAACATCCTGAGTGATGAAAGGTATCTAGCTCATTCTTAGACTACTTTTGTAAACTACAGAAGCTGGCCTCCTGTGACCCAGGTAGGGGCCTCAATGGGCCTAAACAAGTTTCATATTTTTTCGGCAGAGTTCACAGCAAGATCTGATGCAGGTGCCCATGTGTCATAAGACAGATATTTTACGGTACCATCCAAAAGTTAGTGGGTTAGGCTCTGAAGGGAATGTCTTCAATTATATCACACTTGATATAGCTTCGTGAAACATCTTTTATAGTTTCCATCAACAAGAAAAAAGAAGACAGGGCATGTCCTCCTCTACAGCTTTCTGGACGTTCCTGAATAAAGCACGGTGCCACCCCTGGGATTTCCTGCTCTTTTGTTCTTCGGACCTGGCATCACAACTTGTGACATTGAGTGCGCGCCATCTAGCGTCTGCAGGCCGCCACTACAGGCCACAGAAGGCTCCAGGTAAGAGCATCACTCCTTGTACAAATGACGGGGTGATGGCTTTCTTATTTGAAGGACAGAGACTTGTAATTTGCAAGATTAAATATTTGACTCTTTAATAAAGTGATCCGTGATCTCTAATCCTCCACTGGCGTGCATTTTTTTATCTGAAAGAAACCAACTTGAAATTCTCGCAGATAAATGTATTATCTACTTAAAAAAGTAACTCAGCAGAGCAAAGGCAGGTCACTTCTTGGCTTTGATCTCAGCCAGTCAGTTAATCTTTTTGCTTCTAATCCTCCCTGTAAATAATAACAGTTATTAAGAGGTTACTGGATACATGCCCAGAAAATATCATAAAAGTTTCAATGTTTTCATAATGGGAAAAAAATCAAACAAGGGAAAAGAATACTGTAAGTCTTAAAGAAATATGATTCAACTAAGTTTGCTAGAACTCAATTTTTCCAAATTTCTCTAGAAGAGTGTTTAATTTCCAACAGCAGTGCTGTGTGCCCACAGGCAGACCGACACTCAGAGCCTGAAAACACAGGGATAGGAAATAAGACTGGAATTGGAAATGATATAATAAAATAACTCTAAATGGCCTAAGTACCCTAGAGCCGCTTTGCAGGTTTGATGCTACCGAGAGTCACTTTAAACAGCAAAGGCAAGGATGACCCAAGAGGCAGGCTGGGGCTGCCATAAGCAGCACAGGGGGAAGGAAGCACAACAGTTCTTATGCTTTCAGGATGGAATGAGAGCCGGGACACACTTTTCTCTTACGGTGTTTTCCCGCAGAACAGCTCAATCCCATGCTTCAGATGTCTCCAGTCTGTGCAGAATCTGCCTGTTCTCCTCATACAGATGGACTCTCCACTTAGATTTCATTCTTTCCAAATATTTCAGACCATTGGTTACTGTCAGCCTGGTACCACAACCTGTCTTTGCTTTTATATTAGGGAAGAGACCGGGATATCCAGGCTGTCCTCTGCCATCTGCATGCTTTCGTGGCAGTTTTTAAAAATGAGACTTTACTTCCTGAGCAAGTAATTTCAGAGTCAGTGAGCTCCTCACGAGGACCAGAGTGCTCCCAGGTGAGGCTGTGTCCCTGTGACATCAAATCACACAAACCCACTTAAGCTGCCTTTCTTAGCAACAAAATCTTCCAAACAAAACTACACATATGTGCTTCTCTGGAAGCCATAGCTCCCCCTAAGTCTCCCTGTGAGCGACAAGGTAAACCTTTAACTTCTCTGTATCCTGTTTTGTCTAGTGGGACACTCTGGCAACACACCACAGTCACTCTGCAACCCAAGGCTGGACCCCAGTTCTGAAGCTCATCATCTGCATGAGGATCTTTCCTACGAAAATAGAACAACAGCTTTTTTGACTTCATCTGCTCATCTGTTTTTCTCCATCCCACCAAACATCTTCCTTCTAAAGCTCTCTCTTCCTCTCCATCTGGCCTAATGATTCTCATGTAGATCGTTTCAAGTATAGGGAAACTATGTCACCAGGAGTCCAACGATAAGCTGTGCTTTGTTCTTCCTGCCCCTAGTTCCCTAAACATGGGAAGGCAAACAGATGACTACGATGGAGAGCTGCTCTTAGCCTTCTTTCCTCGGGACCTGGCTGTTCTGTAGAGCGTGCATATTCTGTGGCTAAGACACTTCCCCTCCAGTCTACCTACCAGCTGCCAATTAGCTACCACAGGTACCCAGAACTGCAATGTTTATCCCTCTCTGCCTAGAAAAACAGACCATTCCCATCCCTCAGCAGAACCAGGGAAGACAAGATCAATGCAGAGGAAATGTACAATAACGTCAGCCCTTCATGTGTTTGGGGGAAGAGTTGAAGGCGAGGCCAGCTTGCCATTCTGTAGCATGAACTGTATAATAGCACTGATTCTTCAGCTTGGGCCCTGATGTTTGTTTAATCTGCCATTTTCATCCTAACTCATCAGTGGTTCTCACACGCCACTTGCCACTTGCCAGAGGCCTTGGAGCCAGGCTAATCCCAACTACTCAGGAGCCCAAGGCAGGAGGATTGCAAATTCAAGGCCAGTTTGGGCAACTAAATTAGACCCTACTTCAAATATTAAAAAAAAAAGAAGCTCGGAATGTAGCTCAGTGGTAGAGTATTTGCTTAATATGTGCAAGATCCTAGGCTCAGTCACTGGTACCCAGGGGAAGGCGTGAGAGTACAGAAAATTTTCGGAAACAAGTAGTTCTTATTTTCTACAGTCTTCTGATTGTGTGTATGTGTGGGGAGGAGAATATTCAAAAGCTAGGAAAAGGAAAAGAGGACAAAAGGAAATCCTGAAGACTTCTTCACCTGAAACTTCATAGACTTTTTTTCCCTTTATGATGAAGACAGAAGAGGCAGATGAGTGAGAAAATGATGAAGTTCAGAAAGCTTGGAGTCAATTCTCTTTTTATGGCCTATTTTAATTGTCTATGCAGGAAATAGTCCTTTGGAAAAAATCAGTTGAGGCTTTCCCTCCAATTTACCCACTAGCCAGGCCACCCTGCCCTGTGTTCAACCAAGTCTCCCACACCACCGTTCTGCCAAAGGGAAGCCCTCCTTGTTAGTGTATGTGTATAAATTAAAAGGTGACTCTAGTCACCACAAAAATTCTGTTTAATGAAGAGTCTTCTTCAGATCCACCTCAACAATCTGGGCATGGTGTGCACGCCTATAATCCCAGCCCTTGGGAGGCTGAGTTGGACTGCATAGCAAGATCCTGTCTCAAAATTAAAAAAAAAAAAAAAGACCCACCATAACAGTAAACTCCCCTATTGAGTTAAATGATTTATTTTTTTAAACCTACGTATTAGAAATCCTTCATGTGTACCATGTAAAATAAAGCCTCTTTATAAATATGTATTTTTGATTATACCATTTTCTTACTTTCTGTTTTCAAAATGCTAAATGCAAAACTGTAAATATCCCTCTTACGTTTTAGGATCTATTTTGTTTTAAGACATTAAAGCTTCTTGCAATGAATTTGAGCTTGGAAGAATTATTGTTCCTTTTAATCTTTACCAGATGTTGTTTACATTACAAGCAATTTTTTTTCAGTGCTCTGTAATGCAATTATTGTTTAATTAGTGATAAATCTGTCATTCCTGGGCTTAAAATCTTAACAAGTACCAAATGTACTATTGTGTTTTAAATTTGCGCACACTGTCTGGGTGTTAGGACACAGGAGTCAGGGGTTCACATGGTGGGTGCCCAGCTCTGATGCTGGACAAGACACCCACCACCCCCCAGTCTGGTCCCTGTCCTGACCCAAGGCTTCTACCCTTTTCACTTGTTGAGCAGGAGCAGAAGGAAGCTCCTCAGCCCCCACTACTGCTCAGCTTAGCCTCTGGGTGGCAATGACTCTCCACCTCTACTATCACTTGGGTTTTGTCTGCTTATTTTCTGCCCACTCCCACCCCCACCCAATCTCTGATTGGCTGCAAAGTCCTGCATCCTCAACAGCAAAAACCTGTCTTGCAATCTGATTTTCTGCAGAGACAGCGCTGGGGCATCTGCTGCCCTCCGGAGGTGGACACTGGAAAGTGAAGCTGCTGTGGGAGCTGCAGATCCTGCAGCTTTCAGCCACTTTCCTGTTTGACCACTGCTAAATCATCCACTTCCACTTATGTTAAATTACATGCATCACATTAAAGAGCACGGAAAGGAAATGTTAAGAAGACTGCTAATGACAAATGGCAAAAGAAAGTCCTAGAACATAAGTGAAAAGCTATTCATACACAGAAATTGCTGACACCATCCAGGATTGGAGTTAGCTCTACAGAATGAGAACTGTACCCAGGGATTTTGTGGAGAGTTTTTTTTTTCCTTTTGAAGTGGTTATGATTGTTATCTGGAGAACAGGGAAAAGGATGCCTTCTAGCTTGTGCTAAGGAGTATGCTGAGCTATCTAGATGCTTTTCAGTTCTTATTAGAGGATAAAAACCTTTTTATTGCAGTATTAAGACTTTTTAAGTAGGAGAATCCACAAATACCCTCTGATTTAAAATCTGGATAAAGCAAAAACAAACCCAACCTTGTACCCTTGGCACCTTGCACTGGCCTGGCCCTCCTCCCTTGTGCTCTTCTCCCTTAGCAGGGCAGATGGGCCTCGGGGAGCTGTCCATCAGCTGTGGTGGCTGCAGCGGGCGGGTGGGTTCAGCCCACCAAGGCGTGAGGGAGGGCGTGGGAACCAGGGAGCCCCAGCCTGGCACACAGCACAGCACCGCAGCCAAGTCCAGGGCCATCCTGCCACCCAGCCAGCCCTTCTCATTCAAATGTGGACTCCAAACAATAGCTTTCTGGGCTCTGCAAACAGAATTGTAACAGGAAAACATAGCATCCTTCTGATGCAGGGCCTCCCTTGGGAAATCGACTGGTGCCAAGAAAGTTGCATAATTAGCAAATGGCTTTCGCTGCTTTCAGTGACATCAGTCTGTAAGGTCAGGCCTGAGGCTGCGGATTATGGTCCTCCGGTGCCTGTGCTGTCAGGGGAAACACAGAACCATCTGTTTTTGAGACATTTCCATCTGCACAGCAAATGACAAACTGGGGTTAATACCTCAATTTATTTGGGGGACACCAACCGTGGCAGGCAGCCATGTATTTGAGGGCAGTCCAGCCCATGGAAGCCAAAGGTTGAACTTTAAAAGTAGACAGGTTTTGAAAACATATTTGAGACGTTTAAAATTTTAGAATAAACATATATGCATTTAGAATTCAGGTGACACTAGACTGGTCTCTTATTGCCACAGTCTTAATGGAAAATACCAGGCCCCCGAAGTCTCTGAAAGGCCAAGGAACATTTGGAGAGGTCATTTCCCTTTGTATAATACTTTTATCTTTTGTTTTTGCTACGTTTTGATAACTACAGAATTTCCAGGACTCATTCTGGATAGTCCCAAGAGATGGAAATATAATTAACAGTGTTCCATATAAAACACAAGTTATGTAGACCATCACACTTTAATTGCTCTCAGAATCCGACTCTAATGTAATAGGCATCAGATTCCCTCTGCAGCAAAGCACAGTGGTCTTGTGCTGGGCCTGACAGATCTCTCTGATACTTCTGTACAGGGCTGTCACTGCACCGAGATGCTGCACTGCGATAAATGAATCAGATGATGCAATTAGGAAGCAGGTTCTTCAGGTTACCCTGCAATCACTCAGCCTGCCTGGCTCTCTGCACTGCAGACCCTGGGTGCTGGAGGAGTAGAGCCCACGCCAACTGGGGGCTTCCAGTCATCGCTGTAATTACCTCCTCGAAACAAGAGGCACAGAGAGGTCACATCCTGTCAATGTCACAATAAATTAAACCAAATAACACCCTCTAGAATCCCCCTTTAACCATAATAAAAGCTCCAAATCTCTACACACATGCTCCTGATAAATGCTTTGGGAAAATAAACTGCCTTCGAGGCTATTTGATGGAGAGGAGGTTATGGAGACTGGAGACCGAAAGACATGATGTCTGAGGAGAGGGCCTGCTTTCTTTTTCTCACTCTCTTTTTTTTCCTGCTTTCTTCTTCTCATCAGCTGTGCTGCTTGGAAGTGCTGCTCAGGTTTGAGGTCCTCCGGTAAAAAGGAGGTGGAGAAGGTCCAGAGAAAACCACAGGGATCCATGAAAGGTAGCAGAAAAGTCAGCAGGACTGAAGTTTCCCACTGAGAGATTTAAAGAAAATCTACTGAGCACACCCTGGAAGCAAACAGCCCAGTTACTCTATTTTACCACTGAAAAACTGTCAGGGAAAAAGTAAATTATACTGCAAACACTTAAGATTCAACAAAATTTACCAGAGGAAATTTATTGCCTTCAATAATCTTGCAAAGGGCTATCAGAAAAGCTTCCAACGTTTTTATTTTGAATTATGTTGTAATAATTTTTAAATAAGGTACATTCTTACTTCTTGCCTCAATATGCAACTCCTAACAGTGGTGATGTCAAGCAGTAAATATCCATAAAAAATACCCCCTTTAGGCTCTCACAGTCCTAACATATACCTATCTTCCTTCTACTTTGCCTATCCAACACCAAACCTGCAAGTCACTTGGGTCCGGTCTGGGCCACCATCAGGTGCCCGTCAGTGCAGGTGAAGCACTGGCTACCCCCGACACTGTGGCTCTCCAGCCCTGCCAGGGAGGCCTGGCCACAGAGGCAGAGAGGGGCCGTGACATGCAAGATAAGCAGGCCCAGGCGGCAAGAAACCGACAGAGAGGCGAGCGGCTCCGTTGTGGTTCCATGTGCAGCTTTCACTTAAGAAGAAGCAGGAGGCTCCAGCAGAATCAGCAAACAGAGGTGTCTGGGAGGTGGCTGTGTGAACCCGGGGCCGAGTGGCCAAGCCAGCCAGTGCCTTCCTCAGCCTTGACTACTGGCCGGGTGGGCACCCCCTTCCCAGGCTTCTGGTCGCCAGTGTGAGAGCAGGCTGGGCAGCACTGCTCCTGAGCTCACCGTTCCCATCTTTACTATGAGAAGACTCCTCTGTGCCGACTGCATAAGGGTGACCAAAGCAAACCGGAAGACATGGTGCAGTCTATTGAGGAACCTGGGGGAGAGATTCCCGGCACCGTGGCACCTGCAGTATGGAGTGTTTGGCCGTGTTAGGCTTCTTCTGAATCTAACTAAACTACTATTTTAATGGTGATTAATGTAACCAAGCTTTGGTAGCACCAGATCCATTCTGGGCTTTCTGTTGCAGCACAGGTTGTGCGGGAACCCAGAGGCTGGCTGAGAGCTGCACTGGTGGCCGTGCATGGATATACAAGCAAGATGGCCGGTGTCCGGGACCCTTCTCTCCATACTTCCTCCTAGAAGCTGAGCTAAAATGCCTGTGGGCATGTAAATACTCACACTCATGGGCTGCCACTGGGGAAGCATCCCCTGCCAGTTTCCACTCTGTAAGGAAGTGGCAGCTGGAGCCCCTGCCTGAGTTAATGAGTAAAGCTACTTTACCGCCAAGGCAATGAAGGGAATGTGGACCTGTCCCAGTGCTGCCTTGAAGCAATGGGTCTCCCAGGCCACCTGGACACTTCTTCCACGAGTACACAGTGTTTGGGTCATTACTAGTACTCTATGTTAGACTAATTTTGTTTCACTTTTTTAGGGGGAAAGAGAGTTGGCAAGGTCTTGCTGTGTTGTGCAAGCTGGCCTTGAATTCCTGGGCTCAGGTGATCCTCCTGCTTCAGCCTCTGGAGTAGCTAAGATCACAGGCATGTACCACACGCTCAGCTTTTTTTTTGGACCTATTCTTATAATATTCTTTTTGCTTACTTTTATTTATTCTGGTTTTGTGTATCTTTCAATAAACCAGCTCATTTGGGAACTATCTTTGCCTTATCTGGCTTGTCATTTGATTAAAGGATAAAAGGACCCACCTACCCCCTTCGGAGGAAATAACCTATGAGGTGAAACCATCACCAGGTATTGGGGGAACAGAGCCACCCTGGTCACTCAGTTTGATGTGTAATTTAAAGATATTTTTTCCGGCCGCAATGCTGTTTGCTCCTGCTTCTACAAAAACGAGTGCCGCCTCCACAGAGCTGCCTCCCACAGAAGGGCAACTCCTCGACTGGCCCTGCCTTGACCCTGCCGGATAGCCCGGCGCGGATGAGGCCGAGCGGCCTAAGTGACGGCCAAGTCCTCACCTCACAGAGCTGAGGGGAAGGGAGACTGGAGCCACTGTGAGGGGAGGTCGCAAGGCTCACAGCCCTCCCCCTCTTAGCTGTTTTTGTTGCTTTACCATTTTTCTGGGTTTTGTTTTGTTTCTCTTAAATATTTTATTTTTTCTCATGAAAAGCTGAGTTTATGTTGTGCATGTTTTTGTTAACGGATCGTCGCTCTCCCTCATCTGTCAGATCTTCAGTCTTAAAAATGTACCCCTTGTGTTGAAATAAGAAATATTCTTAAAACCTTGTGCCCTGGCTTCTTCCAGCACCGCTGGGGGCCACACCCTGTGCTTGGCAAAGACACAGGCCAGCAGCGCTCAGCCCCCTCTCCCGCACTGGAGCTGCCAGCAGTGAGAAGCCAGCTCTAAGTAACTGATGCACCATCTTAAAGTGAGCCTCGGGTAACCCGCCAATACAGCATTCCTTTGGGGAACTTACCCGCTCAAAGGCTGTTGTCCAAATATGTGACACAAGGCGCAAGAGTCAGGCAAATCTCAAACCTCTCCCCACATGTGCCAAGTATGTAGAAAAGCCACTACGTTAGGTATTTTTTCTTTTTTGGTACCAGGAATCGAACTCATGACCTCAGGCTTGCCAGGCAAACACTTATGCCCCTGAACTATATTCCCCGGCTGAGGTATTTTCAAAATAAAATGCAAACATGATTATTTTTAAGGTCCTAGTCCTCTTTTGTCTGTATCCCAACCCCTTTTTTCGCCCTTAATGAAAACAACTGATTCTCAGTATCTCTTTTCAGGCCTTTTCTCACCACCAAAGTCCAGCACGTACCAGCAACGAGTCTTTGATAAAGCATTCCATCCTTCTCAGACAGGTTCTCTCACTGGAGGTCAGCTTTGCAAGAAGATGCAGCATGGCTTTCTCCAGGCTGGGAAGATGCCGAAGCCAGAGGCTGACGACAGCTGGGGTGGGGAGAGAAATCTTCTTCCTGTTGGCCAGAAACAAGCAGAGTGTTAGACAGAAAGGGATGGAAAGAGGAAGATGAACAACATTCAAAATGCAATTGCTAATCCAATTTGTGAGAGTGTTCCCCAGGGTCCTAACGGCTATTCATATTTATTGTATCTGTGATTATTTATCACAAACTCACTTGTAAAGCAATGTAACTATGCTTTCATTTCAACTCACCTTAAGAAAGCAGAGAAATGCTCAGGAAAAATGTGCTTTCAGAAAGGAGAAACAAATATATACTAAGAAAAGAAAATGATAAAAAGTGAGCTGAAAAAGGCCGTGGGATGTCCAAATATATGTAACCCCCAACTTAAGAAAGAGTTGCTGTTGACCGTTAAAAGTGTAGAATCCCAGGGCCATGACTATCTGTATGACCTTGGGGAAGTTACTTAACCTTTAAACCTCAGTTTACTCATCCATATAATTGCCTGCCTCCTTCATACTGCTGGAAATATAAAATGCAGTTGCATAGGTACAGTCATTAATACAGTGCTCAGCACACCATGAATTTTCAAACCTCTATTTACAAATCTGTTGCTTAAAGGTTAACAAATATTTTTGTTAACCATTTCACACATGGTAGTAATGGCCTAGTTAATGTATAGTGGACCTTAAGTACAATACTCAGAACCAACCCACTCTGTGCAATTATGTTTATGAGGGGCAGGTGGGGGGATTCCTGTGTCAGTGATGTGGGGTTCTACTTCCCCTCTGGGGAGCAGACATGAAGGGGTCTTGTATTCCATGCACTGGCTCTGAGATGGCCGCAGAGCTGGCCTCCAGGGCCCCCTGCCCTTCCTGCCCTGTCCCGCAACAGCAGGCGCTTTGACTCCTCCTGCTTACTGTTGTTAACAAGGAAGCTTGAGGTGATGAGTCTCCCCATCACCCGAAGACCCTTCAGAGACTGTCCCTCGCCATGAATCCTGGGCCACTTCTCTGCAGAGCTGGTGTGAAGCCCAAGAGTGGGGCTGGGGTAGGAGCAGGAGCGATACCCAAGGGCTTTTCCCTGTTCCCCCCACAGGCCTTGTTCTGGATTTACCGGGGCCACAGAAGAAACAGAAGGTGTGTGTTGGGGGCGGTGGAGGAATAGTAGAGGGGAGAAGGAAGGAGGGAAGGGCACGGCCCCTTCCCAATCTCCCCACCCTGCACCGGGCCCAGAACCCCCACAGTGCCCACACCCCTCAGAACGGAAAAGGGGAAGAACAGATTTGAGAAGGGTGTACCAAGAGCCAGGCTTGGCCTGTGTGGATTCACTGTGTGGGAGGCACAGGCCAGCAGAGACCGCCAATACACCCTTAAACGTGCAGGGTCCGGCTGAAGGCACGCGCCGGGCAGGCATCGTGGATGTGCACTCGAGGGAGGGGAATCTGAGTGGGACAGCCAAGGAGCAGCAACACTCAGGTGTTGGGCAGGGAGGAGGGCGACACAGGCAGAGGACTATGTCATCAGAGCTCAGAGGAGACAGGACTGGAGAGGCAAGTCCCGGGACCGCACCGTGGGAAAGCTTTGCGGCTGGTGTCCAGGCTGGTTCTGGGTGGAAGGAAGAGGGTAGGTGCGAGGGAGGGGCTGGAAGGGGAGCGAGAACTGGAAATGAACCCTTAGAAAGCAGGCTGATGGGAGGGACACCAGAAGGACACCTGGGTGCCCTTGGAAGGTAATGTTTTTAAGACCACATGGCTGACTGCTGATGGGCAGGACACTCACCACAGCAATACTATAAAGACGGCAGGTTAAAGTACACTCCATTCATGCCAAGGAAGGCGCTCCTATTTTTAAGAAATGAGCTGGATGGGCCAGGGATGTAGCTCAGTGGCACAAGAGCCTGCCTGGCAAGCACAAGGTCCTGAGTTCGAGTCCCAGTACCAAAAAACAAAAAAATAAGAAATGAGCTGGATCTATATTCCATGAAGGATATCCAGAGTATACTGGTTAACAAAACAAGTTCCAGATTGATGTGTATGGTGTGATGCTGTTATTTATTTGTTTGTTTTTAAAAGCTACTTTAAAAAGACAGAAAAATTTTGGGTGCAGTGGTTCAGCTCTATAATCTCAGCTACAAGGGAGGCTGAGTCAGGAAGATTACAAGCTTGAGGTCCAAATGGGCAACATAAATCTCAAAAGAAAAAAGAACAGGATATAGCTCAGTGGTAGACTTTCTTAGCATGTGTGAGGCCCTGGGTTCAATCCCCAGTATAGGGGAGGGGGAGGAGTAGCAGGAAGAGGGAGATTAAGAGGGAAAGAACAGCTTTTATGAAAAGTTTTGTATAAGAATATAAGGCATAGTTATCAAAAGTTCTGGACAATGATAAATAGATATTTAATATTTTCTGTACACACCCACATCATATTGTTTGACCCAATAAAATAAATATACATTCTGTGGAAACTTCAAAGAGTCAATGAGGTAAAAAAGAAAATAAAATGTTTTTAGGGGTACTGAAAAGTTTCATTCTGTCCAACATGTGTCAGTTGTAGAAACTCTTAAAGTTGCCCTTTTCCAAGTTACACTTGTTCTACTGTCTGGATACTGATGGAGAGGATGAATTCAAGGAAAATAGGGTAAGTTTAAAAATTGGCCCCCCAATTCCTACCTGATAATTAAAGGCATTTTCTGTATTGTAGCTATGTTTTCGGTAACAAGAAGGACATTCTGGGACTATGATTTCCCCTTCAAGTAATGAGGAATAGACTCCTGGTTGGTGCTTTCACATAGAACACATAGTTTTTAGTGAAGATTTCTGCCAAGAAGCAAGAAAAGCCTGAACAGGACACTTTCCCTGCTATGAGACTCTTCCAGACAGGCGCCTCCTTGACATTTAGAAAACTTACTCTGTTTCCTCAGACTACTCATTGTAGTAAGGGGATGACTTGCCCCTCTCCTCTCCAAAAAGGGACAGTAGGTAGAGAAATTGGTCTGGCTGCTTATTAAATAATTTTGCCTTTAATTTTTTTTTACAGCAACAAAGGAAGAAAGAGAAAGAAAGAAAGAAAGAAAGAAAGAAAGAAAGAAAGAAAAAGAAAGAAAGAAAGAAACCAGAATTACAGAATTACAGAATTAAATTCTCCATGAGGAAGGTTCCTGACAGAGGCACCCTTCAGAGGGCTGTGCTCCAAGTTCTAAAGCTATCCAGGGGAGTCAGGCTGGGGCTTTCACAGTCAAGAACGACATATCTGTGACAGTCTACCTTTCAAGCCAGGGCTGTTTGGGCTGCCCCAAATCCATGAAAATAGGACCCATTTGCTCTGGAGAATTGCTTAATCCCAAGGAGCTGGAAAGAATACTTTACTTCATCCTAAAGGTACACGGACATGATAACCTGACCTAAGACACGTATCACAGTTGAGGGGGCTGTGTCATTGTTATCACCAGTGTGTGCAGAGAAGCCACAAAAAACAGTGTGGGGGCCACCAAGCAGAAGAAATGCCTACCCCTCTCCAAACAACTTCTAATGGTCCTAAATCAGCATCAGCAGACTTTTATGTGAAAACTTTTTCAATGACTGATTTCATGAGGTCTCACTAAGGATGAAAGAGAGAGGTCAGAGAAACAGCAAAAACGTAAGGAAATTTCAATCAGTGGAAAAAGAGAGTGTTAGTTACTGCTAACTCTTTGCTTCCTTTTTGTCCTCGATATCACTCTAATCTTTCTTTATTCACTCTCCTGTACTGAAATTTAAAGACTGATTTTTCTGTGAGTTGAAAAAATCACAAAACCAGGAGTTTGGTTGCAGCCTTGTAATTTTTTTGATTTTCAGAATCTCATTTTCCCAATGTATAAATGGGTACTGCAATTGTGGGGGTATTTTAAATAACCAGGGACTCCCCATATTAATTCCTGAAGCTGTCAGGGGCCTCCAAGGATCCCACCTAGGCCTAAATGCAGGTATGGTGGGATGGACCTATGAATAAACAAAAGATGCTCCTCTCACCCTGACAAGTAAGCTTGCTTTTTGTTTTTGTAACTTGATACAAAAAAGCACTCTTATAAGTAAACTACTCATTGGTAAATTATTCAAAGAATATAAATGAGATTTTTCTCACTGGCTAATCAATTCTTATCTTATTAAGCATCTCTGGAAGCCATATTAGCTCTTTTGGTATTGAGAATTTGGCTTATATTTGGCCTTTGTTTGTGACCTTTTATTATTAGAAAAAGATAAGAGCTTGAGAAAACATCAAACATTGTAAAAAATAATAAAACTGCTATTAAAGTCAATAATAGTAACAGAACACTAGGCTAACAGTTATTGGGTATTTCTTCTGGGTGCCAGGCACTGTGCTCCATATTACAGGCATTGGGCCCACTAAAATCTTAGGGGAATGTATGTCCCAGTCTGCCTGAGACAAGTCCATAATTATAAATGGGAACACTTTGACTCTCAAAAGTGGACATGATAACCTGATCTAGATGCTACGTTATATGGTCACCCTATTTAATACCTACAGCTAGCCTATGTTAGTTGGTTGGCCAGTCATTCCTACTACCAGGAGCTCTTTTTACATAGAACACTTCTCATGCCATCTATGTGAGATCTCTCCCTAATACCAGCCAGTTCCTCTCTAGACACAACGGGTATCCAATGATTCAATTTGGTTCTGACACTAACTACCCAGGGTGGACCTTAGGGTTAAAAGCCCAATCCTACAAATATTCCTCGCTTCAGATGACAATTACAAGTCTGGGCCTCCTTGTCTTTTTGCCAAAAGTCAAAGGCTCTCCTTTCTTCAGATCTGGTAATTTTCTAGAATAGCTCACATAACTCAGGAAAGGACATTACTTACTATTACCAGTTTATTACAGAGAATGAAACTCAAGAACGGCAAATGGAAGAGACACACAAACCCAGAGCGGGGAGCGACTTGGAGCTTCTCAGGGTAAGGTACACCACCGTCCAGCACCGACCCAGACGCTCTTCACGCCCCACACGTCATGGAGCTTCAGGGAAGATTCTTTACATAGTTTGTCTGAACCATCATTGCCTCCAGAGATTACACCAAGTTCCGAAGGTCAGGTATGGGGCACAAAGGTCTACCCTTTCAATCACATGGCTGTTTGGTGGCTACCAGCACCAGTGTGAAGCTCTCAGGGGCCTACAAGAGTCACCTCTTTGGCCTTAATGCAGGTATTGTAGGAAGGGCTTTTCATGACTAACAGAAGATGCCCCTCAGGAAATTCCAAGGTTTTAGAGGCTTGGACAAAGACCCCATACACATTTCTCACTGTGCCACAGATTCTCGGTCATGCATTCATTCCTTCTTCCACTTCTCCATGGCTCCTTCATGCAGGCATGGAGCGAATGCTCTCCATGCAGCACTCAAAATCCTCAGGGTTCTCAAACAGTGGGTTTGGACTTAGCTGCAAGGATAATGGCCTGCTAAGTGCTTTTACTCCACAGACCTAGGGGAGAAGCTCAGCAGCACTCCCCGGAGGGCTTCCTGCCCTAGGCAGCTTGCAGGTGGCTGTGACAGCAACCCCAGCGGTAGACAGGAAAAATCAGGTTTGACATTTAGCCCAGAAATGTAAAAGCTTCTCTGGGTTACTAAATTGCCAGAGGAGAGGGTGAGCGTGTGCTGTTTAAAGGAGGATAGGCAGCTCATTTCTGAAAATACATGACCGTGTTTGGAAGCCAAGGCCAAAGACACGCAGCCAATTATAAAGCAGATGAAATTCCACTGGTGTATTGTGGTAAGCAAATAGCTGGAAGGCTAAGCCCAGGGCAGGGTACATTGGTCAGCGACAGCATGTGGTTTCTAAATGATCAGCAGCCAGCCCATTTGGGGAGCCCAGGGCCCCAGGAGTGGTCTGGGGAGGTGTGTGGGGGGGACTGAATCAGCCTCCCTGTGCCAACATGTGGCAGGGATGCTCCGTCCACAGGAAAGCGTCCATGGAAAGGCTCCAGCTCTTACACCACCACGGGGGGAACTTGCTGAGCTGAAGTCCAGGAATTGGACACGTTGAAGACCACCCAGCAAGCACTTCTGGACAGTCTGTCCCCTACAGATTAGCAGACATAATTTTCCAAACCAAATACATTTTATGAGCTGCTGAGAGAGGACCTGCTATCACAGGAGGGCGACCTACTCGTGGGGGCCGGGGGAGCACGGCTCCAGCTCTCTGGGGTTTTACAGAGGATGCCATCGGGCGTTCCGCCCTTGCCTCCCTTTCATTTCAACTTTCATTGAAAAAGCAAGACAGGACATAGAGGTTGCTGAGACCATATTCTTCTAAAAGATGTACTCCTTTAAGTCAGAAATGGAGCCACAAGAGTGAAAGGCAAAGAGCATTTTACTTCAAAGTGAGTATTTTGCGAAATTGCTGCCGAGTGTGAAAAATGAAAACTGCTGGGGAAACCAAGAGAAGCTCAATGTGGACTCAGTTTAGAGCTGGAAAGGGCAACTCAGCAAACTGCAGGAACTTCTGAGACGATTATTACTCACTACCTCACAGAAATAAAAGCAGCCGGTCAGGCTCCTCAGGAAGTTCAGATGTACATGGGCTTAAAGTCCATAGAAAGACGGACTTTGTTTTCTAACCATAAAGCCAGTGTTTTGACATTTTAAATGTTAAATGACTTGACTTCTATTTTCTTGCTAAATCTTACTTTAACAAAGTCCTGGACTATCAGGTTTCACATAAAATACTAAATAGCATTTTAGTTTTTTAAAGAGTTATGTATTAAAAATGGAAATCCTTTACTAGGAACTAGTTCCTCTGAATTAACTGTAAGAACAACAGAGTTTAGAACTTGCTCATTTTCCAAATGCAGTAACAGCCATTTGAAGATGAGGAAGAATAACCTGCTTTAAAAGCCAGAAAACAAAAATGCAATAAAACCTTGAGAATACGAAATGTCTAACATATATACATGGAAAATATATCAGAAATTCCTTTAAAATTGCAAAAATAAGGCCAAACAAATGGGAAGATAGACATGTTCTTGGACAGGTGGACAGAAAATCTTTTTTTTTTTTTTTTCTGGTACCGGGAATTGTGTTTTTGAGACAAGGTCTCACCACATAGCGCAGGCTAGTCTTGAACTCACTTATGCAACCCAGGCTGGCCTAAAACTCGAGGTGATCCTCCTGCCTCAGCCTCCTGAGTGCTGGGATTAAAGCATGTGCCACCACACCTGGCAGAAAATCTTAAAATCATAAAGACACCAGCTCTCCCTAAATTAATTTATATCCTTAGTATGAGTCTTCCCACAAAGAATGTTAGATGTCTTCCCTGGAGCCAGACAAATTGGTTTTGAACTTTATTTGGGAGACAAAAAAATTACATATATACATTCGCCATCTTGCCCAAACCACCAAATTAAAAAAGAAGAGGATGGTAAGAGAACTAGTCCTATATTATTTTATTTTTAAAATTTATTTATTTTGTTACTAGCCCTGTTCTATACAACCAGTAAAGCAAAATGGTACTAAGGGATGCATATGGATGCTATAGGCCAACTGCATATAAAAACTGAGTATATGATTAAGGGAGCATCTGAAGTCTGCAGGGGAGCTCCAGTGGCGTGGTGGTGCTTGTGTCTTTCATCACATTCAAGACAGCTGAAATAAAATATTCCATTACCTGAGAGTGAAAAAAACCAACTCTCTCATTTCAACAAATAACTGCAAAACCACTCTTGTAAGACAACCAGATATGAAATGATAATAAGAAACTAGTGTCATATTGTTAGATGTAACAATGGTATTGTAGCTACATCTTTTTTTTTTTTTTTTTTCAGTACGGGGGACTGAATCCAGGGAGTTCACACTGAGCTACACCCCCAGTCCTTTCTTTGATTTTTTTTTATCTTGAGGCAGGGTCTTGCCAGGTTGCTAAGTTGCCTAGGCTGGGTTTGCAATTGTGAGCCTCCTGTCTGAGCCTCCAAGAGTGCTGGGATTACAGGCCTGTGCCACCATGCCTGGCTATAACTACCTTTGTAAAAATGTACTTTATCATAAAGAAGGGTCTGTATACGTAATGACTTTCTAATTTCTTTCTAAAACTATTTAAATAACAGAGAATTGAAAAAAATTGAGACAGGGTCTTACTAAATAGCCAGGTTGCCTAGGCTAGACTTGAACTTGCAATCCTCCTGCCTCAGCCTCCCAGACTGTTGGGATTATAGGCATGTGCCACCCATGCTCAGCTGAGAAATGTAAATATTAACACAACTTTTAAAAACTGTAATATTTTTAACAAAATTTAAGGCTCAGTAGTATTTTAAAATATCATCAATGATCATTACACATTATACATACACACACATATATATCAGTTATCACACTGTAACCCATCAACATGTATAATACAATTTTTTAAATAAATATCCTATCAACTTTTTACCTTTATTTTTAAAATTTAATTTAATTTAACTTATTTTATTGAGACAGGATTTCACTGTGTAGCTCAGGCTATCCTTGAGTTCATTATGTAGCCCAGGCTGGCCTGAAATTCTAGGCAATCCTTGTGCCTCAGCCTCCCAAGTACTGGGATTACAGGTGTGTGCCACCATACCCAGCCCTCTACCTTGAATTTAAAAACATGAATGATTTGAATCTCATTTTTGAGACGAAGTACAATCTGGCAATTAAGGTGGAATTGCCATGAAGCAACAAACCATGTTTTAAACACTGCAGAAAGAGTAACTACTACCATCCTCTGAGTGGGATCCATGGAACCCCTGTGAGGAACAGAGACCTGCTCAGAGATTCTGTGGCCAAAACCATTTTCATAAATATACTACGAAGGCTTTTACCTTTTATCCTCTCATGTTTATAAGTGTACGTCTAATCATGCAAAGGCTATATGACATCTGATGTTATTTCTCTGATACTCAATGAAAAATATGCTTGTATATTTTTACTGCCTCAAGGAATTTTAAAGATAAGTAATATTTAGGATGTAAATATGCATAATTTCAGAGATTAGATTTATTCTCTTTTTGTCTACTATGCTCTTGCTATCAATGGTTATACTTGATATTACTTCCACATAAAAAAATCAGTAATTTAGGCTGGGTATGCCTGTAATCTCAGCTAATTGGGAGGCTGAGGCAGGAGGGTCACAAATTTGAGGCCAGCCTGGGTAACTCAGCAAGACTCTGTGTCAGACTAAAAAATAAAAATATCTAAGAATGTAGCTCAGTGGTAGAGCACTTGCTTTCCATATATGAAGCCCTGGGTACAATCCCTAGTACTGCAACAAATAAACAAACAAACAATATTAAAAAAGAACTCTAATATTTCCCCTTGTGGAATACAGCAAAATACAAGTACTTTGCTGAGGTTTTTTTTTTTTTTTTTTTTTTTTGGTTTTTCTCCAGTACCGGGAACCGAACTCACGACCTTGTGCTTGCCAGGCAGGCGCTTTTGCCGCTGAGCTAAATCCCCAGCCCCTGCTGAGGTTTTCTGTAGTAACATTTTAAAAAAACTTTTGAAAGCTTTTCTAAATTAAAACATTTTAATCTAAATTTTAGATTTTTTTATATTATATATAAATGTTTTATACAGAGTCCACCAAAAATGTATACACACTTCAGGCAAAGAAAAACTTGTATAAATATTTTAATACTAAATTTGTTAGGCATTATGACATTAATACAAGTTATCTTTGGCTTCTACAATTACAAGAGGTGCTCAAAGAGGTGCTCAAAGTGGCGATTAGCTTCTAGACATTTATTATGGTGAACTGCTCCTTGGGTAACCTTGGCTAAAGGGTCCAGTGAGATTGCTGCACTGCATTTTCAATTTCTTCTCTAAGGGCTGGCAGTGTAGTAGGTTTTCTGCAAAATATGACATCCTTTAGGGTCCCCCCAGATAAAAGTCTGCAGATGTTAAAGCAGGAGAACATGCACATTATACAAGGTTTTCTTTTCCTAAAGTGTGAATACATTTTTTTGGTGGACTCTGTATAAAACATTGGATTTATATAATTTACATTTTATATCCATATATCCTAATACATTGTTTAATTTAAAATTTACTAACATTTTATTTAAAGACTAAATTTATTTAGATTTTCTTAAAGGTAAGAATGGACTGCTGGCTGTAGGAAGGAGAATTAACACATTCACTCTCTGACACAACAGCTGTTACACCGGGAAAAGATGCAACAGACACACAAAAGAGAGGGACATCTATTCCAGCTTGGTGAGCTGAGCTCTAAACAAAAGCAGACAGGAGGAAAGCTGTCGTTCCCTTGGCTTTATAGACGTTAATAATTTACCTTTTGTGTCTTACACAACAGAATGCTTCAGACACTGCTATGGGACTAGTTAATTGCAGCATCAATGTGAAGCCATTCAGAATCTAAACAAAAAGGAAATAAATGATTTAAAAGTAGATATGACCCATTAATATCTTGCCAAGAGAAATGCACTTACAGTAAAATCTCTAGGCCTGACTGGCCTATTTCTCTGGATGGGAGATTTTTCTGTGGAACATGGCCATACCTCAGGCGGACAGAAATTTAAAGTGTTGAACTTCAAAAATTTTAAGTGTTGAACACTGAGAATCTCATGGTTCTTCCTGTGACACTTATGTGACATTGACACTGACTGCAAAAGCAACAGTGGGTAAAGCTGCTGCACCTCAGGAAGATCAGGGGCCGGCTGTCACTGTCCTTGCCTGTATTCCTCACTGCCACAACCTCATAGGAAAAGTAGACCTAGTCACCTAACAAGCTCTGATGAAACAGTATAGCTGTTATTGACTTCACTGAACTGTTACCCTTAAGAAACTTAAAAATCTACACAGTAAAAGATAAAGTACAGTATATACAAAGCACTTCTGCTCCATGACACAAAATGATGGTTGTCTGCAGAAAAGCATTCCTATGCCTGTGTCAAGTCTGGAAATTTAAGGTTCATGGAAATGCACTTGGAAGATGACTAGCAAACAACAGTTACTCACACTTGACTATTTGGCACGTACTTCCCAAAAAACTAGCACAATGACCCTACCAGCGTAAGAAAAACAAACGACAGAATTTGTGGCTCAGGATAAATTTAAGCTGTTAAGTAGAAATTAGAATCTTGGAAAATCTGTGTCTGTCAACATGAGCTGACAGCTTTCCAAGAGTTAAAGGCATTGCTAATCAGATCAGTTGTGATAGTGATGGTAATTAAGTATTTACGCTGTACAAGGAGTATGTCAGTGTATGAAAGATCTACAGAATTCAATAAGCCAAGGTTTGCCAAACAAACCATGCATGGCACTATAAAATCTTGCAAAAGATCCAAGACAGTGTATGACCAATGCATTTTAATGTACCAGAGTATGAAAAGTTCACTAATAGAGGTTTTTTTTTTTTTTGTGGTTTTTGTTTTTTTTCCAGTACCAGGGATCAAAGTCATGATCTTGCGCTTGCCAGGCACGCGCTGTGCCGCTGAGCTAAATCCCCAGCCCCGATTAATAGAATTTTAGATTCTACACTGTTACTAATCTTAAAAAAAAATGTAACTATTTTCAAACCTTGGTGAGGCATCAAAGCAGAGTATCCACAACTATCTGAGATGGCTATTACAGTAGCCATCTACCTTTGCCAACTATTTATATATGTGGGGCTGGATTTTCTTTATACATTTCAGCCAAAACAACACATCCTGGGGCTGGGGATTTAGCTCAGCGGCACAGTGCCTGCCCAGCAAGCGCAAGGTCGTGAGTTTGATTCCTGGTACGGGAAGAAAAACAAACAAACAAACAAAAACCAACACATCCTACCAGACTGAATACAGAGGCAGATATAAAAATCCAGCTGTCAAGCCACACAATGAAATCTTTTTTTTTTTTTTTTTCCCTTCTGGGTTTTTTCTGGTACTGGGAATCGAACTCAAAACCTCACGCTTGCCAGGCAGGCGCTGTGCTGCTGAGCTAAATCCCCAGCCCCCACACAATGAAATCTTGAAATGTAAAAACAATGCCACTCTTGCCATACAGCTTTTTTTGGAAATGGGATCTTGCTATGGGATCTAGCCTAAATTAGCTTCAAACTCTCAATCCTCCTGCTTCAGCCTCCAAAGTGCTGGGACTACAGGCATGCTTGCCATTTTTCTGTCTTGGAAAAGATCATGTTTCTTCATAAAAAATGATATTTGTGTTACATATAATCAATTTTTTAAAAATAAGATTTCTTTTGTGGTGCTAAGGATAGACTCCAGGGTATCTTGCATGCTAGTTAAGCTCTGTCAGTGAACTGCACTTATGCCTCCAATTCAGTAAGTACTTTAAAATTTGTTTTAAATGTAAATGTGACATATATTGATAGGTATAAGCCATTTTTTAAAAAAGTTATTTGGGCCCTCAATAATTTTAAAGAGTAAAGAGGGGTACTGAGACCAAAACATTTGAAAACTGCTATCATATTTGTATAACATTTCTAACACACCAAAATATTTTCTAAGACAAGAGAAAACAAAGCTGGATGACAGAATGAAAGGACATCACTTACAGCAAAAAGGCCTCATTTACAGCTTCAAAAAATGCAGGACAGAGGACTTCCTGAGGTTCATGTCCATGGTAGATGAGCAGGGCCTCCACCAGAGGTTCAAAATCAGGCAGGGTAACAAGGGGGGCACAAACTTGTGATAAAGATGCCACTTGTTCAGGAGCCATCCTACGCAAGAAATAAAACAAGAAATACTCTAATCTGAGAGCCACATGTAACTAAAGTCATATAAAATCTTCATGCTGAAAAGTTCACTGACGGGTTTTGGCCTGAACACAGACAGAACTTCCCTAACACCATCTATCAACTCCTCTTCTGTTAGTTCTTCAGGAAGAAACCCTTTAGCTGCCCTCCCCATTCTAGTGTCACTTGCTATCAGGATTTTGTTTGGCACAACTATCCACAGATGCCGCCAACTGGCCATGCCGCCACCAGAACTCCTGAATTCCTTTTCCAAGTATCCTAACCCCAGAGCTCCCTAAATGAAGCTGGGGCCTGGTTCCTCTCTTCCTCATGTGACCCAGTACTGTCAACTTGCCTGACCTCTTCTCAACACCTCCACCGCTACCTCCATCTCCACCTGTCAGGGAGTACGCAGTCTGCTGACCGTCTCCCTGCCTTTGCCCTCACGCCTGCTGCTTATCATCAGCACAGCTCCTGCAACCCTTGCAGCTCCACAGCGAGCCACCTGTCTGCTCACAGCTTTGCCATGGTGTCCTTCCTCCCCTAGAGAAAAAGCAAAGTCATATAGCAGCCATGCTGGCCTTCCCTGATGGATCTCCTCGTTCCCCCAACTTCCTCTCCTACTCTTACCTTTGTTCTTTCTGCCTACAGCTGCTCAGAGTAGGCCCTGCTGTTCATCCTACCTGGAACACATGGCTGGCTCACCTGCTTTGTACAAGGCTCAGTTAAAACATCACTTCCTAAGTAAGATCTTCCTTGACTATACCCTATCAGTGCACTGTCTCTTACATGTGGCAATCTAAATCTAAATGAGTTAAATCCAAGTAAATTAAAAATCCAGCACCCCCGTTACCCTAGTCACATTTCAAGTGCTCACCAGCCACACAAGGGCAGTGGTGACTGTATCTGACGGCAAAAACCCACAGACATGTTCATTCTACAGAAAGCAGGCCTGTGAGCCCCCACTGGCCCTTTGTCACTTTTCTGTTTATGTGTCCCACCCGCTGACCTGTGATGTGGCACCTCTGTATTGCTCAGGGACGGTGTCTTCGGCTAGCACAGAAGACTTTCAAGGACAGGTCCCTTTTTCACAGCCCTTTTCCCAGCACCCAGCAACTACTTACGCATACTGTGCAACCAAGAAACACGTTACATGAATGTCTAGAGATTAATAAAAATAAACTTCTGGCTGGGGATATAGCTCAGTGGTATAGCGCCTGTCTGGCAAGTGCAAGGTCATGAGTTCAATGCTCAGTACCAAAAAAAAAAAAAAAAAAAGAACAAAAGAGAACTGAGAAACCACTTTGAAGATATCAATACATATTACAACAATCATTGTTAATTTCCTTAAAAAAAAAAAGGAACTTCTAGCTACATACTGTAAGCTCTTATTGTAGGCATTTTCATATATAATCAAAAATACAGAAATGTAAACTTGTGTTTTGAGAGATACAAATGGTACCACAATATGGAACATATAGCTGCCCCTCCTTGTTTTGGACTTGCTGCTGAGTTTTAAGAAGTATGTGTGTTTTGTAATCTAACAATGGCAGCTCAGTTGTTTCTAATGTTTCATGGCTAGGAATGGGGCTGCAGCTGTGGCTTCACACGTGCCTGTCTGTGCCCATGTGGGAGTATCTGCATATTAAATTCCCTTCCCAATTTCCTATTCAACCCTTGCCAGGGATATCATTATCCACTTTTATTTCTTGCTGATTTGGCAGGAAAAAATTATTATCAATGCTTTAATTTGCATTTGTTGATAATCTGGGAGACTGAGTTAACTGTTACCCACTTGTTTTTTCTCTTCAGTGAATTCGTTTGTACATTGCTATATATTTGTCCTACTCATTTGATGACTATGCATTGGTGGCTCAGGATATTCCAGGCTCTGTTTGAGGTGTTCATGATAGAGAAGCAAAGATGAAAGAGCCTAGAAAGGGAAAGAAGCAGTGAAACAACAGACAATGGTGGCATGCGGAAAAGCAGAGGACACAGGAGAAGGGAGTGCTAAGACTTGCTGAGAAGGTACCATTTGGGCAGGGATCCAAAGGAACCATACAAGCAAGCCATGAACATATCCAGAGAGAAAATGCTGTAAACTGAGAAAACTCAAATGCAAAAGTCCAGAGCATCTGAGTAAGATGAGGAGCCCAGTGCACAGACTGCAGTGGATGTGGGGAGAGCTCAGAAAGGCTTCGGCAGACCGCTGACAGGGTCTCACACTCGTTAACTTAGTTTTTACTTGTATCAGATCTATACATGCAACTTTTAAAGAGTCAGATGGGGACGCACAAAGAATTAAGATGTGCTGTGTACATGTACCAACTCCCAACAATGAAGGTAACCATTGTGTACCATTGTCATGTGCTAGTAAAATTTTTTTAAATGTTGAAGAGTCAGACGCTCTTTGAAGCTTATGAAAAACAGGGCATTCCCACTCTCATTTTCTGATCTCTAGAGGTAACCGCTTTTGGCCCTAACTCACCTTTTGAGATGTTCAAGGTCATTCAATGCAAACTACACCACCAACAGCAGGCACATCTATTAGGTTATGGAGAAAGAAGAACTTAAGGCCACGGCTGGTGAGAATATAAACTAAGAGGCCACTTTGGAGAACTATCAGTGGCAGTCTGTTACCACAAATCCTTATAGATTAGGGAGACTTGAACAGAACCGTTCTGTTCAACTGTTCTGTAGAAGGCAGGTACACCCTTGCAGTGTATTTGCACAGAAATGAATTTTTAAAAAGATGGTTTATTTACAGAACAGAATGTTACCTGGCAGTTAAAATGACAAACTGGGCCTACCTTATACAAATGCATAAAGCTCAGGTATAAGATGGCGTGTGTGGTGGCACACACCTTAAATACCACACTCGGGAGGCTTAGGCAGAAGGATCCTGAGTGTGAGGCCAGCCTGGGTTACATAATGAGTTCAAGGCAAGTCTAGACTACATAGTGAGGCGCTAGCTAATGAAACCTTGTCTCTGGAAAACAAAACAAACAAAAATAATGCACAGAAAAAGCCAACCTGCACAAAGATATTCACTGTTTGTCATTACGTATGTAAAGTCTTTTTTTTTTTTGGTACCGGGAATCAAACTCTTGACCTCGCACTTGCCAGGCAGGCACTGTGATGCTGAGCTATACCCCCGGCCCCTTATGTAAAGTTTTAAAACACTCACAACAGTTCATTTACATGAAGGAAGTGTGCTAAAACATAATAGGAAGAATGTATACCAACATCTTGGATGTGCTCACTCCTGGGGAGAGGAAGAAGAAATGGGAAGGAGAAAGGTGTTTCGGCGGTCACTGAAACATTTTATTTCTTTAGAAAGATCAGATATAAATATTAATAAAACATTAGCAGTGTAAAATTTGGGCAATGGATACGTATTTTCTATATGTTACAACTCTTTTGTAATTAAATTGTTAAAAACTAAAACAGAATGTTAGCTAGTAAAATAATGAAAATGAAAAGATAATATTCATAATAGAAAAGCTATTTCATGCCTGTCTCAGGTTCCAAAACAGAAAACGTAGTTCATGAAAAATCAATTAGCCTTAACTCCTTAAAATTTATTCCCCTCTGAAGTATTTTTACTTTTATTTTAAATATTTTTGTACTCTTCCTGTCATTTAGCTATATTGGTCTTTTTAGAATTACTCATTTTATCACTCAGATCAATTGAACAATTTACCTCTCAGATGTATTCAACTGAAGAATTTCTCTCTGGATAGTTGTACTAAAATGTGTTGAAAACCAAACACCAAAACATTTTATTAGTTGACAGGAAATTGTTCTGATATACCCAGTTAAAGGGAATTTAAAAGATTGTTTCCAAACTGATCGTACCACATAAATTCAACCAAATCTGAGTCCAACATACCATGAGAAAGCGGCTCTCGTGGTTGCATACTTTGCTTTATACATTTATTCCAATGCAGTTCAGTGTGTTTTGGGTACACATGCCAAGAGGTGAACCAACTGGAAGTTGGGGCCATTATGGTTAATGTGAGCATGTCAGCAACCAAAGAAAGGCTGAATATTGTTATAAACAGCTCATAAATCTGAGTGAATGGCAGAACCAGACCAAACTATGAGCTCAAATGCATTTCTGAACTGCTGTCTTCTGTCCAAGTTGACAGGATCAACTGAACAACTGGTCCCTAGGGGTTACATCTGTCAACTGATTCTTCAATCGAACACTCCATTCTTGCCCTGTTGGTTAAATTCCTGGAGAGAGAAATACGAGGTTTTTGTAATGGAGACACTACCTTTCAACCAGCAAGTGGTTATCTGGAAATTGTTGGCAATTATCTGTGTCTGAACTTTCCTGACCACTATTTGTTTGTAGCTGACCACTATCTCTTTGTGGCCAAAAATTTGTTTGTGCCAGATAGTGCACCATAATTATTTGTGAAAGATGCTTATTTCTCAAAAAATTATAGACAAATTCCTTGGCACAGGGCAAAGTTCATGAATGATACTCACATTATTACCTCAGCTGCTAATAGCTACAGGGATGAAATGCTAATTAATTTGGTTAATAGTTTATGTTATTCCTAGTAAAGCAAATCTATGATATAATTAGCAAAATTCCTAACTGAATTTACTAAGACCATGCACTGCTTATGCTAGTAGAATATTCCCTGCATGCCAACATATCTGATATAATCCTAATTTGCTCTGTTGAATGACACTTGCCATAGTTATTTTTAAAGAATTTTATAATTCACCAAGACACAATTTTTTCAGATTCTTTTCTGAATGTGTTGAGTCCATCAATAGTTTTTTGGAGAAATCCAATTTCTTCTACTTTCATTTACACTTATCAGAAGATTGGATTTAAAAAGCAACTTGATGCCCAACACTCTTTTTAAGTCTTTTCGTTGGTTTTTAAAGTCTTATTTTTTAAAAGCTAAAAACAGGAAGTTTGTTTGCTATCTTTAAAAGAACTTGGATCCCTGAAAGGCTGTATAAGACTCAAAACTCTCAACTCCACAGTTCTCTAGTGAATTACAAAGTCAACCAACCGTGTCTGCCCGTTTTAAGGAGTAACTGAGTTCATGAAATCAGGCTGACTCACACTGTGATGATATCTCAAAGACAGCTGCCAAACATGTGGGATTACTGTCACTACTAATAGCAATTAAATACACATCGTAATACTTTATAGCACTCTCAGATATCTGAAGTTAGCTGTACATTTTTAAGATTTACACATTTTAAAAGTTTAATCAGAATACAACATGGTGGGCAAGCTACTCTCTGGTCCATGCTTAAATCTAAGATATTCCCCACTCTAGAGAATGAAGCAGGAGGGTCACAAGTTCAAGCCTGTTGTGGGCAACTTACTGTAAGACCTTGCCCCAAAACAAAAATGAGTAAAAGGGCTGGGAACGTAGCTCAGTATGAAGGCCCTGGGTTGAGTACCCAGTACCATAAGGGAAAAACAAGTAACAACACCAATAGCAAAAACCAGCAAGATATTCCCATCCATTTATGAAGAGAATTTATCATTCCTTTCTTTTCACTATTATGACTTCAAAAGTTCAAGCAGCCAAAAGGCTCAAAATTTAAAAACCATGTGAATAATACTATGCTGTTGCCTGTTTCCTCGAGTGAATTCATGTTGTTGTCGTTATTTTAACATTTTTGCTACATCAATGTTTAAAGTTAATTTCAAAAAATTAAAAAACCTAAAAATACAGAAATTGACCAAGGAAAAACAACAAAAAGAACAGAATAATCTGGGAATTGATCTACTTTTCTTTTACATTATTTTAGGGGCCTGATAAATGGTCTACCAGGATGTCTGAAGTAGAGATTCACCTGCCACCAAGTAAAATCAACACTTCAGTGGCAGAATATTTAAATTTAATGTAATTCTTTGCTACAAACCACCCTGAAGGAGTGAGGCTCTGGACTTGCAGAGTGTTGTCAGTTTACTGTACAGTCCTGCAGTCTGAAGTTACAGCGCAACCTCACAGGGAGGATGTTTCCATTAGCGTATGATTACGGTTGAGCTTCCTGCAGTTGAACTCCTGTGCAGAAATCACTTGGAGTGCTGCTCTGGCAGAGTCAAGACCTAATGCCTGGAGTAATCTGTCTGAAAAGTTCTGCATAACTTCTCCTTGAAGTTGGCTCTTCAGGCCTGGTGGGCTTTAGGCCAGAAGAGGAGTCACAGGGCTAGCAGCATCTCAAGGCCCTTCAGGGGGTGATCACTGGCCTGCCTGCATTTTACCAGACACAAGCACACTAAGTTCATAGAGACTTTAACATTGTTTGGGGAGGTTATTCATCTTGGACCTTTTTCAGCGTAGCTAGGAGATTAAGGTCTCAGCCCACAAGCTTCAGTGCATCTTGATCAATGTCCTCAGTGCCAGGCATTTTTCCTTCCTACCAATCACTAGGTAGTCTCCAACTCTCTCGTCTCTTTTCAGATACTCAAGAGAAAGTGGCACTTTATAGATCTTTTAGGGAGCAGGGTTGAGGAGTCATAGCTGGAGGGTAAGATCACTCCTCTGTGCTTTTTTCATTTCTAACTCTGGATGAGTGAAGAGCCTATCTCTTAATTTCACAGGTATCTGTACAGCCCTCACTCTGCAAAATATTCTGCTAAGTTTATGTAAAATATACACACAAAAAGACATCCACTATCACACACAAACACACATACACAACTCTCTCCCCTCATCCCACCCAGGAAGCTCATATATCCCAAAACTTTCAGGTATTCACAACTTAAGCATGTCTTTAATATCTTTGAAAATGGACTCAAAACCATGTTAATTGGGCTTCTGTACATAGCTCAGTGGTCTACGCACGAGGCCATGGGTTCAATTTCTAGAACCCCTCTGCCTCCCCTGAATGACTTCTCAAAATCACATTAATTAATTTTAGATTTAAAATCACCTGGTGAGGAGTCAGAAAAAGATGGCAGAGCACTGTGGAGAGTAAACATTGCTGAAGGACCTTTGCCATTTAGGAATATGGTAAAGAGCAAGGAGTTAATTTTAGAAAAAGTGAGTATTTGAGGAGAAAAAACACTGTTTACACATAAGAACAGTTGGTGTGCATGGCTCCACAACAAATTATGAGAACTTTACTAGTTATCTTTAAAAACTACTACAGCTAACCACTAACACATTATAGGAATTCATAAAAAAAAACTAACCAAAATCCTACCATGGCACCTTCACATATTCAGACTATTGCTAAGGACTGAAATCTTAGTCCAAGACTTTTGCATTGCAAAAGAAAAAACCAACAGAGTAAAGAGAAAACCTAAAGAATGAGAAAAATAATTTTCTTGCTAACTATTCACCAGACAGGGGACTAATATCTAGAATATACAAGGAACTAAAAAAAACAAATCAGAGCTCCCAAAATAAACACCCAATTTTAAATGGGCAACAGAAATGAAGAGATACTTCTCAGAGGTACAAATAGCCAATATGTACACGAAAAAATGTTCCACATCACTGGCCATTAGAGAAAGGAAATTAAAACAATACCGAGATTTAATCTCACTCCAGAAGGAATGGCTACCATCAAGAAATCAAACAATAACAAATGCTGAGGACGCTGTGGGGAAAAAGAACCCATCTGCATTGTGGTGGGAATGTAAACTAGCACAACCACTAGGGAAATCAGATGGAGATTCCTCGAAAGACAAAAAATAGAAATTCTATTCAACTGAGCCATTCCCCTTCTAAGTATTTTCCCAAAAGAGTTAAAGACATTATATTACAGTAGACATGCAAACCCATGTTTATAACTCATAACAGCTAAATTCTGGAAGAGCCTATACATCCACCAACAGATGAATGGATAAGTAAAATGTGGTACTTACACATAACAGAGTACTACTCTGCCATAAAGAAGTATACATTTGAATCATTTGTAGGAAAATGAATGCATCTTAAGACGATGCTAAGTGAAATAAAACAGACACACAAGATTAAATATCATATAACTTCTCCTATATAATAAAACCAAACTTTAACAAACAAAACACAGACAACAGGAAACAGGAAGACATCTTTTGCAAATAGGAAGGGATTTAGGGATGGGGAGCATGTTGACAAGGAAAGAGAAATAAAAAGAATTAAGACATGTTCAGTATATGTGCTTACTTCCTACAATGAATGTAAACATTATGCACTACATGTATGTACTAATAAAAAGTAGTGTAGACAGCTTTCCTCAGGCTGCAGTGTACATAAGAATCATCTGCAAAGGTGAAAAACAGATTCTTCTGCCTCACCTCTGCAGATTCTGAGGACCACACTTTTGGCAGTACAAAGGCAGGAAACTGGATCTTGATAGCTAATGTAAGACCAATGAAGAATAGCAACTTGCATAATCCAGGCAAGAGAAAAAAGATGGAAATGGAACACAAGAGACTGAACCAAGTAACAAAGTGAGCATGTTAATATACTACTATTTGTTTTATGCTCAACTCCCAGAAATTATGGGAGAATTTTTATAATCAAACATATAATACTGTAAAAACAAGGGAAGGGGCTTTTGGTGACCCACAAATTATGAGCAAAACTTGAACTTGTAGCTAGGTCGGACTTTTTGAAGGAGACTACCACAGCCCCAAGAGCTTACAAGAGATACTATAAAAGCTAAGGGTTGTTTAGGGTGAATTCAAGAAGCAGGCATGCACCTGGCAATCCGCTGGACTACTGCAATAACAGCAGGAGCTGGCTAGGCTTTCATAAACTCTTTCTTCTATCCACCGTCCCTAAGCAAAGGACAACAACAATATCCTATTCCCAACAGGAAGGAGGGAGGACAAGCAAGCACCAGTGGTTATCAATCCCATGCTCTGAGGCCTAGAACACAATTAATTGGCAACCCCAAATAACACTTGTCAGAGGTAACTGGTAACAGATGCTCATGGAGTATCTCAAATTGCAGGAGGACCAAATTAATTTGCAAAGGGCTTGTGTCTATTTATTTATGTCCCCAACAGCAATGTCTTGGAGTTTTTCATAACCTAATGGATGTCTCACTAATGTCACAGTTTATACTTTCTTGAAAACAAAGAATCTTGAGGGATATTTTTCCAGTGGGTAGTTTAAATTCATTTTCTTTTCCTAATTTAACAAGTTACCATTCAAGGATATTCACGATGTGTTCTTTTTTTTTTTCCTTTTACTTGCTTTTTTAAAGTATGTTTGCAATATATAACAATGACATTTACCTCAGGGAACTGAGATTGTAGCCAATATAAAATTTACCATTTTAACCATTTTTAAAGTATATAGTACAGCAGTGTTGAACATATGCCTTTGTTGCGGATCTCTACAACTTTCCCATTTTACAAAAGTGAAATTCTACACTCATCAAAGAGCTCCCCTTTTCTTTCTTTCAGCTGCTGGCAACCACCACTCTAATTTCTAAGGGACTGACTACTTTTGATACTTCACATAAGTGGAAACACACAGTATTTGTCTCTTTGGATGATGTGGCATATGACAAGATCTCCTTTGTCAGGCATAAATAATATTCAATTGTGTCTATATGCCATGTTCCCTTTCTGAATTCATCCACTGATGGGCATATACGTTGCTTCCACCTGTAGGCTCATGCAAATAATGGTAAATGTGGAAGTATCTTTCAGAGATCCTGTTTTCAATTCTTTTGGATATATATATATAGAAAGAAGTGGGATTGCCAGATCACACAGTAATTCTATTTTTAATTTTTAAAGGAACCTCTATACTGCTTTCTGTGAACAATGAACAATGATTCTAATTTTTTCACATTTTCACCAATACTTGTTTCTTTTTTCCATTCCCTCCCTTTCCTCCTTAGTTCAGGCCACCTAGTGGGTATGAAGTGATATTTTTTTGTGGTTCTAATTTGCACTTCTCTGACAATCAGAGATGCTCAGAATCTTTGCATATGTTTGCTAGTCATATGTACATATTTTTTGAAAAAAATCTTTTCAAGCTCTTTGCCTATTTTTAATGACATTTTTTAAAATTGTTGAGTTGTAAAAGTTCTCTGTACTTTTTACCCAGAGTGATGGTTTGCAAATATTTTTCCCATTCCATAGGCTTCCACTCACTCTGGGAACTATTTCCTTTGTTCTATACTTTCAAATTTTATGTAGTCCTACTTATCTATTCTTCCTTTTCTTGCCCATACTTCTCATACCATATCCAGGCAATCATTGCCAAATCCAGTTACGAAGCTTTCTCCATTTTCTTAGTCTAGGGCTTGTGGTCTTTAATTTCTTTATATAAGGTAAGGACCTAGCTTCATTCTTCTGCATGTGGAAATACAATTTTCCCAGTACTATTTATTGAAGAGACTATCCTTTTCTCAACTTGCACCTCCCTTGTTAAAGGTCATTTTGTTATACCCATGAAGGTTTATTGCTGGTTCTCTATTCTGTGATGTGTCTGTCTTTATCCCAGTCCACATTGTTTTGATTACTATAACTTTGTATATGTTTTTTTCCCTAAAAGACAGTATGAGATCACCATCTTTGTTTTTCTTCCTCAAGATTGTTTTGTCTATCTGGGGTACTTTGAGATTCTACATGAATTTTAAGATTTTTTTTCTTTCCTACAAAAGAGTCATGGGCATTTTGATAGAAATCACACTGAATCTACAGATGTCATTAGGTATTATGCACATTTACAAATACTGAATCTCCAATCATGAACACAGGATGTCTACTTATTTGTGACTTCTTTAATCTCTTTCAGTAATGTCTGGTTGCTTTTAGCATGTAAGACTTTTGTGTCCCTGGATAAGTTTATTCCTAAATATTTTATTCTTTTTAATACTATTTTAAGTGGAATTATA
>NW_004955422.1:22086988-22158912 GCF_000276665.1 Chinchilla lanigera
TCATTATTAGTGCATAGAAACACAGCTGGTTCTTGTGTAATTATTTTGGGCCTTCTAAATTTGCTGTATTAATTTATTAGTTCAAACAGTTGTGTGTGTCTGTGTATGTAAGTAACATTTTAGGGTGCTCTATAGATAAAATATTATCTGTGAATGGAGACAATGTGACTTCTTCTCAGTGTGAATGTATTTTATCTCTTTTTCTTGCATAACTGCTCTGACAAGGACTTCTACTACTATATTAAATACAAGTGTTAAGAAAAGACAAAGATATCTTTGCCTTGTTCCTGACCTTCTAGAGAAAAATTTCAGTTCTTCACCATCCAACATGATGGCTATTGTGGGTTTTTCAAATATGGCCTTTATTGTGTTGAAGTGTTGACTTTTTCCTTCTAGGAAATTGCCTTCATTCCTCATTTGTCAAGTGTTTTATCATGATGGGTATTGAAGTTTATAAGTTTTTTTCTCCATTAATTGAAAAGCTCATATAGTTTTGCTCATAATTCTATTGATATCATGCATTACACCAACTGAATTTTTACATGTTCCACCAACTTTGCATTCCAGGAACAAACTTCACTAGATCACATAAAATCCTTTTACAGTGATCCTGAATTATTTTCAGTATTTTGTCAAAGATTTTTGCATCAAGATTCATCAAGGATATTCATTCACCTATTTTATTTTCCTCTAATAGCTTTGCTTGATTTTTGTCTCGGGGTAATGCTGGCCTCATAAATTAAGTTTTAGAGTGTTCCTGCTTCTTCAGTTTGTTTGATGAGTTTAAGAAAGATTGGTGTTTGCTTCATATATTTAGGTGCTCTGTCATTAAGTGCCTATACAACTCTTCTAACTTTTTGGTGAATTCCCTTTTATCTTTGTATAGTCCATCTTTGTCTCTTATGACAGTTGTCCAAGTGTGGCTACTTCTGCTCTTTTGAGTACTATTTATGCATCTTTTCCCATCTTTTTATTTTCAGATTATGTATATGTATTTATTTTGTGTTCTGGTACACTGTTGAAACTGGTTATCAATTTTAGGAGTCTTTTGGATTTTGTAAGTAAAGGATCCCATCATCTGCAAATAATATTTTGACTTCACCCTTTCCTATACATATCACTTTTATTTCTTTCTCTTGCCTAATTGCTCTGGCTAATGTTTCAAGGACAATGTTGAACAGGAGTGGCAACAATGGACATCCTTACCTAGTTCCTGATTTTAGAGGGAAGGCTTTTAGGTTTTTCCCAGTTAAGATGATATTGGCAATTGGTTGGTTGGAAGTGGCTTTTATCACATTGAGATAAAGACCTTGTATAACAATTCTCTTCAGAATTTTTATCATGAATGGATGTTGGATTTTGTCAAAAGCTTTTTCTACATCTACTGAGATGATTGGGTGATTTTTGTCCTTGCTTTTATGTGATGAATTACATTTATTGATTTGCATAAGTTAAGCCATCCTTGCAATCCTGGGATGAAGCCTACTTGGTCATGGCATATGAATTTTTTGATGATTTGTCACATTCTCTTTGCCAGTATCTAGTTAGGGACTTGTGCATCTATGCTCATTACAGAAATTGACCTACAGTTCTTTTTTGGTTGGACCCTTATTTGATTTTGGGATCAAGATAATGTTAGCTTCTGAGAATGATTCTGGAAGTATTCTTTTCCTCTCAATTTCATTAAAAAATTTGAGAAGTATTGGTATTAGATCTTCCCTAAAGCTCTTGCAGAATTCAACTGTGAATCCATCAGGTCCTAGGCTTTTCTTAGTTGGTAGTTTTGTTTTGTTTTAATTACTGCTTCAATTTCATTTCCTGTTATTGGATTGTTCAAGTTTTTTTTTTTTTTTTTTTTTTAAACAGGGTCTTGCTATGCAGTTCAGGCTGGCCTTGAGTTCACTTTGTAGCTCAGGCTGGTCTCAAACTTGCAATGATCCTCCTGCCTCAGCCTCCCCAGTGCTGGGATTACAGGTGTGCCCCACCATGCCTGGCTTGTTCAAGATTTTTAAGTCTTCTTGTTTCAGTTTAGGTAATTCATTTATATCTAGGATTCTCCATTTCTTCTGAGTAGTCCAGTTGCTTGGCATATACGTTTGTGAAGTGGTTGCTAATCATTTCCTGGATTTCAGCAGTGTCTGTTGTGATTTCACCTTTTTCATTAATAACTGCATTATTTTGTATCTTTCCTTTTATTTATTCTTTCAAAGAACCAGCTCTTGCCAGACATGGGGGCACATACCTGTAATCCTAGCACTCAGAAGTCTGAGGCAGGAGGATCATCATGAATTCAAGGCCAGCCTAGGCTATATAATGACTTCAATGTCAGTCTGAACTACATAGCAAAACCCTGTCACAAAACAAAACAAAACAAAACAAAACAGAATCAGCTCTTTGATTCACTGATTCTTCATATTTTTAAAAAGTATGAACAGTATAAAGAGTGTTAAAACACAAAGGGTTTTATGCCCTTTATGCTACCTTCTGCTTTTTCACTAATTCCAATTACTCATATTAGTTCTCTTTGAATCATCTGGGAGCTGTTGGATCCACTTTTGATATTCCCTTGTTGTTTTCAAGGTAGGTACCTCTCACTAACTGATCACTGATCACAGCCCTGTCCTCTAGGTCTGACACTGTCTTCATATCAGTTGCTTCTGCTACCTATACTTCTAATTGCCTGGATTTTTGTTCAGAACTTTCTTATGGATTCCCATTCTTTTCCATGCTGGGCACTCATGGTTTGCATCTCTTTCTTTAGCTCTACTAGCTGTGCATTAGTTTCTTCTTTAGACTTGCTGATCATTTGTTTCACTACTGTCATTATGTGATTAGTTATATCTTCTTTAAACTTACCCAGCAACTTACAAAACTCTTTTACCTCCCCCAGTACCCTTTCAGATCTATTTGCTCTGTAGCTTATGACCTGCCCTCAATGCTGCCTGCACCAATTCTGGCAGAGTTAGGAGTTTTTGGAGGTTTTTGTTGTCTTGTTGTTGTCTTGTCTTTTCATGTTTCTGTTTTCTGTGCTGGAGTTTGCAAATTCTTTGGCCAAGTGCCAAAGTATGCTAGTCTCCTGCCCTGTTTTTCAGGAGCAAGCCACAGAATTGTTTATATCACCACCACCCCCATCCTGGTAATCCAAGTATTGGCATAGAGAGAAAACCAGTTGCCAGCCACTACTATGCTACTTTCCCTGCAGTAGTAAATTTATGGCAGCAATGGCATCAAATGTCAACCAGATAGTGACAAACCCTAGAAATCACTCATGCATAGCCCTTTACCAAAACAAAGAGGACTCTGATTTTAGTGAAGCCAACTAGGCCCCCCTTATATTGATATATAGTAATTCAGAGCAATGATTTCTGCTGGACGTAGGCAGCAGTGCCAGAGCTCAAACATATCCCTAGACTACATCTCTTCTTCTTCAGGACTGCCCCCTCTGACAATTACTCTCATCAAACCTGACCTCCCATACCAGAATACAGGCCCTGTAATCCTGGTCTGAGCCCAGGCTCCCCAAGGGATCCCAGCAGATCTCTATTTAGCTTTCACCCTCTCCAGGCCTATCTCCCAAGGGTATCTCTCACCAAGTCTCACTTCAGTCCTAATGCAGAACTCTCGTCCTGGGTGTTGGTCTATTCTTCAATCAGGTTGGTCTGATGGCTGCCAACTCTGCTGCCCTGTGCTATAGAGAAGAACTAGGTACTTGGATCTGCAGTTCCTGGGTCTCCTGGTACCAGTGCAAAGCCAGGTGGGTGCTGGCATCAGCTGGTGATGGCACATGGGGTTCCTGGGTCCTCCTGTGTCTAGTGTGGGGCTCCAGCAGGCAGCAGCTGGAGACAGGGAGAGGGGGTATGCTTCCTGGGACCTCCTCTGACTTGATATTTGTAAATGACTTTTTACTTTTCCTTCTTGCTTCTGCTTGATCAAGTCTGCTACTGAACTCCACTAGTAAATTTTCCATTCTTTTTTCTTTGTAGTACTGGGTACTGAGCCAAGGGTCTTCACACTGAGCTACATCTCCAGACTGATTGATCAACTGATTAATTTGTAGGGTTTTGCAAAGTTTAAAGTTCCCCAGGCTGGGCCAGAACTCGGAGTCTTCCTGTCTCAGCCTCCCAGAGTACTGAGATTACAGGAATGCGTCACCAGGCTTGGCTCAAATTACTATATTCTTCAGTGTCAGTTTTCCTGATATTCACTTAAGCGTTTATCTTATCTGGGTGCTTTTGTAGTGAGATTCTACAAAATAATTATTTTGAATCATTTGTCAGGTAATTCATAGACCTATTGCTTTGGGGTTGCTTTTAGGGATTATGTCATGACTCCCTTTTTCTTTGTGTGTTGTTATTTTTGTTGTTTCACACATTATGAAAAAAGCAAAAACCAATCACGTCTCGTCTTTCCAGATCAGATGTATACAAAAGAAGACTTTTACCAAGAGACTCTGGGAATCCCTTAGGCCTCTTCCAGCAATGTGTCTTCTCTGGGCTTGTGAATGTAATTTTTCAATTAGAGAACTGTACTGTTTTATTTTTTAAGAGCGTACATATCTTTTTGCTCCCCCTCATGTCTGTTTGGGGTACTGTTGGCTCTCTGGTGCTGCAACAGGCTGCCAAGTTCTCTTGCTCTTCATGGCCCCAGGCTTCCAAAGTATGCTAGTCTCTTGCCCATACTATGCACCATCCAAGGGAGAACCAATCCCTCCGACATTCCCCAGGACAGCCAGAATGCCGGACACATGTCCCACTCTTCTTTTTCTCCCTAGGGAAGAGCCACAAGCTTTGCACTTTCTCCCAGGTCTACTGAGCAGTGCCAGCCCTGCTCTACAGCACTGTCAGGTCTCAGCACTAGAACAAACCTGTGAGCTTTCTTATGTTCTTTGTGGCCCTCAGGCACCCGAGGCATACTGGCTTTCCACAGGAGTGCTCCCCAAAAAGCCGATCTGCTGGATCCACACTTGACTCTTTCTCTCATGGGAGAAATAAACTGGGCTGCTTCTTCTAATCTTGTCAAGCTGTGCCAAGTTATCACGGCTGAGATGAGCATTTTTTCTTACCAATTTTGCGGCACGCATTTCTGACTCTGAGCTTGTCTGCAGTATGGCAACTTCTTTATTGCTTTCTAGAGTTCTCATAGAGGCTTTCTTGGCCATATATTGTTAAGCTGAGACCTCTGTGTGGGAGTAAGATCTGTGCTTTCTATTCTGCCATTTTTCTGATGTCACTCCTGAACAATTTCTTTAATGTTTATTATTCCTTCAGTTTTCCTCTTTTGGTAACGACTACTTACGTTCCTTACCTGCTTCCATACTATAGTGTTTGTCTCTTTATGACTGATTTGCAGGAGTCATTTCTGTATTTTGGATACTAATCTTTTTGTCAATTTCATAGGTTCCAAGCAACTTCCAAGTCTGTGACAGAATATTTCCACTTGTTAATAGTTTTATGGTGCTGCTGATATTTATTCTCAGTTGATTTTTTAAAATTATATTTTGGGAGTCTGGTGTACAGAGTACATACACATTGCATCTTATCAATTTTCAAATTTATTTTTAAAAATTTTAATTCAGTTATTCAAAAGATTCATTACTTAACATTCACCTCACAGCTAAATCAAAGTCTTTACTTGACATATAAATAAATTTGTCTATGTATTCTTCAAACCCCCTAGAGATTATTTTTTATGTATATATCAATACCACAAAAGTTACCTATTTCACATGTCCTAATAATGATGATTAATAAATTTACCAAGTTCAAAAACCAGCACCATCATCTAGTTTTAGAACATTTTCATTACCTTACAAAAAACATCCTCTGTGTTCATTTGCAGAAAATCTGTGTTTCTACCCCCAGACACAGACAACTAATTTAGCGTCTGTCTCTGTATTTGCCTGTTCTGAAAATCTCATGCAAATGGAATCGTCACAATATGTAGTTTTTTGTCAATGGCTTCTTTTACTTAGCACATTTCTGAGGCTCACCCATGCTGTAGCAGGGATCAATTCCTTCTTATTGAGCATGCTATTTTACAGACACTCCATATTTTGATACCTCTATTTATGAGCTAATGGACATTTGGGATGTTTGCACTTTTTTGCCTATTATGAATAATGCTATGAATATTAATATACTAACAATTTTGTGTTAACTATTATATATACTTTTTGTGAAATATATATTTTAATATTTTGCCTATTACTAAGTTGGTTGTCTTCCTACCACTGAGTTTTTCATATATTTCAGATAAGAGTCCTTTATCAAATGCCGTGATTTGAAAATACCTTCGCATAGCCTATGACTTTGTCTTTTCATTCTTTAAATGACGGTAACAGACTTAAAGACTTGTTGATTGTTCTTTGGATTATTTCTAGATATGAACCATTACAAATAAAGCAACTCTGAATCTTCATGTACAAGTATTAGTGAGTACTTGTGTTTTTATTTGTTATGAGCAAACACTCAATAGAGGAATTGATAAGTTGCATGGCAAGTGTTTGTTTAACTCTATAATAAAGTGCCACATCGTTCACCACAGCAGTCATATCATCTCACATCCCCATAAGCAGTGTGAAAGAAATTCATATCTTCAACACACACTTACGTGTTTTCAATTCTAGTCATTTGTATGGCTAAATACAAAAGACTAAAATTTGTATGACATTTGTATGACAAAATACAAATGACTAAAAGGGAATATGTAGAGTGGTATCACATTTGATTTTTTTCTTATTTAATTTTTTACTGTGGTAAAACAGAATAGTTAGATAGATATTTGTACTTGGTAACAAGGTGCAGACATTAAATACATTCGTGTGCTGTCTTCTCATTACTATCTATGCTCAAAAGTTTTAATCATCCCTAATATAAACACTTTTTAAAAACTCCATTTATTTCTTTTCTTTGCAGCTCCTAGTAACCTCTATTCTGCTGTTTCTATGAATGTGCCTATTCTAGGACTTAAACATTAAATGTTTAAACATTAAATGTTTTAACATTAAACATTTAATGTTTAAGTGTATTTAAAACATTTATATTTTCTGTGTCTGGCTTATTTCACTAAGTTTGAATGAAGCTTTCAAGGCTCACCTACGCTTTTACATATATAAAAATTGTATTCTTTTTATAGCTGCATAGTATTCTACTGTATGCATACAGCACACTTTTTTTATCCACACACCTGTTGGTAAGATACTTGGGTTGTTTCTACCTTTCAGCCACCATTGCTAATGAACACTGGTATACAGACACCTGTCCAAGTTCTACTTTCAGCTCTTCTGGATGTGAACAGCTACAGCATTGGGTTTTCTGGGTCACACAGTAATTCTGTGTTTAACTTTCTTGGGGAAATGCTGCACTCTTTTTCATCATTTTTTGGGGCACCATTTTATATTTCCCAATTCCTTTGCATCCTTACCAACATTTGTTACTTTTCCATCTCTTTTTTTATTGTTATTATAGTCATCAGATGGGTACAAAGTGGAATTTCATTCTGATCTGATTTACATCCCTAATAATTAGTAACGACCAGCATCTTGTGTGCTTACTGGCCAGTAGTGCATCTTCTTTGGAGGTATGTCTACTCAAGTCCTATGTCCCTTTTTATGGTGTGGTACTGGGGATTAAACGTGGGTCTCACATATGCTAGGTAAGTATATTACTAATGAGCTACATAAATTCTCAGCTCAAAAGTTCTTAATTTTAATAGAGTCCAATTTATCTAGTTTTCTTTACTGATAATAGGTGGCATATCTTAAAAAAACATTACTGAAAAAAGTGTCATGAGAATTTTTCCTAGTATTTTCTTCTAAGAATTTTTTTTTTTTTTTTTTTTGGTTTTTCTCCGGTACCGGGAACCGAACTCATGACCTTGCGCTTGCCAGGCAGGTGCTTTTGCCGCTGAGCTAAATCCCCAGCCTCTTCTAAGAATTTTATAGTTTACTTTAAGGATTAGATGCAGTTTCTAAACTGAGAGGGCAAAGACCTTTTTTGTTTGTTTTTTAAAACAAGGTCTTGCTATATACTCCAGGCTGGCTTTGAACTTACTACGTAGCCCAGGCTAGCCTTGAACTTATGGAAATCCTCCTGTCTCAGCCTCTCAAGTGCTGGGCTTATAAGCATATGTCACCATGCCTGGCTTCCAAAGACTATTTTTGATACAGTTTTAATTGGCAATAGTTTAAAAAAAATTCACAAAAGTTCTTCAAACCCCAGGTACCCTTGGTTAATGATTTGTTAAAAATGAAATGCTCACCAATGAAAACAACTCTGAATACCTTCACGGAGTGAAGAAACATTTGTAATGTGATTAACTGCCTTTTACTTTGTCTGAATCTATTAGATTTGTTTAGTCTAGACTTTGGACTATTATATTCCTTAAAACAGGTCACATGCATACATCCAATAGCTGTTGCCTTGTAAATATCCTGTGTGTGCGGACACATGCACACACAGTCAGAGTGGGAGCACACATTGCATCTATACACATTCTTCTCTGTCACAGTAAGAAATTCCAGGGTGACCCACAGTGGTCCTTTTCCTTTTGTATTCCTTACTATGCATGTAAGAGTCTCTCACCTAACGGGTACACGAAGGATGTTGCATGATTTACTTATTGCCCCACGAAAATTGAGAGAATAGTGATTAAAAAGAAAGTTTGCAAAAACTCAAGAATTCACCATGTATTCCACTAAAACAGTCTCTACACAGAATATAACCATACCTACGAGCATGCATTTCCTATGAATTAGAGCATTTTTCTTTCATAATGGAGCTGATACATCTTGAAATTGGAGAACAGGGATGTTTAGTTTAACACCTACCGCCTTCGAGTGTTAAATCCATTAAGATGACTCTCTCTCAGTTTGGACACTAATGATAAAACCATCTGTGAAACAAAATCAGTTGCAGGTTAACTCAAACTGCAAACAGGATTACATCAGCTCTATTTTTCTGGGTGAGTGATATTTCCGTTGAGATTCCTTCCACCCACCTTCTCTTTATGTTTTATTTTGTTAGAGTGAAAAGGAAGCAGTACCAAATCATATTTACTAATAAAACAGACTTCATGTTTAAGGTTTATTTTCTGCATTCCTATCTAGGAAATGAACAGTAGACAGATCACTAATTTCCTAAGAATTAAAACCAAATCCACGTAGAGCTTAAAATGCAGAATTCACTTATTATTTCTTTATTTTAAAAAATGCTTTTCATATATAATACTTCCAAACAACCAAAATGGCTAACATACATTAAAAATCTCGTAAAATTTTTTTAGAAGTTATGTCCAGATAGTAAATTTAAATTTTTAGATTTCGCTAAAATTATAGGCAGAAGTAAACATAGCTTAAGTACTAAGATATAAACATGTAATACTATTTATGAGGTTGTTTAGTGAATTTTCTGCTGTGCTTTAACATAAATTCTAATAAGTTTATTTTAAATACAAGATCTGTCCAACAGTACAAGACTGTGTTTCTAGTTTAGAAATTCTCTTGTCTTCAAAATCTTTAATGAGTAAGTGAGATGTGTAATAAGAAAGAGAAGTTACTAAGACCTTTCCTGGTTTCCTTCTTTCTCATAACCTCCCACCTCTCAATTCTTCCTTACATGGCCATAAGCCTGACCAAGGTAAGAGATAAACAAAGAAAAGTTAAACAATTCCCTGGGAGGACTGAAATGTTTCCATTTATCCTTCAGCTGATGGTACATTCAACAATGAAAATTTCAATACGAGTACATTTAATATACTCACATTTTTAAGCAAAGCAGGATAGTAATCTACAGGCTCATACCCAAGACCTTGAGTAAAAAGACCAATTTCTTTTATATTATATTCAAGTCTGAATGCAGAAAGTATATGAGACAACAGGGCCTAAAAAACATAAACAGAAAGAGGAAAGGTTAACTTATTAAAAGTGGATTAAAGTGTCTGTTATGTACAGTACCTAGAATTCGAGTTATTTGTAAATGGATGGTCCCTATGAAACCAGTAATCCACCTCTGTCTGGTCCACTTTGATTCAAAATGCAAAGAAGAAATAACTTAGTGCTAAAATTATACATTAAAAATAAGTCAATTTAACCAAATGTGAGCAGTGAAACAAAAACACATCTAATGAACAAACTGGTCCTTAACTATATTAAGAATAGGATCATTATTCTAAAACTCAACAAAAAATTTTTATCAGAGTATATAGGAGAATCTAATACATGATAAAGATGCCATATACACACCAGTAGGGAAAGGAAAGATTATGCAAAATATGCTTCTTGGAAAATTAACTATTTTTTTAGAAAGGTTAAATTCTCACCTTACGTTATTCATTAAAAGTTATAGAAAATTTTCCCTGCTTGCTATTGGAGAAATATAAACGGGCATTTCTATTCAGAGCGTGGCTGACCACTGCGGCAAGGCCCCCACAGACCGTGAACAGGCGGATCCCAGCCCCAAGCCTGGACACCCACGACTACACTTGCCCAGCAGTTTGCCACCTGAACAAGGACACCTTGTAGGCTAGCAAAGGCCCCACCTTTTGTACAGTGCAACTGAAAAATATGTATTTAATATATTCAAAGTATTTAGAACCTAGCATACATTAAAGGAAAAAAATCTAAATATGACAATAGGAATTATACTCAAAGGCAGTGACAGAGTTCATCACATTGTAAAAAATGTTTGACAAGAGGGGATGATTAATTTATAATACCCTTATACACTGGCTCATTGTAAGACAGTAACATGTTTATAAAGAATTTATGACAGCATTTTAAATGGGTATACTACTAAATGAACAAAGGAAGATGTAAACTTCTATATCCAGAAGTGGTCTGATCAATATAAAAGTAATCTATACATGAGAATATAAAAATAATGGAAGAAAAGATCCCCACAAGTAAACACTCTCTATGGTAGTGCTACTATGGAGATAGACACATACATATATGGAAAATAAAATGACATGATTTAAATTATGTCTTTTTTTTTTCCATGAATACCCAATAAGAATTACTATGGAAGGCCACAAGAATCTTTTTTTTTGAGACAGTGTCTGACTATGTAGCCCAGGCTGGCTTAGAACTCGTGGCAATCCTCCTGCCTCAGCCTTCTGAGTGCTGGGATAACAGGCCTGTACCACCACACCTGGTTTGGGAGGCCATAAGAGTTATACGCCTAGATAAAAAGTATAAATCCTAGAAACGATACAGTATATTGAGATGGTCTACAGTTATAAACTGTTAAAACAGACAACTCAAACTTTAGTCCCCTAAATCTCCCTTTTAAGTAAACTTAAAAAATTGATTAAGCTGAGCTGGGGATGTAGCTCAGTAGTAGTACATTTGCCTAGCATTGTGAGCCCTAGATTCAATCTGCAGCACCACAAAAAAAATAAAAAAAGATCATTAAGCAGCTGGGCATGGTGGTGCATACCTGAAATCCTGGTACTTGGGAAGCTGAGGCAGGAGGACTGCAGGTTTCAGGCTAGCCTGGGCTCTATAGGGATTTCAAAGCTGGGCTGCACTATATAAAGACCCTGTCTCAAAAACAATAACCAAGAAAAGATTAAGCATTTTTCCTTGTTAAGAATAACTTTTTTACTGCCACCTGGTGGCAAAGAGTCTAAACAAAATACCATTATAGATGAGACATTAGCCCTGGACAAAAACAAATTCCTACAGGCACATAAGAATAGATTCTTTTTGAAATGCTGGCAGACCAACCTTGGAGATCCTCTACTGTGACCCCACATTTTACCAATGAGGAACTGAGTTTCCAAATATACAAATCAGTATTTACAAAAAGGAGATGGCTACAAAGAAACAGGTTCTGACACTGGGGGTGGGGGAGTGCAAATACATGCCCCTGACTTGTGATCTAAACTCCCTCAAGGGTGGAAAGTGTGAGAACCAACATGGTTTCCCATGAAATGATAAGTCCAACATCAATTCATGCAGTAGTTTTAAGAACAAAGGAGCTCCGCTAATGTTGGAAAGCCATTGAGCATGCTTACACCACAAATGTGAACGTCCATACGAGAAGTATCAACTAAGTCAGGGGAGATCCACTGCCCTGTTTTTAGGTGCTCTTGTTGGTCCTTGCCTAGCTGCATCTGTTCTAACTTGTGACAGACAAGAACATTCACAGGCACATTAGGAAAGTTGGAGCAAGCAGGCCGTGGTTTGGAACATGGTCAGGGTGTGGAAGAAGAGCCATGGATTCTGCTCAGGCAAAGGGGAAGGACAGCCAAACTGTGGTCAATATTCTTGAACTGAGACACAGCATACATTTTATGCTACTCCAAGCAGTTTCTTCATCTGATCATTAAGGTCTTTTAGAATTTCCACTACTTTTCTCTCTATTCCACATAATGTACAAAAAAAAACCTTGTTTGTAAAACAGGAACCCTTCATTCATTCAACAAACACATCTTGAGTATGACTGGGGGCTACTGGCATGAGAATCCCCAACAATCGGGTGACCAGCGATGGAGATGCAAACAGCCATAAGAGGAGACCTATTCACCAAGTGCGATAATGAAGGGTAAGACAATCACTGTGGGAGCAGAGCAGGGAAGTATGAGTTCCAACTGGCGGTTTCTGGAGTGCTCCCAGAATGGTGGCATCTGAGCTGACTCTGGCAGCTGGAGAAGCACACAGCAAATGAGGGACATGAGCTGGGAGAGACAGGAAAACAGGACAGCAGGGGAAAGCAGGGGAGAGGGGGCCATCACAGAAATGCCCTGTTGCCCCAAATGCTCCAGGCTTTCACATGATTCCTAAACACAACCTGCGCCCACGTGGCCTTTATCGACCCAGACAAACTCACTTTCCAACCTTCTGATTTGGGGAATGAGATACCCTACTGGTCACCAAAGTCACCCAGCCCCTTCTAATCTCATCACTTCTTTCTTGTGGTTAATGTACATGAAAAATGTTCAGCATCTTTGGCCATCAAGGAAATGTAGATGAAAACAACACTGAGGTTCCATCTTATTCCAGTAAGCATGGCCATCACCAAGGATTCCAGAAAAAAGCAAATGTTGGCAAGGATGTAGGGAAAAAGGAAGCCTTCTGCATTATTGTGGAAATGTAAACTAGTATAACAACTATGGAAATCAGTGTGGAGATTCTTTATAAAACTAAAAACAGAAACTCCATTTACCTAGCTATACCTCTCCTGGGTATCTTCCTGAAAGAGTTGAAGTGACAATTCACTGTAGCTAAATTATGAAAAAAGCCCAGGTGCCCATCATCAGATGAATGCATAAAGAAAATGTGACTTATATATATATGGAGTACTACTTGGCCATAATGAAGGATAAATTTGAGTCATAGGAAGATGGATGGATCTTGAAACCATAATGAAAGAGGCGACATGACAAAGCTGGCTGGGGATGAAGGCTGACCTGTTAATTACAAAACCCAGGACACATGCATAGAACAGTTCCCAAAGTCCTACATGTGGACTTCTCATAAGAACCTGAGCAGGTTTTTGATAGGACAGCCTTGACCTGACATCAGCCTGAGGAGTAGGTGATACAAAAAGGACAGTCACCACTGAGTGTTTTACAACTGTCTCTTTGCAGTAGACTGCTCTCATCCTATAAAGTGTACTTATTTTTTTTCCTACTTTTACTTGGCCCAAACTCACTCTGCAGAGCCAGTTACCTTTAATATTAACATCTAAAACCTTCTACTGTTTGTGCTTGCTTGACCAATTCTTTGCTCAAAACAGAAAGAACCTAGAAACCACCTCTAGAAGGAGAATCCAGCACCCCAAACCCCAGTAACAATAATAAATAAAATAAATCAGACACAGAAGGTGAAACATCACACAGCTTTTCTTACATGAGAAACCCAAAATATAAACAATTTAAAGAGCAAAATAAGGGGCTGGGGATTTAGCTCAGCGGCAAAGTGCCTGCCTGGCAAGCGCAAGGTCGTGAGTTCGGTTCCCGGTACTGGAGAAAAACCAAAAAAAAAAAAAATAATAATAATAAAGAGCAAAATAAGTAAGAGATGGTAGGAAACATGGAGGTAGGACTTTTTGGAGCTGTAGAAGGGGATCTGGGAAAGAGGAGGGGGGGAGATGGGGGATGCAGATGTGATCTATATCCAGCTATTCTCCAGAACAAACATAATTATTATATATCACAAATATATAATAGTAAAAATAAAATATTTTCTTAAAAGCAGTATCTCCCTCATCTCTAGCTGCCAAAGTTAACTTATCTTTCAAAACCCACCTTTCTCCAGGATGCCTGTTCTAGCTTCCAACTGGATAGGATCTTGCCCCCCTGAAGTCTCCATGGTTTCAATCTGTATCTTGCTCAGAGAGTCCGGCAGTGTTGTCACCAGCACACTTTTATGTTCTGCCCAGGAACCCATGGCTCTAGTCAGAAGGGATTACTTTACCAACTTTTACATTCCTTACAGTAGCTGTGAAATAGCTTTAGGCATCTCACACAGTAGTCAATCAGCAGACATTAGCTAGTCAAACTCACTAAAATGGACTGCTTTTATGCAAATATCAAACAATGCAATCATTACAAGTTTCCTTTGTGACTTTCTTACAGGAGAACAAGTTAAATTTTCCTTCCTCAGTTTCAGGTCATGAAATACCCACAGAACACCAGAAAGAAATAAAAACAAAACCATACATGATACTACTGTGTACTTTTAAAGAGAATGACCCAGTTCAGTAATACTGCCAAGCACCCCACACATCGATAAAGACGCTTTGGAGCCATGTAGCTGGTGTGATGCTATAGTCTGAGACCCTCCAGGAGGGACAGGAGAAGCAAGTATCATCTTTGTGGAAAGCAGCTTGGGAAATTCCTAATCAGTTGCAGCTGTATTTGTATAAAAGTTATTATGCACAACTGAACATTCTGAAAATATTTTTTCCTACAAGTCTGATTAGTAAAACAAAGCTTTTCTTAGTTCTATCCAATTTGCAATCATTTGGGACCCCTCAAAAAATTTTATCCCCTAGGTCTATCACCATGTGTTTAATCTTCTATCTGCTCAAAACTTTAACAGAAGTATCTGGTCCATTAGTCCAGAAGTAGGACTCAAAACTCCTGCCCTTTTGAATGTACTTCTTTCACCATATAAAATACCTGTGCCCAAACCGCTCCTTCTTTCTACTCCATGGAATTTTATGTAAACATTCAGTAAAACATTTATGTTATTATACTGGAATTGCTTGTTTATTCAACTAATATTAAAATTCCTAAATTAATTAAATCACCTGCAAGTGATTAATAGTTTTCTAACAGGATGTCATAGTGAAAACTGGCTTATTTTCTTAATAATACAACCTTAAATTATCATTTCCCCCTGCCAACAAAGAGAATCTAGAAATTAGACCAACATGTAAGTGTTACCTAAGTTTGTTTCAATGAAAAAAAAAGTGTTGCCATCTGTACAGTAAAATGAGCCAGTGATGCCCTGCATAAAGCTACATGACAAGTCAGCAAAGATGGCAAACAACTTCTAAAAAGATGTATGTTACAGGTCTGCATAGACTAAGGAAAATACAGTTTTGGCAAGAAAAATCCAATGTCACAAAAATGTCAATTCTCTGGCATACAGACTCAATACAGTATCAATGACAACCATACAGAAGGCTGTTAGTAGAACTTCATAAGCTTTTCTAAAATTTAAACTGAACAGTACGTGCTAAGGGAAAGAAGAAAATCATAGAAATAAATAGGTAGCCTGACTCCATTTATATAAAGCTCAAAAACAAGCACACCAAGCAAGATGCTGCCTGCACACACACACGTGCAAGTAGGGGGACCACAAACCCCTCATCTCACCGCAGGATGAAGGCTTCAAGACACAAACTGTATTAAAGCAAAGCAGATATTGCTTATGTCTGATATAATAATTATTCTTTCTCAGTTGGTCTGTACCACCTTATACTATGATTTTTCAGAAAGGAATTAACATCAGCGTGGTATAGTTTGATAGACAACTCTTAAAATTCAAAATCCTTAAAATAGGAACTTGTAAGGAACAATCTGTTTTCAAATTATGAGCTGTGGTACATACTCACTGCTAGTAATAAAAAAAAAATCAAGATTTTAAGATATTTCAACATGTAACTAGCACATATGATACTAGAACAATCTATAGGCCAAATCAAGAAATAAATCCTAATGTAAGGGTCTGATTTACTTTCAGAACATTTTTCCTAAAAATTAGTATGTTTAATTTAAAATCATTTTGAGAAAAAACATTTTCATCACAAATACTTGTGATAATGCTTTCTTTAGCAAAGAAGTAATAAATCAAATGGACTTTTTTTTTTTTGGTACCGGGAATCAAGCTTGGGACCTCGTGCTTGCAAGGCAGGGGCTTGTGCCACTGAGCTATATCCCCAGCCCCCCGAATGGACTTTTTAAAGGAATGAAGACAATGTAAGTTCCTTTAGTTGAATAAATTCACCTAAACAGTGCCACAGAAAACAAATAATGCTCAATGCCCAACCTGGAACCCAATGGCTTGCTTCCAAAAGTTAACAGTCCTTACTTTCAGAATTATCAGGGCAAAACAGACCCAACCAAACAGAACTGCAATCACCACAGCTCCCTTGATTTCATCTAGTATTTAAACTGTTAAATGATTTCCAGTTTTATAGAATTCACATTTACTTAAGTTCAAGTGAAACAATTTCACACTGAAGGAAAACTAACTACATGTAACATGCACTGAGAAGCATTTTTCCTCATTACATGGTTAGGAAGCAAGATTCACTATGTAGTTACTGATAACTTTGCCTCTCCCATAAATCACACTCTGAGATGCACAGACGTATTTCAAATATGATTTCAATTCAAGGAAGAAGCCAAGGTATAACTGGGTTTTCCTTAAAAAGCCTGAAATCAACTTTTTTTTTTTTTTTAAATGAACTTAGTATTCCTTTAGGTAAAGCTTGGTGTTGAGAAACTATGTATTTATCGAGCCTTTAAGAGAATGAGGTTTAAGCGCGTAAGTTTAAACCAATCAGATTTCCCAATCTTGACAAAATCCACATTCTAAGTCTGACTGTTCTTTGTTGCAAGAGGCTGTCCTGTGGGCTCCTGTCCTCCATCCCCTAGATGCCACTAGCATGCACCCACCCTCTCCTAGTTCCGACAACCAAAAATATCTCCAGGCATTGCTAAGTCCCTTGGGACCAAAAATCACCTTTCCTGAAAACCTCTGGTTTGACATACATTGTGTTTAAAATTATTTTGGATTGTCATTTATGAATATTCTTGTCCTTACCATAAAGATGAGTATTGGCAACAAAAGATTTGTGTGGCTGATACAGAAGTAACTACAGGAGCTCCTACTATGTGAAAAAAGTTACAGAAGAATACACCAGCATAATTCCATTTATGTACAAATGAACAGAAAACTTTTTTCCATATATAAAGGCAAAGAAGACTAGAAAGATCTATAATCCACTGAAATCAGAGATCACTTCACAAGAGGCCCATGAGGTCAGGCATTGGTTGATGTGTCTGGATGTCTGACTTTTTAAAATGACACTATATAAATGTCTAATTTGTGTAATTAAACTCAAGGAAGAAAAGACAGAAAGAAAGGTCATGTAGCTTTAAAAAGACTTTGAGTCCTAGCTAAAGACCTTGGGATATTTTTTTTAAAAAAGTTTCAAGCTTCCTCAGTTTATACTTCTATAAAATGTTGACAATAAAGCTGACTTGATAAGATTGTTACAAAATTAAGGCACATGCAGAAAATAGGCAGCAGGGTTTGTAGGCTCACAACACATCCTCGATCATCAGCACCTACTATGACTTAAGTCTTAGTTGAGATGAGGATGGAATCTACTCCAACAACAAAGCAACCTCTGTTACTCTAGCTTTATGTCTTCTCTCTCTTCACCATTGTGGTCAAAGGTGCCTCCTCGCTCTAGGCATCATAACCAATGCCTGACCCTGCACTGTTATCTCACAGAGAGGGTGTCATCCTTAGGCTGACCACACTCAAACATGCAATGTGTGACGGCGTCTGGGAGAAGCCAAGTGTGAAAACTGATCAACTAAGTCAGTGTTTCTCATGGAGCAACGTGTAGATACCTCGAATTTAATCCTCTCAGCTGTCATTACTTCAGTCTCACTCCAGTCCACCAAATCACAAAACTCAAAGACGCAGCCTTACAATCAGCTTCACCGACAGAATCACACCCAAATGTGGCACTGTGAAGTCTGAGGATCAGCACCCTAATGCCTGACCATAGTCCCAACACTATGTATGTAAACACACGCACTGGGGAAAGAACCTAGGGAAGACAGCAGAGAGTATGTCTAGGTCTGCTTATGACTTTCCCACTTTGGCTGGAGCCATCCCTTCCTCTGGTTCAAAATCTATAATGGGATGCAGACAAGCTTTAGATAACTACACAGTGAGATTGCTCGAGAGCTGAGCTAGATGGAAACATCCCAGGACCCCAAGTCAGACACACGTAGATCCCACTGGCAGCTCTGCTGCTCAGTGCAGAAAACACTGTCTCCGAGCTTTAGTTTCTTCCTCTTTGAAACAGAGAAAATAATACCTAACAAGGTTAGGACTGAAAGAAACCACGTGGGCAGATCACCCAGCTAGCAATCTGGCTCAGAGTAGGTGCTAAATAAACTAAATAAATGTTAGTTTCCATGGCTCAGTGCCAGGGCTGACCCAGTTTCTCTGAGACAAGTCCTCATCTAGAAGCTGCCCTATGAGGAGTCAGAAGTAACATTTTTCAGGCATTCAGTTGCATGTTTCTGCTTGTCTACAAACTACACACTAACCACTGAGACATTTCCCATTCTTTCAAATCAGATATGATCTCCACCTTCTCTCCCTAGGGTCCACCTTCTGGACCCCCTAGAAAGCAGAGCTGCATCTCTGCTGCCATGGCTTCAGGATGTGCACAGATGAGTGGTTTTGATGCCACCCTCTCTTTGGTTCTTGCCGCTGTCTTCTATCCTTCCCTGAACAGATTTCCAGGCCCTCATCTCCTGTTCTGAGCCCTATCCTCCCTAATGCTTTTTCTCATCTCACTCTGGATCCTCAAATTTATAGTCTGATGTACCCCTGTAACTTTTTGAAAATAATATTGTAAAAAATGTTATAAATGATATTTTAAGTCAGGTTCAAAGCAATTTTACTTTAAAACTTGGTTTGTATAATTATTTTATGATCACGTACTATTTGTGCATTCTGGTATGCTCTTTGAACCTCTGAACATCACCTCAATATACCAAGTGCTCTAACTTAGAAGATGGAACAAAACTATTCTCACCTTTTGTAGTTCTGCATCCACTGCCAAAACAAATTACTATAGATAGATTTCTATAGTGTTTCCTTTAAAATCCTGCCTTCGATGTTTTTTTTTCTTTTTAAAATTTATATGTCCCACTGCAGTTTAAATGAAATGACCTACAATAAAAACTTAACTGGCTTGGTATTTTTAGAGTCCTCTTTACTAGGAAATAAACATTCAGAATCTGGAGAACTGCAGTGGTTAAGTCTGTAAACGAGAAGGAAGGCTGCTCATTCACAGAACCTCCCAACATCCACTGTTTACATAGCCTATTCTGTGAGCAGGATGCTGACATAACACAATTCACAGAATTTCCAAACATGGGTCCAATCATAATAAAGTCTGCAGTTTTTACTTCTGCTTACAGAACCTCTTGCTTGCTCACTCATTAATTCCAAGGGGGAAATAGTTGGTTTTCCCAAAACCAAAATCAAAAGGTTTTAGAAAATATGCCTGAACAAAATAGCAGTATGAATGTTAAAGCTATGGCATTAAAACATTTATAAGAATAGTTCAAACTGTGGTGTCAAAACATATTTATATAGAAAAACATTGCTAGGCCTAAAAATGTATGTTTTAATAAGACTTACAAAGATTATTTGTTTGATAAATAATTTGCCAACCACAAATATGTATCTCTGTGCACAGCCCCACAACCCCCTGCTTGTTCCCTTTTGCAGCATTCTGGGGTACTTGCCCTATGAACCCCATCCCTGTGGGTGTACACCTCACCTTCCTTTCCCAGAGCCACATGGCTGAGCACTGCTGAGAACAACACTTGCTAAGCAGCCTGTATGGGCTTCAGTTTCACACCCGATATGTTCACACTACCTGACAACCTCCTGTGCGTCCTTGGTCACTTTGCTCGGTCACTTTCTGAGCAATTATGTTCTAGTTCTTCCTCCGGATCATACTACCACCTCCTCTCTGAAACTCACCTCTCATGTCATTAAAAAAAATAGCAATTAGCAAAAATCTCTCTCAACTCACCACAAACTAAGGTGCAAGCTCTTGCTCCAGTGGAAGAAACACCTCTGTCTCTATAAAGTGCAGCTGTCCACCTGAGCTCTGACACAGTGGCTCCCACCACACCAGCACCCTGGTCAAAGGGACTTATTTTTGCAGCAGCTTATAGATATTCTGGAAGAGCGCTCCTTGATCCATAGCTTCCTCTGAATTACTGCCCTTTCTGTGTTCTCCACATAGCACAGTCTCCAGAATGTGCTCTGAAGTTGCCTTCTCTGCTTCCCCAACCCATACTCATTCTTCAGACTGCTCTATCCTTCCCAACTCTCTAGTCAGAACTCCTACTACAAAACGTTGGGGGAAAAGGTAGCAGAATATTCTAGTTTTAAGACTGTGGGGAAAAGGGCTCTAGTTTCTAAGGCTCACTTTTGAGAAAAATGAGAGGCAAGAAACTGGAGGGAAGGTCAGAGAGACCTCAGTTCTGAAGCTGCCCAATGTTATTTCAAAGTCCTCAATAGGACAAAGCATCTTACTTTGTGGTACTATTTTCTGAGCCCCAACACCTCTTCCCTAGGTGTTCCTTCCCTGCCTTCACTTTCCAGAAGGCAGCATGAGGAAAAAATGTTAAAATGCATCTCTCTCCAGGGCAAAACTATTTATACAATGAGGAATGTGGGTTTTGAATGTAATATTTTTTTATGAGAGACTAATTTCTTACTCAAGAATGGAGATCTAGGGAGCAAGGGGGAAGCACCTTGGATGTGAAATCTAAAAATAAGTCCCCATAGTGGATGAGCTCCACCGAGCTGGATACATGCCCTTCTGGGGCTAACAATGGGCTGGGGGAAGAGGGGTGACCAAGGAAATACAGTACAAAGCAGAGACCATGGGGTTCATACTCCTGACCTGGCAGCAGTCACCTTGACTTTTCCCACATTCTAGGAACAAGGGAGTCCGTTCACATCCCCAGGTCCTGCTACAGGTACTTCCAGGTGACGCGTGTCATCCCTTGTGCTGGGAAATCTAGTAGTGACATAGAAGCTGGCCTAAGTCTTCATTTCTCAATTTAACCAGAATTTGAAACACTTCCTAATATTTAGAACTTCACTGTTTGCATTTTCAAACTGAGGATATATTTTTCCAAGGAGCTATTAAATACAGTTGTGCATGCACAAAATCTGGAATGCCATATGGATATGTTATTAATACACCCTGTTTGAAATGTTGCTTAAACAAAAATATTTTTGACTGAGGTTTTTTTTGCTTGTTTATTAGTACATGTTTGCAACTCATGAAGTTTATAGTCATCTTGGTAAGTAGGTACATGTACATAATACAGCTTCTTTTTTTAAATCTGCTTCTCCTTTCTACCCCCCTCCTCCAATTCCCCTATCCCATTTTTCATTCTTGTTGGTATTACTGATCTTAGCTCATTTAATGCATATAATGTTTATATTAATTGAGGTAAGTTCCTGTACATGGTGTATCTTTATTCTACTTATTTTCCCTTCCCTCCTCCTCAGCCCTCATGCTTTTACCCTTAGACCATTTCTCTATTGTAGGAGATCCATCTCCTAGTCCCCTTCTATCCATCCTTCGTTAGTCTCTTTGTAAGTACTTTGCCTCACTCAAATGAGAGATACCATTTGGTATTTAAGCTATGGTCTGGCTTGTTTGACTCAACATTATGTTTTCCAGGTGCATTCATTTTCCTACAAATCTCTCAAATCTGTCATTCTCTACAGCAGAGTAGTATGCCATTATATATAGATACCGCATTTTCTTTATCCAGTCATCTGTGGATAGGTATATGGGCTGCTTCCAGAATTTAGTTATTAGGAATTGTGCTGGCTATAAACACTGGTATGCATGTATCACTGCAGTATGATACATGCTTCAGCTCTTTGGGGAAGATACCTAGAGTAGGGGATCACTGGTTCATATGGAATTTCAAATTTCAGTTCTTTAAGAAATCTCCATACTGATTTCCATGATGGCTGTACTAGTTTACATTCCCACCAGCAATGAAGGAGAGCTTCTTTTTCATCACATTCTCACCAGTGTTTGTTATTGTTTCATTTCTTAATGATTGCCACTCTTTCTGGAGTAAGATGGAATCGTAGTGTTGTTTTAATTTGCATTTCTCTAACGGCCAGAGATACTGAGCATTTTTTCGTGTATTTGTTGACCATCTGTATTTCTTCCTCTATGAAGTGTCCATTTCTGTTGCCCATTTCTTGACTGATCTTTGATTTTAGGTGGTTTAATTTTTTTGAGTTCTTTGTATATTCTAGATATTAGTTCTCTGTCTGAAGAGTATGGCAGAAGTTTTTCCCATTCTGTAGGTTGTCTCTTCACTATAATAATTAATTCTTTTGCTGTACAGAAGCATTTTAGTCTGATATAATCCTACTTGTTGATTCTTGCTGTTATTTCTTATGCAGTTGAGGCTCTACTTAGAAAATGCTTTCCTACATCTATGTCTTTAAGCATTTTACCTATTTTCTCTTCCACTAGGATTAATGTTTCTGTTTTAATGTTTAGATCTCTGACCCATTTTGATTTTAATTTATGGTGAGAGATAAGGGTCAAGTTTCAGTCTTCTGCACACAGATAATCACTTTTTCCAGCACCAATTATTAAATAGGCCATCTTTCCTCAAACATATGCTTTTAACTCCTTGTCAAAGATCAAATAGCTGAATGCGTCAGGGAAAGTTTTGTATTCTCCATTTCATTCCATTGATCCATGTATCTGTTTTTAGTCCAGTACCATGCCATTTTAATCATTATTGCTTTTTTTTTTTTTTCCAGTACCGGGAATCAAACTCACGACCTTGTGCTTACCAGGCAGGTGCTGTGCCCCTGAGCTAAATCCTCAGCCCTAATCATTATTGCTTTATAGTATAGGTATATACTGTAGCTTGAAGTCAGGTATCGCTGCACCCCCAGCTTTGCTCTTGTTGCCCCAAATGGCTTTTGCTATTCTGGGTCTCACCTGGTTCCACTGAATGGTTTTTAAAAATTACTAGTGACTATAGGAGCACCAGAGAGAGAAAGTCATGAAAATTTCAGAGATATAAGGTATACTCATAAGGTAAAGTCTTATACATCCTGCAGTAACTTTAGAGTTCTATTTGTTCCAGATGTCAGTCTTTTCCTGAACAGTTTCCTTTCCCACATTCTCCACCTTCCCTTCATCCAAAGATTCCATGTGAGAATAGGAATAGGCAGAATTTCATTAAGTAGTCAGAAATTACTACATTGTAAAATCAATAGAAAAACAGGATTCTCTTCTTAGAAACTTGCTTTGTTTTAAATACCCTGCTGTGGGGCTGGGGATTTAGCTCAGCGGCAAAGCGCCTGCTTGGCAAGCACAAGGTCGTGAGGTCGGTTCCCGGTACTGGAGAAAAACCAAAAAAAAAAAAACAAAAAACAAACAAACAAAACAAATAAATAAATACCCTGCTGTAACGTGTCTACATTAAAACACATTAGGAGATATTTATCAAGCAACTACTATGCATCTACCTTTGGAAATTTAGCAGTTAACAAGATAATTGAGCTTGCTTCTCTCATGGAGTTTATATTCTAGTGAAGGGAAGAGGAGAAGGCATCGAATGAAGAGATAAAGAAGATGAAGGCAGTGTTACAGAGGCAATAAATGATGCTGTGACTAGAAAAAAAAACAAGGAGGAAATAATTGGTTTAGTTCAGACACATGAGGGAAGGCAAACGTGAAGACAGCATGGGATCCAGACCTGAGAGACAAACAACCACATGCGAAGAGCTCATAGAAGCAACAGCTTTCCAGAACAAGGACTCAGCTGTTTAGGCCAACAGCAAGAAAGAAATCCCTTGAAGGCCAGTGTGCCTGGGTGCAGAAGAAAGAATAGCACAAGATGAGGGTAGACACGAAATGGGCTTCCATCATGTAGCTTCTTGGACCCTGTGGTAACAGGAACTGTGGATGCTATTTAAAGTATAGAAGATGAAACCAAAGGTATTTAGTAGGAAAGTAATTTGGTTTTTCCTCCTTCTTACCCACCCTCCTTTCTTCTTGCTTTCTCTCCTTTTTCTGTACTGTGGATTAAACCCAGAACATTCACACTGAACTACATCCTTGGCTCTTTTTTTTATTCTTTTTTAAGCTCTGAGACAGCCTCTCACTAAGTCACTAAGTTGTCCACAATGAGCTCAAAGTTGTGATCCTCCTGCATCAGCCTCCCAGAGTACCAGGATTACAGAAGTATGTCACTATGCCTGGCTTTGATGTGTGTTTTCAGAAGCATTAAGTTTTAGCTTTACTGTGTGGGCAGTGGAGTGCAAATACAAAGCTTCTGATTATGGCAGGGGTACACGCTATGCTTTACACAAATTGGTTTGGAAACACTGCACCAAACAGATCAGCTAGTGGGGGCTGAGATAATAATAACCAGCAATTACAGTCAAAATATAAAAAGCACCTTAAAAGCAATGAGGGCAAATGGGAATGAAAAAGAAAGGGTAAAAAGAAGATATAAGACACAGTGAGAATGGACAGGATCAAAATTCTGACTTGAACAAAAGTGCTTTGAGTTAGGGTTATAGAGGGTTTTCAGCCCAGTGATGGGATAAATGCTGCCACTAGGAACACATGCAGGTGTGCAGGTGGAGGTCAAGGCGAGGGGAAGAGAGTGTGTTCACTTTTAGCCACGATGCTGCTTTCTCCTCATTCTGCCGTCTACCCTGCTACCTTACTGCATTATTCCAATGCGTGGTTCCAGTGTTTCTCACTCATAGGGACCCCAGGCCACACATCAAACCTACTGAAGAAGAACAGGGAGGTTTTTTGGTTTATTCCATTGGTGATTCTGACATGCATAGAGGCAAAACCCACTGGCACAAGAAAAGCATGGAAATGAGATGTGCTATATTTTGGGGGTATGGGATTATTTTGGTCATTTTACTTCTGCCTGAAGAACTCTAGTGTTCCCTTTAGAAGGCATCTGCTGGTGCTAATTGTCCCACTTTTTATTTACCTTATAATATCTCCTTCTTAAAGGATTCTTTGCTACCTCACTCTCATTTGAAGGTATCATGTACTGTCTTCTGGCTCCTGTTACTTCTGTGAAAGGCCAAAAGTCAGCCTAACTGTCGAGGATGATACTAGGGAGATGCAACAGAGGCACCTGTCTTAGGTACAGAACTGTAATCATGACTATATTCTTACCAAAAATATGTGAGTAACACACCTCACAGTTTTGTCAGCATCCATTATTCTTGATGGATTTTGCATTAGCATTCTGACAGGTGTGTAATGGGATCTCCTTGTGATTTTTTGCATTTTCCTGATAACTAATGATGTGTATTTCCTACATACCTATTTCACCTTTTTAGTGAGATGTCTGTTTGCCCATTTCCTAGTTGGATAGTTTTTTTTCCTTGCCACTGAGTCTTGAGCCTTTTTTAAAAATAGTCTAGCTACTAATTATTTAACTGATACATATTTGGAAATACTTTCTCACAGTTTATTGTTTCTTGCTTTCCACATGGGATTTCAGTTTTGATGAGGTCTTAACAATTGGTTCCTCCTTGACACACCCTGCTTGGCGTATCAGTCTCAGAACTCTATGCCTGCCTGCAGACCCTGAAGATTTTCTTTGGTTTCCCAAAACTTTTATAGTTTCACATTTTACATTGAAGTCCCTGATTCATTTGTGAATTAATTTTTGTGTAAGAGGTTTGGGTCACTGTCCAATTACTCCAGCACCATCTAGTGAAATCTCCCCACTTAGCTGTCTCTATATCTTTGTCAAATATCAGAAAGTGTATTTGTGTGGGTCCACTTCTTGCCTAGTTATTTGTATTTGCACCAGACACTGCACTTGCAAAACTGTGAGCAGAAAAATCTGAGGCAATAAGGACGATGTCACAGTAATCTGTCAGGCAGACATTCCAAGATCCTGAGTACTGCCTGAAACTATAGAGAGCACCCAATCCTACATACAAACACTGCAAAACCAAGACAGTAAATGTGATAGTGGAAATGACTTATCAATGGGTGATAACATACACAGAGTGAATACACTGGACAAAAGGATGACTCAACATTCCAAGTGGGACAGAATGGGGTACAAAGAGATTTCATCACATTACTCAAATTCTACACAGTTTAAACCTTATGATTTCTGGGATTTTCCATTTAATATTTTCAGGCAGTGACTGATCACATAGGTAACTAAAACTGCAAAAAGTAAAACTTTGAAGGGGGGTATTAATGCATCTTCCTCCAAAGAGACTTCTGCCAGACCCAAAGCTCTAGCAGTCTGGGGTCACCTAAGTCCAGTTTCCGTCACTGAGCTCTCTGAGGCTAAGCCTTACACTCCATAGGGACCTATCTACTTTGGTTCACAGTTACTCTTAAGGTATATCCCTAAAAAGCCCCAGCCTAAATTAAAAGTTTCACCAGGCCGTGCTCACTTGCCAGGTCACTGACTGATTCCTATTCTCCTAGGTCCTGCAATACTATCAAAAGCATCTTTCTGTTTGGCTACTCTTTCTAGAACTGGCATACAACCAACCCCACCCCCAAATAACAGGCTCACTTCCCTTGTCCCTACCCCTCCCTAGTTCCCACCTAGCAAGTATGTACTATAGTATAAACTTTTTCACATCTTCAAGCATGTTTTTCACTTTATCTAGGTTTTCTCATCCTCCAGAGAAGAGTTCATCTGATTTTTGAGTATGCAATTTTTAGAGATAGGAAATTCTTCAGGACTTGAGTATCTGGCAAAAATTATGAAGGTTCTTCTAGCAAAACTATACACACCTACAACATTTTCACATGATCTCATGAGCTTTGGCTAGCCCACTGAAGCTCATCCATAAATACCAGGATCCAAGGCTCTCAAGTTTAAAAAGTCCCAACATGGTAAAAAGAAAAGCTACTGTATGGTGATCACACATCCCAGGCACAAAACGCTTTCTCTATCAGGCACTGTGCTAATAGCATAACCCCATAACCACATTTGTTTTTGCACACAATTTCCATAGTCTCTAAGAATCATGGCTCACTGGTAGTTAAGGTATTGGGCTACTCATGAGGAAGGCCAGTGGTACCAGGACCAGAAGAACTTTCTAGTGCTGCTGCTAAGTGTCCCCCTAAAGAGGTTACCAGGCAGAAGGCCAAGGAACAATGTCTCAAACCTGGATATGTTCTGAACTGAGAAGGACATCCAAAGAGCCCTTCTTGGTGGGCAGAACAATACAACAAAGGTTCCCTTTGGAGTCAAGTGAGTAATGGTGGCCGAATTCTAGGAGTCCCCAGAAAAGGGTCCAATCTCAGCAGGAGAGATGGCCTATAATCAAGAACATAATCAGAAGTCCAACACTCAGACTCAGAATGGACACGTGGCTCCTTGCCAAAGGCAAACACTATAGCTTAGTCGGCCTAAAGGTGGACCAAAGGCAGCAAACGCAGCACTCACAGTAGTAAGACTCACTGTGTGACCTAACAGCAGCTAGTGGAGGTGAACATCCAAAAATGCTACCATACGTGAGTGACATTAGCTTGGGACTTAGACCAAAAAAAGAAAAAAAAAATTTAAAAAGCTGTGGAATACAATGGTGATTCGTAATGGGGCCAATACCAAACCTACTTTCTTTTCTCTTTTATAAAGTTTGTGACTGTACTAGTACTTAGTGTTTAAAGAAAACTAAAAGCATATCTCATAATGCAAAACTGTCACTATTTTACTGAAGTAAACATATAATTATTAACATTATATATTCACTATTCTATATAATGAGCAGATGACATCAAAAGTAGCTTTTTTCTTAAAAAATAAAACCACCTAAGAAATAAAAGGCATCTATTCTAACTTCAAGATATTGATCTGATCCAGGAATAAATCCATCTCAATCACAAACATAACCAAGTTGTTCTTAGTTTAGACAATCAAAATGTAGCCCCCAGAACAAGTCAGTTAAGATTACGTAGAGCTGTAAAGTGTAGCTTATCTCTTAATAAGAAAGCAAATCCTCACAACAAATTGCTTTTTATAAATGTGGTCTGGAACTCTACAATATAAAAATACAACTAGCAAAAGAGAACATTTTAAAAAGTTCTAAACAATGTAGTTTAAAGCATTTTAGGACAATTTGGTTTGCTTCTTTTTAAAGCAACATTTCAAGTAAGTGTTCATTCTGATAAAACTCTTTTTATACAAATCAAAAAGAAGCCCACACAGCACACACAGACCCCTTGCACTGCTAGTCTCACATCATTTCCAGCTCAGTCAACCTCTGTGAAACTAGTACAGGAAAATAAACCAGGCTGCTACTGTGGCAAAGACCACACAACTTTATAATGGAACTGTTCCAAGGCTTGAAGTTCCATTTGAAAGTCACTAACAAAACCTTTGCAAATGTGGAGGAAAAAAACCAGCCAAAGAATTGAAGGTCTGGCAAGTCTTGAAGCCCATACTTACCCACACTCATGAAAAGTAATCACAAGTCAAGTCTGGTTCGCTCTTTTCCTCTGCATTTTCTTCAAAGCAGTCCACAAACAAAATTGCTATTTCTTTTTTCAGTAAAAAAAGGAAAAGGATGAGGGAGACAGATGCTGCATAAACAAAATAGAGGAAAAAAAATTTCTGCCACTACATAAGAAAACCTACAACAGTCCTTAACTAATCCACACTGAAAGCTGTGTTTAGCACGTAGTGATTAAAATTTGTTTCTTTATGCCTAAGAAACAAACACCACATTCTAAATTAGCCAAGACACAGAAGGCCACCTACTTAGATAGCTGTAGATTCATTTTTAAGTGGTAGGTAATAGCAGGTTTAAAGGTTTCCAAGTTTAAAAAGATTTCCAGAAACCAAGTCCCTTAATATACTCCAAACCTCAGATTAGTGATGTTTCATTACTTTCTATAATAAGATACACACCTATATTTTGCTTACTTAAAGAAGCATTTGCAGCTGCGTCCACAAAATGCAGAAGGCAGATGGTTCTTGACTACTACTACAATCTTGGAAGAAAAGTGAAAAAATCAATTAGGCATTTGGCATAACTGTACAACAGCATGATAAGCTCATTATCATGCAAATAACCTATAATGTCAAATACAAAACTGTTGTATTAATCTCAGAGGGAGAAGAACTTGGAGCTGAATGGAAGATTCCAGGGCTGCAGCTGGTTGTGAGAAGTGTAAGGGATGCAGCCCCAGCAGAGGGAGGCAGTGATACTGGCACACAGGAAACTGGGCAGAGCAGTAGACAAGCCTTTGGGAAGGAGCAAGCACTCCCAGCATGGGTCAGAGTGACACAGCTTGCTACAGATCAGTGAATCAGTCCTGCTGGAAGTTGTTAGTGAATATTCCCTGTTTCTGGGCATACTGGACTTAGAAGATAAATAATTAGTTGTTACAAAGATTTACAATGTAATTCAAAATACAGGCAAAAAACCCCTTCCCAGAAGCCTACAAAGCCCATTTCTTGGGTGACTCCTTTTCTAATAATGTAAGTTTTCTCAATGAGGCAACCAGTCTGACACTCTAAAAGATTAATTGCAAAGCAAGATAAATTTAAAATAGATTTTAAGTAAGAATACAGGCAAAAACAATGGTGATTTTGTCAGTTACATTTTTTTTCAGCCTAAAACTATTAATCAACTGAAAAATAAAAAGCAATATTAAGCAACTGAGGTAAATGTGGTAAGACATATCCTGAGAACAATGTGCTCTGTCCTTGTTAAAACCGACATGAATTCCATGATTGGCAAGTATAGTAGTCCATTTTCCACTTTTATAAAAAATCTCTGAGGCTGGTTAACTCATGAAGAAAACACTTTATTTAGTTTATGGTGGGGGAGGCTGTAAGTCCAAAGAGCATGGCATAGGCTGTGGTGAGGGTCCCCTTGTCTGCATTATCTCATAGCAGATGACATCAACTTCGGGGGCTGCAAGAGGGAGAGATCACAGAGCAGAGAGAGGAAACCAGAGCAATAGACTTGGAAACAAGCTGGGGTCCCACGAGAACTGTATGAGTCCCTAAATGATCTAAGCACTTCTCACCAGGCCCCACCTCTTAAAGGTCTACTACTTCTTAACCACACTGGGGACGACCAAGCTCCCAACACAGAGACTCTTGAGGGATATATTCACATCATATCCAAACTATAGCAGCATGGAATCACATAGGAAAGATAGCAATCTACAGTGTTTGTCAAAAAGCACGTGTTAAAATGCAGATGGGTTCAGATTATATCAAACTATAAAGTAATACCAGTTAAATTAGTAAAACGAATCACACCTATGAAACCCCCTGGCTCCTCATTAGATTTACAAGAGGATACCGACAACTTTGGTTGACACATACTTCATTTATAAAAAGACATCATGAAATTTTTTGAAAATGTAAAGCAGAAAGACTTAATTAAATCCTCACGATTATGAGCAAATTTCACTCCACATTTTACATGCTCACTTGTATAAAACTCGGAGGAGTCAACAAAAGTTTGATTTGAGAAATACAGCAATAGGCCTAATATACAAAAGATCAGTTCTTAAGTTTTCCAGTCTTAGGACTCCAAAGAGCTCTGTTTATATGAATCTTATCTACCCATATTTACTCTATTGGCAAATAGAGGTGTGCTTGGACCACACTTTGAAAGCTGCTAATCATGAAACAAAACACAACAATGAATACCAAGGGTAGATATAGCACTGTGCCTATCACCAGAAACACTACGTTCAATTATAAAATTTGCTAATATGCTTTTAGAGACTCAAGGCCAGAAAAGTAAAAAAAAGCAGTATGCACCACCATCAACCCTGTCGTCTCTCACACAGCTGGGTCTCTTTCACATAAGAGGAGTCCAGGAGCTGCATCTCTATAGACTTCTGACCTATCAGCCTCATGAGATACTGGTAGCTGTGGAAGTGTTCTGAAAGCATGTCTGTGAACAGAAACTGGCTCAACTTCCCCTAGGTCTCAGGCTACAGAGTCTGTGGGAACCACAACATGAGCCTAAAATGAGGCTATAAGGACTTCCAGACACATTTTCTGTGAAGGAGGGTTGACCCTGGTGTCTTATGGCAAATTTGAGGCCCATCAGGAAGCTCAGGAAAAGGGAAGACTGAACACTTAGTCATAAGTATATGTTAACCAGTAATATGAAAATTAAAACCGTCAACATCCTTACTTTTGATATGGTTGCTAAATACCAAATGATGATTTCCAAAACCAAAACCAACCTGCTTCATTTAAAATAAAATGTAATCCTTCAATTTATAGATGAAAGACCAATCCAAGGGAAAGTTAAATTCAGCATCCTTAACTTGTCCCAGTTGCACCCAGACTCTGGAGTTCCAGTCCCCTATGCCAGAGGGTCCCACATCAAACACCCCATAAACAGAGTGGAACGCACCAGAGAACAAAGGGTGCCCAAAATAGCTTCAAAATACCAAAGCGGATTAGCCAGCAATTTTTTTCTTAAATTAAGCTGCTGTGATCTAAAGCTTGGCAAGAACCATCAGAATAGAGAATTAGATTAGCTTTATCATAAATGAAAATGACTAAAGCATTTTTAAATACTTTCATGCACAACAAAACTCTTCAAGCCTATGTGTGGTATAGATTTTATACAGATATAATTTTAAAAGGAAGTCATTCCTTCTAAAATTTATATCCATTCTACTTTCTCTAATGCTACCTTCAACAATGCCAGTATAAGTTATAATTGCAGGCGATTCATTTTTATCAGCTTATGTTAAAAAGCACAGTACACTGACTTTACTAGGGACTATATCTTATGATAGACAAGTTTGCCAACTATTTTATTCTTTCACCTGGAATCTTTACTCAATTGTGCAATAATGAGTAAAAGTTGTTTTATTTTAAAAAACTGACAAGCAGAACAATTTTTTTAAAGAAGTCTATCTTTAGTTTTATATATGAAACTAGGAATAGTCTATAACTTTAACAAGACAGCTCCCCATAAGAAAACCCACAGGGGTGGGGAAGAGGACACAGGCACATTTGTAGTATCAAAAGTCATACTCTCAGAGAAAAACATTCAAAATTCCGATAGCTATGTTCCATTTGTACACATTTATTGCTTAAAATAATTCTTCCCAAGAAAAACAGACAAGGAGCTTTAATAAACCCCACAATTTTAATGAATGGAAATGAACTAAAAATGTCCACCATGTGCTTCCTTTTTCAATATTCATTAAGGATAAGGAAAATAAAAAAGTTTTAAAAGAGAATACAGATTAGTGAAGAATAAAATAGGTTAGCATAGGCAAGTGTTTTGAACGGGAAGAAAAAACTTTGCAAATGACTCAGATTTTTACTTAAATACCAAAGGAAACAAGGGGCAAAAGTTAATTTTTAAAAAATGAAATAAGTAAATAAATTGATTAAATTCAACTTGCCAGGACTTTCTATGAGAAATTGCTAACACCCTACTGGATCATGTTCAGCTTTTGTGCTGAAACAGACATTAAAAGTACGAAGTATGTTTTATTTTGTTGTAAAAATATTTTAAAAAGTGGGCAATGAAAGCAAAAGCATACACAAGAAGATTTTGTATGATGAAAGCAAATATAAATGAAAATTTAAAGAAAGCTGCATAAGGAGGAGAGAGGAAAGAAAGACAGCCTAAAAGAAATGCCATCCTTTTTCAAAATGAAAACCCTTAAAAGACTGTGGAATGCTGTTTACTCATGCTCTGCTTTACAACCCCTCTTACAAGGGACTGGCCTGCCTGAGTGTCGTCTGCGGACCATGACCACCCACGCCATGGGAAGCACGATGATTAAAGAGTGTGTTGTACTCCAGGATCCGCCAGCACGCTCTGCACCATGTTGTAATTATTAAATTTGCAGTCTTTTTATAATCTGTTGCATGTGTTGTGGCAAGTCCCCTATATTGTCTGACAAGAAAACCACTGAACATGAATAGCAAGTTATTTTTAATGTGCAACAATGGCTAGAAAATTGGATACTTTCAATATTACATTTTCAAGTTTCATAAAAATGGTTTAACTTACCATACATTTAACACTGCAATGAAAATAGATATGTCGGTCCAAGTTCCCTCTCGAATCTCTTAAAGAAGATATACAGCCCAAGTTAAACCCTTTACTAATAGCTAAGATGCAGGTTACATATGTACCAAGAGGACAATAAAATTCATCCTACCTGTCCAGTGAATAAACATACCACAGAATATAAGGAATACTGGCAGTTGTAGAATCTTGTGGATCTGTTTACCCCCAAACTTTGATTCCCATCAAAAATTTGCCTTCCACCCTGTCTAACTTTATTCACAATAACAATAATGTGGCTTTAAAGACAGACATTTCAAGGAGCATTAGCCCAGGAGGTATGCAAATGTACCAAGTCAGACCAGGCATTCAGAAAAGTATGTGAACTCAATGAATGGAAGAGCAAGCAAACCCCCAGTTGCACCCCGGCCCCAGGTTGTCTCTGTAGGAATGAAGGTAACATCAAGTGTGTTTTTTTTAAAAAAAAGTATAAGTCAGCTCAACTAGAAATCTGTAGCCAGGCCTGGCCTAGTCAGGTAAAGTAGACAGAAACCTCCACCTAAAAGAGCCTATAGCAGGGCCTCTGCCTCAGAAGAGGAGAGTGAGTGAGCTTATAAACAGCTGGCACTAAAAAGGAAAGAAGCCAAAATGAAGAGAAGAAAACAAAACTGCCTTAAGAATTTTCTTAATCCTCTGAGAAGCATAAAATCAAAACAACCTAAAAACCACAACCCTATCTCTGTAACACTCCTGCCAATGACAACCTTTCATCTGGAAGACACATGACAGTCTCCAATCCCTCTGCCTAGTGATCAAAGTCCTTAAACATAATTTGCATAGGTTGCGCAAGGAATGAGAGAACCTGTCTTTCCCAAATGTATCCCCCAAAGGTCACAAAATCCCTAAAACCACAAGAGCCAGACTCAGAAAGCCATCCTTGAACTGCACTAGACTCCAGGAGAGGTGAAGTGTGTCTATCCCCTGGACAGCACTGCAGGCTGCTCAACTCCTCAGTGATCCAGCAGGTCAGGTACTGGACAAATCCACGTGTCTCTTGCAGTGTCACAACCTCTCCACCACCCAGCCCTACCTATCTCATTGCACACTTTTCCTGCGGCAAACACTACAAACAAGGACAGCGCTCCTTGAGCCATGAACTGACTTTACAACCATGGAGCTCTTTAGAGACTTAACACATTTTCCTTTATAAGCAGAGAAGAAAACTTTGTGTTTTTTTTTTTTTTTTAAAGGTTTTAAAGGTAGGGAAACGGGGAAGAAAAAGGAAAAAAACAAGTTATTATCATGTACACGTACACATTCTCTACACTGAAGGTGAGAATATCATTATGTATATCTAAAATGTACCAATAAAATCTGATTAAAAAATAATAAAGTTATAAGTCTGCATTAAAGGCTTCAGGTTGTTTGAAAGTTCTCTTTTGATGATTATTTTTAAATTTCACCAATACTGATTAGCAGATGTTTATGAATGTGACCTGTCAACTTTGAAGATGGCTGTAGTACTTTTTTGGGGAGCTCTGGTTCTTACTTTGCACATTGTTTCCTGGCTCCAGTGTAGATCCCTCAGCCTGCTATGACAGATCCTTCATCCTGCTGGCACAGAATTCCTAGATTCCACCACTGACCTTTGGGCCTTCCCAGGGCAAATCCGTGAAACAGGCCTGCATGAGATATTGTTATGGGCTCCGGGCCTCCAGCTGGATTCATGGGAGGCATTGTTATGAGCGCTAGCGCTAGGTCCTCAGCTGGACTCTTTGGTCTCTAGTGTGTGGACAGATTTCCTGCACTCTTTTTTGTATATCATTCTTTGGATGACTATTATAAATAATCTTATTAAATATGTGTCCTGTATTGTATTGTTCCCTTGCAATATCCCCCAAACCACAATAAAACTGGTACCGGGAGAGTCGGGTTATTGTGATGTTGCCCGGCCATGTGACTTAAGAACCTTTGGATTTAATTTGGAAAAGTTTTGAGAGACTGGCCAAAGAGGTAGCCCTTGAATGCTGCAAACTATATTGGAAACTCTGATCGGAGCCTGGAAAATCAGAGTACTTATGGAAATGCTACTTGTTGAGATGAAGCTCAGGAGGCCTCAATTGAGAAGGACTGCATTGGCTCTGGATCCCAGGTAGTATATTGTGCTTTGGTAGAAGTTGGTCTGCATTTTGTTTGTTTAGAGATATTGCCTGGTTGGAGAGACAAAAATTTCAACGTAGTCTATTGTTGGGACGGTGGCATGGTTACTGTTAAGAGCTTTTGGCCAGATCTATGTTTGAAATTAAGAGCAAAGAGCCAGTAGAATGACATGAAACATTTGGCCGGAGGGGTGGCTCTAATGGAGCTTTGGGTTGCAAGGCTGAAATAGAGAACAACGTAACTATTAAGAACAGGACAATGTAAAAATGAATTGAAACCTTTCACCTGAAGATGAGAGTGTATTTGAACTGCAGGAGATCCTTATTTTTTAGTCGTGCCATGTGTTGTAAAAATTAATGGGAAATAAGGACTGTGACTGTAATAGCTCTTTAATATGTTTTTAGATATATGTTTGTAATCAGGTTAATTAATCAAAGTACTGTCTTTTAACATTGAATTTTGGTCACCCTTTAAATATTTTACTTTTGGTACAGGAATGAGTGCAAAAAGAGAATTGTATATATGTAACTGTTATATTAATATAAATGTGAATAGACTAAGATGTTAACTTTTCACAAATCTGCCACTACAGACTATGGATTAAGGAAATGTGCATGGTTATCAATTTGACTGGGGGTGGACTGTAGTGCACTGACAACTCGTGGTCAACTTATAACCCCCAGCTGAACTGAGTAAGCATGGTGCTGGGTGTGGGAGGCCCTCCAGAGGATTGTTGCCAGTAGTATAAGAGGCAGAATTGGAGAAGAAAAGTCTAGGGAACTGAAAAAGGCTGTTGGGAGCTGAGAAAGGCTGTTGGGAGCTGGTGGAAGCTGTTAGGAGCTGTTGGTTCTCTTGGAGGAGCTTGTCATGCAGGCTTTCCTGATGAACTTGGCTGTTTGCCTCCTCCAAAGAGCTCAGGACCTTGCTGGCACTGAGAAAGGCTTCAGTTCACTTTGGGGGAGCTCTGGTCCTCACTTTGAGCATCGCTTCCTGGCTCCACAGGGGAGGGTGGTGCACTGCCAGTCTCCTGAAGAAGCTTGCTGCATTGGCTTTCCTGATGGGAACTCAGCTGTCTTCACCATGGGAGGAGCTCTGGACCTCACTGTTGCTGAGGACAGCTGCGGTACTTTTCAGGGGAGCTCTGGTTCTTACTTTGTGTGTCACTTCCTGGCTCCAGTGTAGATTCCTCAGCCTGTTAGCACAGATCCTTCATCCCACTGGCACAGACTTCCTAGATTCCACCACTGACCTTTGGGTCTTCCCAGAGCAGATCCGTGAAACAGACCTGCATGAGATATCATTATGGGCTCTAAGCCTCCAACTGGACTCGTGGAAGGCATTGTTATGAACTCTAGGCCTTCAGCTGGACTCGTGAAGGACAATTTCATGGGATCCAGGCCCTTGACTAGATTCCTTGGTCTCTAATGTGTGGACAGATTTCCTGCACTCTCTTGTATATCATTCTTTGGGTGACTATTATAATCTTATAAAATATATGTCCTGTATTATATTGTTCCCCTTGCAAATATCCCCCAAATCATGATGTGACCTAAAGAGCTCCAACTGCAGTACTTCAGTCAACCTCTTTTCTTTTTTGTCACGGTGGGGATGAAACCAGACCTTAAGCATGCTAGGCAAGTGCTCTGCTCTACCTCTGAACTATACCTCCAGCCCTTTAGTTCTTAATCTCCATCTTCTAGGACACACTTCAGAGACAAGAGACAAGAAAGTATTAAACTCTTTAAATGATTTCTGGCAATCTGTAAGCCTTTTAACAGAAAAGACATCCACATATATCGCTTAGTGTTGTTTTATACCAAAGTTGTTTGCTCTCCTTTTTATAAATCTAACACTATTTCAAGTTTAAGGAACTTCTATTAGAGCCACAGGCATTGGGACACACTAAATTACTATCCCCAGCCTATAATTTTAACAAATGAAATGATTAGGGCCAGTATAATACATACTTTAAATATGTCATTTTGCTTGTTTGCTTCTTTTTATTGGGATTTACTATGTAGCTGGCCTCAAATTCAAAACAATCTTCCTACCCCAGCCTCCTAAGTACTGGGATTACAGGCATGATTAACCAGAGCTAGTTTAAATATGCCATTTATAGAGAACATACTAATATGCACAAAAATTTCCTGAATTTTAAAGTACCTGATTTATGAAGATACAGATAAAGGATTAAGGTGAACAGCTACTTAGGTGGCTGAGACAAGAGGATTGCCTGAGCTCAGTTCAAGGACAGCCTGGGCAACACAGAAAGTCCCTGTCTCAGGAGGGAAAAAAGTCTCCCCAAAACAATGTTCATTTAAATCTGTCAGTGGATAGTGGTATTATCATTATGGTTTCAGACAAGATTGGGCGCATTCAGGGTGGTATGGCCGCAGCATGGTTTCATAAATAAGAAAGCTGCTCAAGTTGCCTCTGTGATTGGCTGTGAGGACCCTTTTGTGGCAGGCAAAATGATGTCACCCTAAAGATATCCAGGAATCCTAATCCCTGAAGTTTGTGAATGCATCGCTTTATATGGCATAAGAGAAGGTTGTAGATGGAAATTATCCTTGCTAACCTTTGAGGTAGTCTCAATATACCCACAAAGGCCCTTAAAAGTGGAAGGAGGAGGCAGGAGAGGGAGAACCATAGCAGCGGCAGCCTGAAGATTTCCTGGCTTTAATTACAGAGGACAAAGCCACAAGCCAAGGAATGTGGGTGGCCTCTACAGGATGGAAAAGGAAAGAATGGGTTCTGCCCAGAAAGGCTCCAAAAAGAAATGTCTGCCAACACCTGATTTTAGCCCAGGAGACCAGTTCTGAACTTCTGACTTCTAAAACAGCAAGATAAAAATGTCATACTGCAGTAATTTGCTACAAAAACAGTAAAAATCAGTATCATTCATCAATGGCAGGTCAGATTCAAATCTAGACCTTCAGACTTGTTACCATTTACCATTTCCCTTATTTTCCTACTATCCTTGGCATATTAAATATGATTTCCTTACCTCCTAATGTCACTGCAATTGAATTATTTAATTTTGGATAAAAGGCTTTAATAAGATTAAACCTTACCTATCTGAACTATACCTACAGTACCTGCCAGCCTCCACTAACACAGCTTGGAAATGGATGTAATCAAGAGGCATAAAGTCCAAATCTCAGGTCATTTGCAAGGGCCTCTTGGTTCTTTGTTCTATGCCATTACACATCACTGCCAACCATTCAGTTCTACTCAAAGAGCATATTTAAAGCAGTATATTACAAAGCGAATAGAGCCCTCTCTAGGCAAACACCTGAACATCAGGAATGGTAGCTTATATGTTAAATCTTAAAAAGTCCATGTAGTTAGATGCAAAAAAAGGTGGGAGAGATCCAGACACAGACTTTACATCATTCACGAAAATTAACTCGAAATGAATAGCAACCATGCCTGTAATCGAAGGCTGAGGCAGGAGGATCAGAAGTTTAAGCCAAACTAGCAAGACTCTATCTCAAAATAAAAAAATAAAAGAAGGGCGAGGGCTGTAACTCAGTACAAAAGCTCTGGGTTCAATATTCAAACAGGAAAAAAAAAAAAGCTACATTATAAAATACAAAACTGTAAACCACTCAGAAAAAAACAGGAAAAAAATCCAGATGACCTTGGATTTGGTGATGACTTTTTAGATGTAATAGCAAAGGAATGGCTGACGTCATTAAAACTAAATCTTTCTGCTCTGCAAAAAACACAATCAAGAGGATGAAAAGAGAAGTCATAGGTTAGGAAAAAATATCTGCAAAAGACACAACAGATAAAGGACTATTATTCAAAATAACAAAGCAGTCTTAAAACTCAGAAAATAAACAACCCAATTAAAAAATAGACCAAAGACCCTAGTAAATACCTCACTAGAAGATATACAAATAACACATAAGAATATAAAAAGATGCTCCCTATCATATGTTATCAGAGAAATGCAAATTAAAATGAGCTACCATTATGTATCTATTAGAATGGCCAAAATCAGAAACGCTGACAACAGCAAATAAACTGCTAAGGATGTGGAGCAAAAGGAACTCTAATTCTTTGCTGAAGGAAATGTAAAATGGTACCGCTCCTCTGGAAGACAGATTGGCAATTTCCTACAAAGCTAAACATACTCCAACCATAAGATCCAGTCATCACACTCCTCAAAGGAACTGGCCATAAAACACCAACCGGCACATGGATGTTTAGAGTAGGTTTATTTATAATTGCCAAATTTAGAAGGAAGCAAGACAATGAGTAGGTGAGTGAATAAATTGTGGTATAACCTGACTACAGAATATTATTTAGCACTTTAAAAAACTGAGCTATTGTTACTAAGTGAAAGAAGCCAATCTGAAAATGGTTCGTACTTTATGATTTCAACCATACAACACTGTGGAAAAGGCAAAACTATGGTGAGACTCAAAAGATCAATGGTTTCTAGGGGTTGGGAAGAGGGAGGGGTTAACAGGCAGAATACTGGGGAATTTAAAGACAATGAAACTACTCTGTAGGATACCATAACAGCAGATACATGCCATTATTCATTTGTCCGAACCCACAGAATACTCAACACCAAGAGTGACCTAAGGTACACTACGGAGTCTGGATGGTAGCAAAGACTCAAAGCAGATTCATCGGTTGTAACACATGGAGCACTCTGGTGACAGACTGGTGACAGTGGGGGAGGCTGTGCATGTGCAGGGGCAGAAGGATATGGAAAATCTCTTTCTTCCACTCACTTTTTCTGTGAACCTAAAATGGGTCTAAAAATGAAAGTTGTTTTTTTTTTTAAGTTAAAGTATGAATTAAAGCAAAACAATATGAAGCAAGTCTGCCTACTGGGAACAGTCTCCATTAAGTAAAAGGCATGTTCATTTAAAACCCCAGGAGCCATCCTTGAAGTCTCTCTTTCTCACCCGGTCCCACGCCCTTTATGTAACACACCCCCATTTCTACTCATTATTTTGTTCTGAAACAAAATCTCTAATTCCTATGCTTCCCTCCATCATCTGGTAGCCACACTGGTTCAAGCCCTCCAAAGCCCTTCCTTGATGATAATAACAGCTCACTCCACCCAGGGCTGCCGCAGTCAGCAGAAAGCTGAAGATTATAACCTGAGAAGATTACAGCCCGAGAGGGTCTAGACATATACCAAAGAAATGCCTTCACATGTACACTAGGGAACATGCACAGAAATATTCAAAGTTGTACTGCCTGTAACAGCAAAAAACATGGAAATAAACATACTCCACACTACTGAAAATGAATACACTACAAGGATGAACCTCAAAAAATATATAATACTGAGTAAAATAAGCAAGCAGAAGCAGCATACATGTCATTATACTTACATAAGAGCTTTAAAACATAAAATAAGAAGTAGAGAGATACACCTTTTTCAAATGGAAAGGGGATCAGAAGATGGAAGGGGTTGGGAGGCAAGGGAGAGGGGATGAAGGAAAAAGAGATGTGTCATGTAGTGCACGTGTATCAACTCTCCACAAAGAATGTAATCATTATACAATGGAAGCATGTACTAATAAAAAATAAAACTGAGCCGGATGTGTTGGCACATACCTGTAATCCCAGCACTCGGGAGCTTGAGGCAGGAGGACTGTTGTGAGTTCGAGACCAGCCTGGGCTACAAAGTGAGCTCAAGGCCAGCCTGAACAGCATAGCAAGACCCTGTCTCAAAAAGACTAAATAAATAAATAAACACAAATTGAAAAATTTTGAAGATTGAATTACATATTATTTATGACTAAATCAATATGTAGTAAAACTATTTTTAAGAAACCAAAGCAAGAGTGAATAGAAAATTTAAGACAGGAAACAAGAATAGGATATGTGAAGGAGGAGAGCTACATGGGTAACACGGAACATATCAATAGTATTTCATATCTAATGGAGGTACGTATAATTATTATTCTTTAAATTGTAAAACTATGCATTTGGTTTTAAAAACAAAGGATGTTTCAATTAAAATGGCCAAGAATTTATTAAGACTTACAGTGACAAACATCAATGTAACTGGTAATTCAGTTACTCAATACTCAGTAACAATCACAACAATGACAATGAACATTAAACATCTAATGTCAAGCATCATTCTAAAAGCTTTGCACTGATGTACCTACACCCTGTATGTATATGTCTTGGTTACTTTTCTCTCGTTGCTGAGACAAAATACCCAATACCCAAAATGAAGGAAGGAAAGGTTTATTTAGCCTACAGTTTGTGGAGGTTTCAGTCCATACTTGGCTGGCTCGGACACAGAAGGTAGCAAAGCAACAAGAGCAAAGGGGAGAATGGCAGCTGAACAGCAAAGCAGCCAGAGCAAAAGGGAGGAATGGCGGCAAACAGCTTCTTTCCCTCCCTTACATTGTAAACAGGCTACACCCACCTAAGCAGCATGTAGCTCTCGCATAATCTCCATGCCCTCCTCTCCCACAGGCTCAGGATGTATACAAAGTAAGCACCCTGGCTTCCTGCTGAGTCACTTAGTCAAACCTCTAGGCTCCCCAAGTTGACAAAATGTATCAACCATAACAGTATAATAATTTAATCATCCCAACAATCCTGTGAGGTGATGAGATTATTTTCTATTGCAGATGGCAAACTAATTCTGAAAAGATATGATCTGCCTGAGTAATAAGCTAACAAGCTGTATACAGATTCGAACCCTAGGCAGTTTGTATGGCAGAGTGCTTATGCATATGCATTCCAAAACGCAGTCTCAAATTATACCACTTCTTCCATATCTGATCTAGATGCCCCAAATTTCTTTTTAACTAAATTGAGAAAGGAAGGTAGGGTGTAGGTAAAACTGGCTGGGAAAGAAGGCATTATAAAATCCCAGGACACATGCACAGAACAGTTCCCAAAGCCCTGCGTATGAGCTTCTCCTGAGAAGTTAAGCAGGTTTTTGATAGGATGGCCTAGACCTGACATCAACCTAAGGAGTGGGTGATATAAAAAGGACAGTCCACATTGTGTTTTCGCCACTGTGTTTCTTCTTGCATGGTGGCCCACCCTCAGGCTGTAGGGTGTGCTTCTTTTCCCACTTTTACTTGGCCCAAATCCCCCCGCAAAACTTGTTTCTTTTCCTACTTTTAGTAAAATTTTGTTACCATTTGTGCTTGTTTTGACCAATTCTTTGCTCAGGACAGAAAGAACCTGGAAACCACCTTCAGAAGGAGATGCTAGCACCCCCAAACCCAGTAACAAAACAATCTTAACAATTGGAAGTTATCACAGCACAAAGACTCAAGATATTTTACATTTATATAAAAACTCATTTCATCTATGTACAACAGACAGGTTATAATATAATAGGGCTTTGTAATGTAAAAATGTTATTTTTACTGAAGTAGCATAATAATATACACGTGTTCATCTCTGAAACTAACTTGAAAAAATCTTAAAGCTTTATTAAATTCTTCCATGGAATTTTAGGCACTTCAGTTATCTTCAGGATTTCCAGTCCTAGCAAGTTACTACGTTCATCCTCCTGCTACAAAAACTAAAATACTGGACAAAATGTTTTCCAACGCTGAGCAATAGGCAGCACCAGACTATGATACCTACAAGGAGAAAAACCAATGAGGCAAATCCTCTGATGGGCCTGGATTTCTGCCTGAATGCATTAGGAAGTGGGGAGGGTCATTGCAGGCAGAATGCAGAAACCTCACTGAGTCATGGAGACAAAAACAGCTGGAATTTGAAGGAAAAAAAAATACAGCTCAACAGAGAAAAAGCTCCAGACATCAATGTGTTGGGTGTGAGTCTTTCGCTGACTAATAATTTAGGCATGAGTAGTGTGAAACTCCACTAGGGCAAATAAAGTACAATTGCCAAACAGTGACATCGTAAATGGTTCTCAGAACTCAGGAAAGACTGAGAGGACAATGGAATTCCATCTTCAGGCGATCAACAGAAACTGGAAAAGGCCTGCATACTGGAAGAGTAAAAACTAGCCCTGGAGAGAGGCTACTACGACCCACCCCAGGAAAGTCTAAACACAAGCCTTCCTAGAAAGGATGGACGTAAACTATAAAAATCAAAATGCCTGCCAGATCAAACCAATGGTAGGGTAAAGGGACATTTGTCTGCAGCCTACTATAAAAGATTTGAACACTTACAAACTGAAGTTTTTCCTCTTGTGACTCGAAGTCATATGTGCACAATATTTATGTAGGACTTTCTGCATTTTCTCCACGGGCCTTAAGTGACAAGGGAACAGAAACAAATAACAAACACTTGCTGCTTTCTGTAATAAAATCCTTTGTCTTTAACCCAGTAGTCCTCTGCGTTCTGTAGCAGACTAACTTGTTGGCTCGCAGGAGGAAAACAATCTCAGACTGTTCCATCTTCAACAACTATCAGCCACCTTGCCTCAATGAACATTTAGAGAACACTCCATAGCAACTTATTCATAATAGCCAGAAATCAAGAACAATCCAAGTTGTTATTAACAAGTGAGTTGGGAGAAAAACCGGTATACTGATTCAATGGAGTATTCCTAAATAATAAAAAATAATCAATTCCTCATATGAGGTATAATATGGATTCAAAGCCAGACATGAAGGTGCATATGCCGTATTATTCTATTTATATGAAATCACAGAAAAAAGTTCACTGATGGAGATAGAAAGTAGATTGGTGGTTAACTAAGGCTGGAGTTGGGAGAGAACTGAATATATAAGGGCATTAGAGAATACTCTGGAAGGACAGAAATGTTTTATTTTCTTGACTATAGTGGTAAGGTATATACATACAGTTGTCAAAACTACCAAACTATTCACTTAAAAAGGGTTTTGCTGTATGTAAAATTTCCTTCAACAAAGTTGATTTCTGAGAATAATATCATCATCATAATAATCCATTACCATAATTCTATGTCATAAAAGTAACAAACTAAAAGAAATGCTAGAAGGAAAAAAATGCATGATTCTATTATCCTAATAAAGCTTCTAAATTTTCGGTGTTCTTTTCCAACTTTAGTACACTGCATCTCTTTTGCACAGCTGTTCTCATTTTGCACAATTTTGCATCCAGCTTTTTATTTATGCTATACACATTTTTCACATTTCATATGCTATACAAAATGACAACATAATATTTCATCAGGTAGATATGTAATAATTTGGCTATTCCATAATGCCTAGACATTTGGATTTTTTCTCATTTTTTTCCAATTATAAAAATTGTTACAACAAACATCTTCACAAGCTGGGCGCTGTGGTGCATATCTGTAATCCCTGTACTTGGGAGGCTGAGGCAGGAAGATCGCCATGAGTTCAAGGTCAGCCTGGGCTACATAGCAAGACCCTGTTTCAAAAAATAAAAACAAAAACAGCCTCATAAATAAAGATTCCTCCTTAATTTGAATACTGCTTTGGATAAACTGCCAGGAGGTATGGTTGACTACCTTCTTTTGTTTGCTTGTTTGAATGCAATTTATTGTTTTTATTTTAAAGAAAAGAAAAATAAACATAAAAACAATGGTATAAAATTTTAAAACAAGACTGTAAGAGAGTAACAATGGTTAGTACATTGCACATTGCTATCTTCAAAGTAGTTGCTCATATCACAAAATATAGGCATGAAAAATTGATCAAACAATATAGGCATAAACCTTTCTTTTCAATGAACTAATAGCAATTAGTTTAACTCTTAACTATCTTGTGTGTTTGAGTGTGTGTGTGTATATATATGTATTTAGAAGAAACTGCTAAAAAAGAAAAGGAAAGGAAAAAAGAAGGAAAGGAAAAGAAGAAAGTGACTACCTTTTTTATTGCATTTTTAAAACTTCTCATTTTAGAATCTGCATTAGTTTGCTGGGGCAGCTACAACGAAGTACCACAAAGTACCATGAAGTACCACAAAAGGGTGGTTTAAACCAGAAATGCATTGTGTCACAATTCTGGATGCTGGAATTCTGACAGCAAGGTGCCATCAGGCTTCTTTCCTTATGAGGCTGTGAGGAAAAATGCTGCCCTGTGCTTCCCCCTTTGGTCCCGGTCATTTCCTGGCAATCTTTGCTATTACTTGGCTTGCTGAAGTATTAGCTTATCTCTGCCTTCAGCTTCACATGGACTTCTCTCTGTATTCGTATCTCTGTGTCCAATTTCCCCCTTTTATAAGACCATCAGTCATAGTGAATTAGGGGCCCACCTTTATCCAGTATGATCTCTTCTTAACTAACAACATATGCAATGATCCTATTTACAATAAGGCCACATTTTGAGATATCGTGGGTTAGGACTTCTACATATAAATTTCAGGGAAGACACAGAGTCAACCCATAACATAAGTAATGTAGACCTGCTATGATAAAAAAGCAGAAAAAATATAATGAAAGGTGGAGATTCTTCTCAGACTCCACCAAGCCATTCTACAGAAATAAACACCATCAATATCTTAATTTTTCTTTTTTTTTTTTTTGGTTTTTTTCTCCGGTACCGGGAACTGAACTCACGACCTTGCGCTTGCCAGGCAGGCGCTTTTGCCGCTGAGCTAAATCCTCAGCCCCAATATCTTAATTTTTCTAAAATTTGAATAAAACCTCAGGCTCTTACAAATCAGCTTTCAGTGTTGCTGAGATACCACAGGTAAAACCTAGTTAGGCAAACTGGAAATGCTAAAAATGACAGAGGAGTAGTTTCTGAACATCCAGAAATTTAACTTTTTTTCTTACTTGATAGGACTTTGCAGGTACCCTTGCTATCTCAAGTCATAATCAGAGATTCTAGAGCTAAAAAGCCTTGGAGATAGTCTGGCTTTAAGTTTAGCTGGTGTCAATGTATTTTTCAGGCGGTTTTAGAGGCATATCTAGGCCTAATATGGTTTGCCACCTACTTGCTAGTGAATTATTGCTCTAAATCTAAGTTCTCTCACCTATACAACAGGGTCATAATATCTCCTTTCATGGAGCTGTGAATATTTAATACAATAATACATGTATGGCATATGCTAAGCATTCAATTAACAGTAATACTATTACTTTGAAAAATTTAAAATTTTTAAATTGTGGTTAAAAAAACACAACATAAAATTTACTCACCATTTTAAGAGAACAGTTCAGTGAATATTACACTGTCATGCAACAGATCTCCAGAATTTTTTCATCTGCAAAACTAAAACTCTAGACTTATTAAATAACTCCTCTACTTTCCTGTTCCCCAATTCCTGTTCTACTTCTTTCTATGAACCGACTACTTAAGATACTTCATATAAGTGAACTCATATAGTATTCATCATCATCTTTTAATATATGCAAATCAGGGTATATAATTTAGAAAAGATCACAGAACCAGAGTCAGGAAAGATCTGGATTTTCTGACTTCTGAAAGAAGTTATTTATCTGAGGTTGTTTTATAGTTTCAATTTAACTAAGAAAGCCTTCTGATAGTCAGAATTTTTATACGTACCCTTTATGTCTTCCACAAAGGACTATTTAAAGTTTTTAAAGGACCTGGAAATCAAGATTTATGAGTTTAAATATGCTTGGCTCCTTTGCCATATTGCTAATTTATAGAAACTCCAATGTTATCAATATTAAACAGAACCAGATATGATAGAACAACAGTCAAACTAAGGCAAAGTCTAACAATCTCTAGGTCAGAAAGAGCCAGTTAGAGTTACAGCTCACAACGCCCAGCTCCTGGGAGGGATGTCAGCCTCCTAAAGAAACACGCATGTGGTACAGGAAACAACTGAACTTCAAAACAGATGTACAGACCATGCAGCCACGTGTGGTGCAGACATCCACATCCTCTCACTGGTGGCTATTCACTAAGAAATGCCTCCCACTACAGACATTATTGTTTAAATTTACTTTTCACAGGAATATATTTCTAAATAGCCCAAGGAACACTGCCCCATCAATTTAGAAGGAAATAGAATGAGGCTATGTCTTGGAAACATATAAAGTGTTATCTATAATTCCTAGAAATTCCCTTTACTTTAGACTGAGGTTGGGGCACAATAGGGGTAGGGAGATTAGGGGAGGGCTGGGGGATCAGAAGGGGATCTGGTCAATGTTCTATTAACCAAGCCAATTCAATTAAAGTTATAGTTTAATGGAAAAGCCAACGTGTTCATAAAACAAAAATAAAACAAAACAAACTGAAAACATAAAACAGGTCATCCGGAGAACATCACTAAGCATCTCAAACATCCTGTTCCTAATTGGCAATAAATGTCTTGATCTGGCCTATTTGAGTAGTGGCAACTTACTAAAAAACAATCCAATGCAATTTAGAGTGATAATAAGCAGGACTCCATCTAAATGAAATGAAAAGGAAAATAAAAACTCCAAACAAACAAACAAAACAAAACTAGTAAATGTAGCTAGGAGCACAAGAGGTGTCTCATTGCACCCATTCAGAGGAAGTAAATTTTCATTTTTGGAAGTTTAATGGAAGTGTAGTGTATTCACATTAATAACTCAGGAGACAGTTTCCACTCCCCTAAAACATGTACATATACAGACATGAAAAATATTCAAGGTTAGATTTCAAATGTACAATGAAGGCCGATCACACCAAATGACTTGAAACACTTGAAAACAAGAATAGCTGTGATTTCTACATTTTTCATAGAATGCTAAATACTATATTCATATTGCAAAAACTATGAAATGCTGAGAAAATCTTATCAGACTAAATAAAAATATGACTTCTTACAAAGAGGATGCCATTTTGTGGATTTAATAAATGTACTTGCTGAATTTAGTAGCCTATTACAAGGACTCTATGACTAACATGGTATGGCAGGAACCTGTGTAGTTTCCAAAGCCCCAGAAACAACACAATCCCATGCATTTTCATTTAGTAGCAAATAGTGAATGAAAAAGGAGGAGGACTCAGTTTATACTGCATTTCCTGAACTATATAGTCCTGAGGATACAAAGTCAGTGGGGTGCAACTGGAGCAGCCTCCGCACACACTGCAGGGCCTAGTGGATAGAGACCAGTGGGCAGCTGCTGGGACATCCTGCTCTCCTGCTCCTCCATCTTATGCTCTGTATGTGGCTTATTTCAGAGATCTTGTCTCCTCTCCCTCTTATATTTCTAGGTAGTGGTAGTACCATTCACTATAAAAATCTAGGGGCTCTCTCTTAGAGGGAAACAAATTACCCAGTCCTCAGGTTTTCAGGGAATGTTTACCTCATTCCCTGGAAGGGAAAAATGGAGAATGAACAGCTGTGATATGGATGAAGGATTTTATGATGGGACAACCTTACCCAAGACCACAATCTTGTTCCATAGTGGCTACTGCCCACTGACTGGTGGGTGCAGTGGGTGGAGCTACACGGAGTTGTCTGTGGAGACAGCTAAACTTTTTCTTCTGCAAAATCCGCCTCTTTCCTTTTTCCTCCACTGCTGCCCTCCCCAAAGCACTGTTTGCATAGTCATCTCCATCTCAAAGTCAGATTTCCTGAGAGTGCAATCTATGACATCATCTCTTAATCCCTTTGTTCTCTTCTCCAAAAGGTGATCTAGGTGGTCAACTTTGGAGAGGAAACTAAAAATACCTAGCCCCACCTACTCCTGTCACTCTGTCTTTCCAACACTCTGGGCCTGCGGAAAAGATGTGTTCCAGCCTTCTGCTGCACCACACATGACTAGACAGACCTATTCCCCACCAGGTAGGCCCCTGTAAGGTCAGCCCACCCATGCCTAGCAGATCTGTCTATAAAAACCAAAAGGATCCTCCTAACCCACAGACAAAAGCTATATTTTAAAATTTGCTTTAAGGGTAAAGGAAGCAACATTTTGATTTCCAATTCCTTGTCTCTGGCATCTTCATTTCTGAACTGGATCCTAACTTAGAAGTTAGAGATGTTATTAGTTCCCTAAAACTTCAACAATACCCTTCCCTGTTCCTGATTTGGGGCACCCTTTCACTGACTACTCTGTACTACTAGTTCATAAACACTCACAAGAAAGCATTCACAACCCTCCAAAACTTGTCAAAACTATTTTTTCAACCTTAACTCTGACTTCTTCCCAACAAGTGTACCATCTAAAACCCCTAAGTCAGTAAATAATTACCAAATGCTAACTGTGTGCCAGACATTGTTCTGTGCTTTCGAATAAGGTCTTTGCTTTTATGGAATCTGTAACTTAAATAGGAGGTAATGGGGAGACAGAAAAAACAATCAGTATGCCAGGAAGTGATCAGCACTAAGAAAAATATTAAAGTAAAAAGAACACATGCAGTTTTCTGAGGAAGAGCTGTGAAAGGTGATGATAAATCCTAGGGAAGAAGTTGCTAGGTGGGCATCAGAATAGCAAGGAGGCTACTATGGCTGGAGAGAGGTCAGAAGACAGGAGGCATCACCAAGGCCAGATGAGCCAAGTAACAGAGGGCCTCGTGAGCCAGGTAAAGACTTCGCACTTTACTCTGAATGAGATAGAAAACTACTGGAAGAGTTTGGGCAGAGATACCTTTTAAAAGATCCTCTGCCTGAGATAATCGAGAGCAAGGATGAAACAGAAAGACAGATGAGGAACCTGCGATGGATCAGGGGAAGGTGATGGTGCTGTGGATGATGGTACAAGTTGTGAAGCTGGTGGGAGGCGGTCAATGCTGGGTACACACCACAGAATAACAGATCTGTTGACAGATTGGATGTAAGATATGAGAGAAAAAAAGTAGCCAAAGATGACCCCAGGTTTGTGGACCAAGACATAGAAAGGATGAAGTTGCTTTTAACTGAGTTAGGGAAGCCTGTGGGAGGACAAGCCTTGGCGGGGTGGGGGAGGGGATCAGCAGTTCATCTTGCATGTGTTTAGTTTAGTATGCCTGGGGACATTAAGTGCAAGTATCAGACAGGCAGTTAAGAGTGTACAGCTCAAGGAAGAGGTCTGACCTGGAGGTGTAAGCTTGGGACTTCTCCCCATGTGGTGAGCACACACAGGCACACACAGTCCTGTGCACACACATGTTCACTTGATCACTCACCAACTTATACTTCCCTCATGGCTCTTTTCATATTTGATCTTATAAAAGACTAGTTTCAAATAAAACATAAAAGTCTACATAGTTTGTATTTTAGGAAAAAAAGAGAAATGATAAAATTCTCAATTATTATATTTTACTTGGTTTATCCATTCAGTAGCCTTTTATCTTGTAACTGTTATAAGCTAGGAATAAAGTGTTAAACAAAAGTCAAAACCCATTCTGTGGAATTTAATGTCTGGTATGCTGACAAATACTTAATATATGCTTGTTTTCTTAATTATTTTAGTAAATTGTTTTTAAATTTTCAATTTAGAAATCAATGTAGGGATTTTTCCAGGGTCACAATAAAGAATACTTAGCTCTTTGCTGTCCCTGGCAGCTGGGGGCCAGTGAAACGCTCTGGCCTGTGGCCCAGTGTTCCGTGAGAGCATGGCAGAGCTGCAGCGTGATCGCATACAGTGGGTGAGCTTTGGCCACAGAGCAGGCTGGATGTCACCTAGTGTGCAGCCTAGTTGTTTTTCATAGAGCTGAGGGCTTTTACCAGGTCACCAGGCTGGTTTATGAGAAATCTGTGGAAACAAATACCTTACTTTCTACACTGTATTTGGCCTACAGATGAATAAAGGACCACAGTTTCCAATGCACAACTAACCTACTCAGGAGGGGTTTTTGTTGTTGTTTGTAATTTAACTCTGTTTTAATAGTCTGACCTTTTACTCTATTCAATTTTAGATCTAAACTTTTTAATTCTGTGAGGCATATCAAATACTACTTATAGAACATTAGTTTGTCCTGCTGCTTTATGTTTCTGAAGTGACCTATATCCAACACAGCACAGAGTAAAAACCAAGTGCATAAGCCACGTTAGTATTTCAAAGGTGGGATGCAAAGTTTTCTAAACATGATGATATATCAAGGTCATGCTACACTTGAAAGTTCCAAATGTGGACAACACAGAGTTCAGAACTAGAAACAGTTTTCATGAGGATGCAAATCAAAGAAAGAAATTCTTCAAAATTTGCCTGTTCTTTATATTCAGTAAGCTATTACATGGAATAAAGGTGTCACTTGCAAGCCAATCTCCTTCTTGGTGAGATTTTGTGTTGACATTCAATTACCAGGTTTAGGACATTAGGACATTTTAGTCTGCCATCAAGGAAATGAGTATGAGGTGACAAACTTAAAAACTTATTTTAGGAATGTGCCAAAGAGTGAAATAGACTGAGGCTGGGTGGAAGGATTTCATAAACATATCTTCCATGAGTGGAGGTAGGAAAAACAACTATGAAACTATAAATCAAGTATAAATTAAAGCAACTTTTATAAAAGTATAAGTACTTTGCTAAATCCAGTATTGCTAATAACTTTTGAATTAGTAAGACTTTTTCTGCAGTTGCTGTCATGTATCCTTGAGTTTTAAAACTCTTCAAAAATAGTATAATAAACCTCAAAACAAGTATGTTGTTTCAAGATGCTTTTGGTTATAAGTAACAAAATCCTGAACCAAACCAGCTGAAACAGAAAAAGGAGTCTATTACAGCATTTACATCCAGGAGAAGCTTTACCCAGAGTTCAAACAATGTGAGTATGACCTGTTTTCTCTCTTTCTCAGGACTAACTTCATTTCCAGGGAGGCTCTGATCTCAGGATCCCGTAAAGACTGACAGCAGCTTCAGGGACAATGCACAACTTAATTTATGCTCATCAGGAAAGATACACCCTACTCTCCCAATAATGCAAACAAAAGGTACAGGACATATCAAACAAAAGGTACAGGATCATCTTCCTGACCACAACATATATATATCTCTCTGAAGCCTCAGGAGCTCAAACATGGGACATTTTAAAGGTGATTGGATTACAGGGGCATTAATACTGACTTGCTGTTAGGAGGAGGGGACTGGTTGGAAGAGGTGGGCTACTGTGGGCATGACCTGGAAGTTTACATCTCCATTCCCAGCTCCTTGTCTCTCTCTGCATAAGGTCCACCACACTGTGAGTAGCTCTCCTCTGCCATTCCATCCTGCCTTGGAGCCAACTGACTATGAACTGAAACCAAAATAAGCCTTTCCTCTACTAAGATGTGGGTGTCAGGTACTATATTCCAGCAACAGCAAAGTAACTGCAGCAGATTTTGGTACCAGAGAAGTGGGGCCCTTGCTGTGACATCACCAGACTATGTGGTTCAGAAGTGTTGCAGCTGACTTAAAAGAGTTTGGAAAGGTTTAAAGATGTTAGCTGGAGCAACAGTCCTAGAATGCTGTAACCCAAAGCTGATGGGAAGGAAATTCTGGTCTGAGCCTGCAAGATCATAATATTGATAAAAACACAGATGGTAAAGGTGAAGCTCAGGAGAGTTTAGTTGAGAATAAGGACTACATTGCCAATTGGACTCCAAGCCATGTATGTTTTGCTCTGTCAGAAAACTTGTCTACATTTTGCTCCTATCTTGAGACTTTATAGAGGACTGAGATTAAGGGCAGCAGACTAATTAATCTGGTAGAGGACACTTCAAGGCAGTCTAATGTTGAGAATGTGGCATGGGTACTATTGTGGGGGGTTAGACAGCTCTAGTTTGAGAATCAAGAGCAAACCACATGGCTAAATGATTTAAAAACTTTTGGGTTTGGCCAGAAGGGAACCTAAATTAAAGTTGGGGCCCACAAAGTTGGAGCAGAAGAAGAGAGCTTCCTTGCTGAAAAGATTAGCATTACAAAAAAGCTAAATACTTTAGATCAGGATAATGGGGAAAATGGCTTAAGTGCATGCGAGGGACCAGCAAGGCCCCACCCTCCCAAGACCTAGAGTTCCCAAAGTAAAAGATATTGCTTTGAGAAGAAACCCCAAGGCACTCTGCTCCAGAATGACTATCTTGGAAATTTGTTCCTCAGGATTTAGGTCACACTGCTGAGCCATCCAGGCACATGTAGGCCTCTGCAGCCCCCATTAAAGGGAGCCAGGCTACTATTCAACCTGGTTGCAGACCTTGGCATCATTCTGTGGTGCCGGTTATACAGACATAAAAATTCAATAGTTCTGTGATGAGAAAGACTCTTGCCTAGATTTCAGATGAACATCTGGGAGGTGAGTAAGTGTGAACCTGATGGCAGTATGTGAGAGTGAAATAAAAACTGAAATGGTGAACCCAGGAATTGGAGAAGCTAGGAATGAGGAAAACTGCGAGGAATGAGTAAAGGTGGCCTGAAAGAGAGGCCAGGAGGGATAAAACCAACCTCTGGAAATGCCATAGGGGTATGCCTACCTAAGCACTTTGGAGTTCACATTGCCTCACAATTTGTCCCAGGTGCTGGAGATGGAACCATGGGGTTTATTTATTTTTTTACTAGTATACGTTTATTAGTAACAACCACATGCATTGTGGGAAGTTGGTACATGCATGTAACACATCTCAATTCTTTTTTCATCCCCTTTCTTTCCCCTCCCCTTCTTCCATATCTTGATCCTTTTCCTATTTGAACAAGATCTATCTCCCTACTCCCCATTATTTATCCTTTATTTTGCTCTTTGTATTTTGGGTTTCTCACGTAAGTTAAATCATATGGTATCTGAGCTTGTGTACCTGATTAAATTCACTTAACATTAAGGTGGTTCCATTTTCCCATAAATGGCTCATTTATCCTGCTTTATGGTCCCACTGTGTATAAGTACATTTTTTTTATCCATTCAGCTATTCATGGATGTATAGGCTACTCCCAGGATTTGGCTATTATACATTGTGCAGCTATAAATTTGACTCTGCATGTATCACTATACTGTGTTTAACTCTTTTAGGAAGATACTCAGAAGGAGAGTAGCTGAATCAAACAATTTTTCTAGTTTTAGATTTTTTAAAATTCAATTCCCATAGAGACTGTGAAAAATTTCCCATGCCAACTATATATCAAGCTGTTACTGGGCCGCATTTGGAAAAGTTTTCAATTAGCAATAATCACACCTGGGATAAACCTCATTAGCTAAGACAACACCACTGTGGAAAGCTCTAGTTTTAGGTTGTCAAGAATGTGCATGATTTCCATAGTAGTTGTACTAGTTTATACCAACAATGCAGAAGAATTTTTTCTCACAGCTTCACCAATGTTTGTTATTATTTTATTTCTTGCTAAAGTCATTCTTTCTGGAGGAAGATGAAATCTCAGTGTTGTCTTAATTTGTCTTTGTCTAACACCCAGAGATGTTGAACATTTCTCACGTATTTATTGGCCATTTGTACTTCTGCAAAGTGTTTATTCATTTCAGTTGCCCATATTTGGATTGAGATTTTTATTTGGTGGAGGTCTAATTTTATTTTTTGAGCTCTTTATATATTTCAGATATGGCCTTCTGGGTAATAGCTGGCAAAAGGTGTCTCTCATTCTGCTGATTCTCCCTTCACCCTGCCAGTTGTATCCTTTGCTGTGCATAAGATTTTTGAAACATTTTAAAAAGTAATCATGTTAATTATGGGCTTAAAATTACTAATACAGTGTGAATCAAAAAAATTAAGATTCTAAATAACTAGAGAATTTCACAATGGTGTAGGGTCAATGAAAATTTTTCTCTACATATAATCTGATCATTAACAGAGTAGTAAATCTTAATTGGGATGATAAGGCAAAAATAGTAATATCACACTTTTCCTTTAAAAAGTTACACATTATCTTCTATAGGAAACAACCATCGTGCATAAAGAAACAGAAATGAGATCACCCTATTGCACACCCAAGAACATTAGGGAATACGGCCTTAGAATGATCTAGTCATCTTCTTCCTCTCAAACCATCTTCAGCATCTCATTTGCTCTTCACCCCCCACAGGCCTTCTTCTTTCTCTTCCATCTCTTCCCTTTCATCAACATAGTCATCAGCATCACTTCATCCTGCATTTCGTCTTCCATTAAATATGGGAAGCCCACTTCTCCATCTCCCAATTCTAAGCCTGTTTCATCTTCCTCCTCATCCTCATCTTCCTCTTCCAACCCTTCCGGTAGACCAGCTTCAGTTTCCTCTTCATCATCTTCATCATCATCCTCTCTGAATCTGGTGCTTCCTGATCATATCCATCTAAGTATAAGTCATTTGCTGTAGCAGTTCAAAAATACTTTCCCAGTAACCTTCCAGGTTTGTGATCTCACAGTTAAAAAAGTGAGACTTTTCATGTTTATGATTTTGCAGAGCTTCTACTATACTCAGATCTTTGATTTTGTTTCCACTTAGATTGAGGAAATTTTTTCTGCTAAGACTTCTAAGCCTCCAGAAATTGCACTGTTACTAAGTTCCAGTTTTTGAAGTTTACTTAGGCTAGGAAGGTGGGCCAGTGAACATAGTGCCATGTTAGCCATACTGAGAAGTTCTAGTTCTTTAAAAGTGTCATTCAGGCCTTCAATTTCCCTACTGACACACAGGCAATTATCAAGGACGAAGTCTGTCACCTCCTGTGAGGCTCTGTTCCTTAACTCCAGGTTAATTCTCTTCATGTCTAGGTCCTCCTCCTGCTCTTCTACTCCTACTCTTCTCCTTTCCTGCTGCTCCCACTACCCTCAACCCTCTCAAACACACTGGTTGATTCTTTAGCATTACAGCACTCCATTTGACTAGGTAAATGTCTATCACCCTTCAGAGAGCACTGTGCATAAGCTTTTTGATATGTTTACATCTGTTGATTCTTGGTAATGTTTCTTGTACCACTGGGATTGTGTCTAGAAAGTCCCTGCGTATGCCAGTGTCTTCAGGAATCTTACCTATTGTATCCTTCAGCAGATTAAATATTATATTAACTTTTAGATATTTGATCCATTTTTATTTTACTTTAGTACCTGGAGAGAGCTATGGGTCTAGATTCAACCTTCTGCATGTGGGCAGCCTATTTTCCCATCACCATTTATTTAAGAGGCACCAGTTTATTTTTTGGTCTCTTTGTCAAAGATCAAATAGCTGAATGTACCTGGGGCAGCTTCTACATCTTCTATTCTGTTCCACTGATGCACATGTCTGATTTTGTGCTGGTACCATGCTATTCTTAACCCCTGTAATACAACTTCAAATCCAGGTTGTAATACTTCCTGCTTTATTCATGTTACCTAGGATTGCTTTTACTATTCTGGGTCTCTTCAGGGTCCATGTGACTTTTAGGACTGTATTCTCTACTCCTGTGAGGAATGCTGTATTTTGATTGGGGTTACATTAAATCTGTGTATTAGATTAGGAAGCATGGATATTTTGATTATACTGACTCTGCCTAACCAGGAACAGAGGATATCATTCCATAATTTGATGGCCTCTTTGAATTACTTTTTTAGAGCAATGTAGTTTATACATTGTAGAGATCTTTCACTTCCTTGGTTAAGTTAATTCCTAAGTATTTATTTTTTCTTGGTGTTATAAATGGTATTATTTTCCTAATTTCTTTCTCAGTGCGTATATTATTGATATATAGGAAAGTTAATGATTTTGTGTGTTGATTTTGTATCCTGCTACATTGGTGGTTATTAATTCTAGGAGTCATTTGATGGAATATTTTGGGTGTCTATGCAGAGAATCATGTCATTTGCAAATAGCAATATTTTGTATTCTCCCTTTCATATACACATCCCTTTCATTTCTTCCTTTGGCCTGACTGCTCTGGCTAATGTTTCAAGGACCATGTTGAATAGGAGTGGTAATGATGGACATCTTTGTCTTGTTCCCAATTGTAGAGGGAAGGCTTTAATGTTTTCTTCATTTAATATGATTTGCAGTAGATTTTTCATAAATGGCCTTTATTAAAACCGAAACTAGAAATTCCAATTGATTCTGCTATTCCCCTTATATGTATGTGTCTTCTTAAAAGAATTGAAGACATCATACCACATAGTGATACATGCATACTCATGTTTGTAGCAGCACACTTTATAACAGCTACAACTTGGAAGCAGTTATACGTCCACCAACAGACAGTTAAAGAAAATGTGGTATTTACACACAATAGAGTACTACTCTGCCATAAGGAGAGACAAACTTGAGTCATTTGTAGGAAAATGGATGCACCTTGAGGCTGCAGTGTTACATGAAATAAATCAGAAACACAAGCTTAAATATTGCATGGTTTCTCTTATATGAGAAACCCAAAATAAAAATAAGAGTAAAATAAAACATAGGTAATAGGGAGTAGGGAGTAGAGAAATAGAACTTTCTCAAAGGGAAAGGGAATCCAGAGATGAAGGGAAGGGGGAAGAAAGGGGAGGGAAAGGGGACAAATAAAGGAATTAAGATGTGTTATGTACATGTACGAACTCTACATAAAGAATAGAAACACTATATATTATTAACATGTAAAAAAAAAGAAAGGCTTAAGAGACGGATGGAGGGGAAAGAGAAAGTAAAAAAGGAAGATGTATTACGTACATGTACCAATTCCCCCACCAAAAAAAAAATGTGAACATGTACTACAAAAATGTAGTAAGAAAAAAATTAGTGGCTTTTATCAGATTGAGATTAAGTCCTTTGATGCCTATTTTATTCAAAGTTTTTATAAAGAATGGATGTTGGATTTTGTCAAAGGCTTTTTATGTTATGTGTCTATAGATATGATCATGGAGTTTTTGTCCTTGTTTCTGTTTATGTGATGTATTACATATATTGATTTGTATAAATTGAACCATTCTTGTATCCCTGGGATAAAGACTACTTGGTCAGATGTATGGTCTTTTTGATGATTTGTTGCATTCTGCTTGCCAGTATCTTATTGAGGACTTATGCATCTATGTTCATTAAACAGACTGGCTTGTAGTTCTCTTTTTGATTGTATCCCTGTCTGGTTTTAGAAATAGGGTAATGCTAACTTCCAAGAATGACTTTGAGAGTGTTCCTTCCCTTTCCATTTCATTCCAGAATTTCAGGAGTACAGTACTGGCATTAGATCTTCCTTGAAGTTCTATAGAATCTGTCAGTGAATCTGTTAAGAACTGGGTTTTTCTAAGTGGGTAAGTTTTTCTTATTTTTTAATTACTGCTTCAATTTCGTTGCCTGTTACTGGATCATTCAGGTTTTTATATCTTCTTGGTTCAGTTTTGATAATTCATTTATATCTAAGAATCTATCCATTTATTCCAAATTCTCCAATTTAATGGTGTATAAATTTATGAAGTATTTACCAATAATCTTCAGCAGTATCCATTGTAATTTCACCCTTTTAATTTCTAATTACATTGATAGGGGTCTTTGCTTTTATTTTTTCTTTTGGTATGATTGGCTAATGGTTTATCTATTTTGTGTATTCTTTTAAAGAACCAGCTCTTCAATTCACTGATTGGATCATTATTTTATTTTCCATAACACTGATTTCTGCTGTAATCTTTCTAATTTCCTTATACTAACTTCAGATTTGGATTAGTCTTGTTTTTTAAGGACACTGAAGTGTTTTCCTGATGTGGGCACTCAAAGCTATAAACTTCCTTTTATCTTAAAGACTGTTTTCATTGTGTCCCATAAGGTCTGACATATTATACTGGCATTGCCATTTAATACTAGGAACTCTACCCATTGATTATTCAAGAGTATACTGTTTATTTTCCATGTGTTTGCATAACTTCTGTGGTTTCTCTGCTATGGATTTCTAGTGTCACTGTGCTATAATCTGATAATATGAATGGTATAATTTTGATTTTTTTTTTTTTTTGAGACAGAGTTTCACTATGCAGTTCAGGCTGGCCTTGAACTCACTTTATAGGCTAGGCTGGCTTTGAATTCACAGCAATCTCCTTGGATTACAGGCATACGCCACCACACCAGGCTTCTTTTGTATTTATTAAGTATATTTTGTGGCCAGTATGTGGTCTATTTTGGAGAAAGTTCCAGGTGCTGCTTAGAAAAACATGTATTATGTTTTTGTTGAGTAGAACACTCCGTTGATATCTGTTGAGTCCATCTGTTTGAAGGACTGGGTCAACTTTGATTTATTTTGTTGATTTTTTTTGTCTAGTTGATCTGTCTACTTGTGATATGGTACTGAGTTCCACCTATAACTATACTGATGTTTACTGGTTCTTTTATGCCCAGTAGTGTTTTTATTTTAAGAAGCTGGGTTTGCCATTGTTCACTGCATATGTGTTTATAATTGTTACTTCTTCCTGTTAAATTGTTCCCTTAACCAGTATGTAGTAGCCTTCTTTGCCTCTTTCGGTCAGTTTTGACTTAAAGCTCACTTTGCCTGAAAACAGGATAGCTACTCTTGCTTGTTTTATGGGTCCCACTGCATGGCATATTGTTTTGCATTCTTTCATTTTTCATCAGTAAATTTCTTTTGGGGTTAAATGAGTTTCTTGTATAACACTGGATTTTGTTTCTTGATCCGTTCTGCCAGCCTGTGTCTTTTGACTGGGAAATTGAAACCATTCATATTGAGAGTTATTAGTGAAAGGTGCTGACATTCCTACCGTGGCATTATTTTCCTGTTGCTGATTCCTTTTCTTTCACTTCTACTTAACTGCTCATCCCACCTAATATACTCATTCTATGGAACCTTTTGGCATTTTTAGCTTCACTGTCTCCTTTTAGGATATTCTTGAAAATTTTTTGGAGTGCTGGTTTGGTGATCATAAATTTTATTAGTGCCCTTTGTCATGGAAGTATCTCATTCTTCCACCAATTTTGAAAAACAGTTTTGTAGGATATATTAGTCTGGGTTAGAACACTTTTAGGACTTGAAACACTTCCCTCCAAGCTCTTCTGGCCTTTAAGGTTTGTATTGAGAAATCTGATAGAATTATAATGGGTTTTCCTTTGTAACTGATTTTGTTGCTTTTCTATACCACATTAGGGAATGTCGTCTGCTTTATTGTTTACCAAATGTCATCCAAAAACAGGCTCATAGAAACATGTAGAATAATGTTTGACCAAATATCTGGGCACTTCACAGTCTAGCCAAGTTGACTCATAAAATTAACCACAATGAGACCAATGGAGAAATCTAAGAGCTCACTTCCACATAGAAAGATACTTGATTCACGATAAAGGTAGCACAGGAGATAGGGAAGATTATTTAAGAGTGTAGCTGGGCAATGAAATAACCATATAGAAACGATAAAAATCAACTGCTACCTCTGACTATACCAAAAAAAAAAAAAAAAAAGCACCACTGTTATAGACAGATCACAGATAAACACGGGAAAGGCAAATCAATATGCTTCTAGACAATGATATGGAAGGTCTTTGTGACTGACCTTAGAGGGGGGAAAATATTTTTAAAATAAAATGTAAAATAATTAACCTCAAAGAAAAAGACTAATAAATTTGACTAACATAAAGTTAAAATATGTCTTCTTTAAGGAAGAATGAAAGAATCACAGAATGGAAATCACAAAATGGAGAAAATAGTTGCAATACATACAATTTCTTTAAAAAGTATTCACATTGAACATATATAAGGAAGTCTTACAAATCAATGAGAAAAAGAAAGACAACAGAATAAAGATTAAGAAACTGAACAAGACTTTGGCAAAATAAATACTCAACTTCAGGAAGGTGCGAAATAAAACTGTAACATATATTACCACAAACACCCATCAGAGTAACTGAAGTTTGAACACCTGATAATATCAAGTGACAGAGAACTATCACATATTTTCGACAAGAACATAACCAGGTACTGCCACTATGGAAAAAATCCACATAAGCTAATAAAATAAAGATATATATACCCTATATCCTACACAGAAGCAATTTTACTTCTGTATAAAACACAGGCTTCGGACCCTGGATATATGTGAGAATGTTTACAGCAACACTGTTTCTAATTTCCCCAAAAAGGAAACAAAATTTTAATCAAAGGTAGGATAGATTAGTGTATTAATAAAATGGAATATTGTAAAGGAATAAAAAATTAACAAACCTGAGCTGTACCCAACATTATGGTTGAACCTTATAAGCCTAATACTGAATAAAATAAGTGAAACACAAAAAAATGCATATTATATTATTCCCTTCCTATCAAGATTTTAAAATAGACCAAACTGCATAATTAAGTGGTGAAAACACTGAGCAATATAATGTCAGGCTAGTGGTTACTGTGGTGGGGGAACAACAGGAATATAAGCAGGAAGGGGCACAAGAGGGCAGGGAACATCTAGGAGCCAGACAATATTCCCTTCTAGTTCCTGACCTTAGTGGTATTTACAATTTGTTAAGCTTGACATTTACATTTTGAGCACTTTTCTGCATGTTTATTAGATTTTGTAATTTAAAAAAAAAAAACAGCAGAGAACTGAAGCCATGTGGATTCTGCTTAGCACTGCATGTTGAAAAGGAATATAGATAGACTAGAACACTGTTGACTTCTACTCCTGGTATCCTGCTGTTTTCTTTCTTTCTATCCTAGACTGAACAATAACAGTAGTAAGGTCTTACCCAGAGAAATCAGGTAGTGCCTAAATTTGGCAGGTCCTGAAAACTCCCACTTCATTTTTAAGCTTTGAGAACAGATCCTTTTAGGTCTGTGGTGGATTAATTAATGGTCAACCTGTAAAATCCAGCTGAACTGAATCAGCGTGGTTCTGGGTATATAAGGCTCTCCTAAGGATTGTTGCCAACAGCATAAAAGGAGAACTGGAGGGAAAGATGGTGTGCTGTTGATTCTCCTGGAGAAGCTTGTCACACTAGTTTTCCTGATATGAACTCAGCTGTTCTCATTGTGGGAGGAGTTTGGGTCCTCTCTGTCATTGAGGACAGCTTCTGCTCTCTTCGGGGGAGTTCTGCTCCTGACCTTGAGTGCTGCTTCCTGGCTCCAGTGCAGATCCCTCAGCATGGTGGCACAGATCCTTCACCCCACTTTCACCACTGGCCTTTGGGCCTTCCCAGTGCAGATCCTTGATACAGACTTGCATGAGACACTGTCTTGGGTTCTAGGCCTCTAGTTGAGTTCATGGAGGACATTGCCATGGGCTCCAGATCTTCAGCTGGACTCGCATAGGACATTGCTGTGGGATCCAGGCCCTCATAGCTGGATTCTTTGAATCTTAAGTGTGTGGACAGATCTCTTACACTACTCTGCATTTGACTTTTTGGATGAATATTATAAAATAATCCTATAAATTATATGTTCTGTGTTAAATCTATTCCCTCACAGACCCTGACTACAAGAAGTTCCAATGCTATACCTTTACCTCTATCATAGTTAGTACCTGAGAAACAGTAAGTAGATGCTCAAAAAATATCCTTTTATTAGACTGACCAATAAAACTAAGTTTTCCAAGAACCAACATTCTAAAAAGGTACGAATGAGTCCTGTGACTTTAAGCAGTCTCTAAACTGTAAGAATAGCCACTGAAGCCATGTTAGTTGATGCACATCTGTGATTACCAGCAAAACTCCAAAGAAACTTATTAAGATGTTTCCAACATAATATATGCTAACATATATCAAGCATCGAACAATTCTTATTTCTTCTATGTGCTAAAACACAACTCAGCCTAACATTTTCAAATTTATTAATTAATCTAATTTTATAATCTAATTTTTATTCTCTTATTAATCTAATTATTAATTTATAATCTATAGAAGAGACTCTTGGCTTTTTATTCTAATTGTTTTAATCACACTCAACACAGACTAACCTAAGATTCTGTTACTAGCTAGAACATTCTAGCTGAGCATGATGGTGCACATCTATAACCCCAGCACTTGAGAGCCTGAGGTAGGAAGATCCACGAGTTCAAGACCAGCATGAACTACATAGTGAGACCCTGTCTCTAAAACCAAAAAGGAAACAAAACAAAATGAACATTCTAACACACAGAAGGTATCAAATAGATATTTGACTAAGTTAAATATTAAAATTATGACTAATACAACCTTCATAAGGATAGTGGATGAGAAGTTACACATCTTTAAAGCCTTATGTCACTCTAAAGCTTTATGGAGAAAAAAATCACCTTTAAGAGAGAGAAAGAAGGAAAAAAATATATATAGAGAGAAAGATAGCTGGGATAATTGTACTGCTCATGTCTAATGGTTTATTGAAAGGAAAAGTTAATGCTTCAAATTTTTTTTGACCAATTTTGCATGCTTATATCTGGTAAACTGAACAACTAACTTGAAGACAACAATATGCAATATAACAACCACTTGTGAATTCCTACTGCCTTGTCTAGTGAAGCTCTGTATCATTTCTAATGTTTTTTTTTCATTCATTTTTTTGTTTTTTTGCGACAGGGTCTTGGTATGCAGTTCAGGCTGGCCTTGAACTTATTTTGTTGCCCAGGCCGGTCTCAAACTCACAACAATTCTCCTGCCTCAGCCTTCTGAGTGCTGGGATTATAGGCGTGTGCCACCACAGTCTTGCATTCTTACATCCAGTAATCTAAGCAACTTTGTTGAAGATAACAATATATAATATACATAATATAACAACCACTGTTAATTCTATCATTCTGTTTTGAAACCTTGTTCATTTTTATTATTTTTGATTTTGGTTTTGTCTATGTTGTTGTTATTTTGCAATTTTTTTATTATTCTAAAATAAAAAAAAGAGAAAAGTACAGTGTACCCAAGATATGCATCAGTGATTTAAAAACCAGTAACAAACTAGTTTCTGTCTTGCTGTACTTACGGCCAACATGATCAGATTATGTATGTGGTGATTCATGATAGGGACATGAAATTAGCTTCAGACTGCTAAGACTTTAACAATATGATTCCTATCTCTTTTCCATCAGTTCATATTATCTGTCAGAACAGGCTTGTCCAGGAAAATGACTCAAACTACTGCCTCACCTCTTTGGCCCTCAACTGCTGCCTCCTAGCACATTCTTCTCAGAGTAAAAGCATGCTGAGTACTTTCCCAGTTTCTACCATCCCAGCTCTAAGATCCAGCTTATCGCTGCCTCTCTCACTGCCTCTCTTATCATCTCTACTTCATCACTTCCCCATTTTCTTCAATTTTCACTCTGATTTGCCCTTCACCCTTTACCAGAACTACTCTCCCCAAGGCCCTTGCTTTAAGAGCTACATCCACACAGTGCTTTGCAATGTTCTGCTTTTATGGTCTTGGCTGCCCTGTGCAACATGGTGACCACCAGTCATAAGCGACTGCTCAGCACATCAATGCAGTAGGTATGCTGGAAGAGCTGAATCTTTGTTTTCATTTAATTTCAATTATATTTTTAAACTGATATTTTATTTGGTTCTAAGCATTTTGGAACAACTTGGGTAGGTGAATCTACTTTTTCAATCATAAATTTTCTGAAATCTAAATGCAAATCAAGAATTTATGAAAATTTAGCATCTGGATTAACATATGATGTGTAGATATAAATGTAACATGCACAGTAGATTTCAAAGATATGGCAGGAAAAAAGACTATAAAATAATCTCAAGTATTTTTTATTATTTTCAGGTGAAATGATGGGATTCTGTGTCTATTAGGCTTAATAAAATCTCTTCATAAAGCAGCTGTTGGAAACTTTATCTATGGAGTACATATTTTACTTCTATTGGACAGCGCTGCCCTACCATATTAGATAATAGCCACTCATCTTTCCTAAAGCACTACTATTCTTCTCTCATGTCTTGGGCCCATCCTTTTATTCTGCAGCCTAATCCCTCTACTTCCTCCCAATGACTCCCAAGGCTCTCTCTGGTACCTCCTCCTTTGTGGGCTTCCACTACTAGATTTCTGTCTACTGTCCACTCTCAGTCTTCTATCAGCAAACCATCTCACTCTTCTGAGCATAGTACATTCAACAATTCTGAGTAGCTCCACCAAATAGTACATTCAACGACTCTCTGAATTTGCACTTAATCTGTTTATGTCCTTTGAATGTTTACTTTAATAAAATATCTTTCAAATCTGGCCCCTCTTCTCCATGTCATTTAATCCCTCGTGATTTCTTACCTTTGTCAATGCATTAGCTTTCAAAATGCTACCCCTTTCCTCTTCCAAATCAATGTCCTTTTATTTTTAGTTTCTAAAACTCACACTTGGCCATAATTTTTTTCTGCTTAAATACTCTGGTGGTTTCTCCCACTGCTTTCAAGATAAAATAAAGTCTTATAATCATATGTAAGTTTGGGGTATGGCCGATTCTCTGGCGTCATGCTTCATTCCCAACTCCGCAAAGCCTCCAGCTTAGACATCTCCAAGCATCTGCAGTTTCCTGAGTACAGTGTTTGCTTTCTTACCATCCTGCTTTGTATTCTCTCTCTCTCCCCTCCCTCTCTCTCTCCTGATAGGAATATTCTCCCTAACTCTGTTCTCTCTCTCTTAGCCAGTCCTCAGAACTCAGCTAGTATGTCACTTCCCCAGGAAATTATGTCCAAACCCCATGTCTGAGCAAGTGTCCCTCTGTGTCACTATCACACACCAGTTCTCCCAGCAACCCAGCCACACTGCCCTCATGTGATCTGGTTACTAGTCTGAAATTCCCAAGAAGGAGGAGTTAGGTTTTTAAATTTTACCTCTTTGCACTATTTTTAAGTATCTATTAATAAGTAAACACAATATTAAAAATAAAATCACAGAATAAAATATAAGGCTAGAAATTTTAAAATAGGTTAATAAAGTCAGGAGCTAAATGAAGAAAATTAACCAAATCATTCAAACAATACTTAATTAGATGAACTTTTGAGGACTTAATGAACTAGCTGATACAAAATTATATTCCAAATAGTCCTTAAATATTAAATACTGAATAAAAGCAACAATTAAAAAGATAAGTTTGTTATTCTATTTCTACAGTCTTGTTTACACATACTCCTTTTTCTCTAATTCTGCTTGTCAATTCCTTTCTTCAGCCCTTTATACATTAATTTTCCTTCAAATTAAATTTTATGTTCTTTCTTTCCATTGCTCAATCCTTTCTACTTTTTGTGTCCCTTCTATTCTTTCAATCTAATGGAAAAATATAAATATATGCTCATGATCTCTGTTAGCAATTTTGATTTTATAAAAGGAGTCATAAAATGCAGTGAATGCAACGATACCACTAGTCAGACTGACAGACACAACAGTGAACAGGGGCTGGGTGACTGGCGTAATTCTAAGCAGCTAATCAGAACCGCGTGCATACTAAGTGGAGCCTGCCTCCAGTGTGCTGGCTGCTCTTTTCTCCTGCCCCCCTGTCCTGCTGCCACCACTCAAGGTTTGCTGTGGGCTTCCCTTACTAGATTTCCATGTACTGCCCACTCTCAACCTTCTATCAGCAAGCCGTGAGTGGTGGCCGCAGGTCTGTGGGATAAAGGAAAAGACTAGCCAGCGTGCCGGAGGCAGGCAGGTGCTGCCCCCAGCCTTACTGCATTCTCCACGTCACCCTGCCTTCCAGAGGAAGCAGAAACAGATGGGGGCATGCAGGCAGCTGTCAGCTACAGACTTGTGCCACAGACAAGGATTAGAGTGTGAGCAGCAGTGGTCAAGCGGCACCAGGTACTCATCTGTGAGCAGATGGGCACAAGTACCAATTTCAGGACACAAAAGGAAGACTGCTACTCTCTGGGTACTTCTGAACTTCAGACTCAGTACAGAATAGACTCTGAGAGGCAGAGAATACTTGGAGGGGAATTATATAAGGATTTTAACAAGGCTGGTAGAGAGAGACTGTTACTCAGGTATAGCAATTACTGGAAAGAAATGGAGTACATACTTTTAATAATCAGAAAGTGGCCTTTGGCTGGGAATATAGTTCAGCAGAATCGTGCTTGCTTGGCAAGCAGGAGGTCCAGAGTTTGATTCCTGGTACCAAAAAAGTCCTGCTTAACATTAGGTCTTGTCAGCATGGCAAAGTTCACACTGAGGACCGGTATCATTTGGAATTCATACTTACACAGAACTGCAATTTCTTGGATAACTTTACACTCAGCAAGATAACGTTAACAGAGAGAGTATGCTTGAAAAAGTTTTTCAGCATAAAACCAAAAAAAGAAAAGAAAAGAAAGGGCAGTAACTTTAATCAATTTAATTGAAAGCAGGGTAGAGCAAGATCTACTCTCTTACCCGTATCCAGGAGTTAAATTTTGAGTCTCCAGAATTCTGTGGTTCTTTGTTTATCAGGCAACATAAGCACCATATCAGAAACTTTTGGCTTTCATCTGTAAAACAAAAACTAAAATGTGTAGGTTTTATCAAATAGAAAAAAAAAGCAGATACTCTGCATAAAAACTTCTAAAACATATTTAAGAAAAAAATCTTAAACTACTAAGCTCACAGAACAAGCATCCAGGACCATGCGTGAAACTTAACTTCGTGGGTTTTTTCTTCTTGTGGGTTCAGGATCACTTACGCTCTGCCCTAGTGTGGCCAAGTCCTTTTTTGTAACAGCAGCAGTTTTAAAGCCAAACGAGAATGATGGAAAGAAATGAAAGAACTGGGTTTTCTCAAGATCAGTTTTTTATTTCACATTTCAAACCATTAGTAATTTCAACCTTTTTAAGGCAATATAACTGCTACAGGCATGTCAGTAGTCAATAATTTCAATTTAATCTTTCAATTTTCTATGTTTCCTAAATATCCTTGCTTGTTAAAAACAAATTTAACAAAAAGGATTGTCTTAAAACATAATTGTGCTTAGTACCAAATGAGTTCTATAAACTAGAGGCCTTTTACATGCTTATAATTCTTTACTCTAAAATTTAAAACTTAACCAAATCCACGATGAAAATGCTGAACATGTGGTGGGAAAGCTACTTGATGAGCCACTTTCCTTTCCTGTTTGTGATGACTGAACCCACTCCAGGAGGAAATTTTGTAATGTAAGTAAGAACAAAACTGAGGTCTCAAAACTGATGATGTCAGTACCTGACCTGGAACAAAGCAGCTTTGGATGTCACAACAAAGCCACTGAGTGATGCTCAGCCCCCACCAGCACCTGGAGCGAGGCTCAGTACACTCACCTGACAGCCCACCTGCCTCTTTCTACAATCTAATCAACAGTGTTTCCAAAGGCTTTCTTAACAACGAGGGCGATACAAACTATAGTAAGCCACCACTGTGCTCCCACCCACTAAGCAAAGCACACAGTAATTTCTAAATCCATTTCACTTCCTCCCATCAGCAACTACACACTTATGCTTTGCCAATAACAAATATCTCTGAACAAACATATCAACCGAGCTCTATGTTTTAACAAACTTTTGATCATAATGTATCAGAGGTATGAAACCAGATTTGGGTCATGAACATGAGTTTTTCAAATAGCAGAGTAAATATGGGTTATATGTAAAAATAAGCATTCATGAAATGTGTTTAATCATGTGAGTGCATATGTGTACGTGTATATATATCCATGTGTACGAATAAACATCCACACATGCACATGTATTTTTGGGCAAAGATTTTAAAAAACACTGGCTTAGCTGTGATATATAAACTTAGGACAGGTAAGTGTGGCCCTGGTGGGCAACACTCATTCTGCCATTTTTAGATCAGGACCTTGAACAAGATGAGGGGAAGGGGAAGAATAAGGGAGCAGACACAGATAAAGGAGGGGAGGAGTGAGTGAGCATGACCGTGCAGTGCACCCCGGCGTGTGTCTTCACAGGCCCAAAGGGGAGCGTTTTCCCTTTCCAGCCTAGTTCTGGGCTCTTATGGCAGACTAGGAAAGGGAAATTTCACAACTCTTTCAAAAAACCGAAGGGAATATTCATTTAACTTTGGTTCCAATGTCAGTAATTATACAAGTAATCTTTGACTTTAAAAAATTCAGAAAGTAAATGTTACCTTAGCTAGTGATACAGTCAGTCCAAGGCCTCACACTTCAACTGTGCTCCCCCATGAGTGCCTGTGCCACCCTGTGCCAGGGCCCAGGATGGCAGGAAACAAAAGCCATGGCTCCTGCTCTCCTGCGCTCTACAGGCTTCTGTCTTTCTGGGCATCAGATGGTGGATCAAGTACTGTATTGTAATAAAGGACATTCTGGAGGCTGTGGAGATACTAGGAGAGCTCCCCAACTCAGCCCTTGGAAGACATTAGGTTACAAAAAGAACAGAGGGAAAAGGAATGGATCTCAGGAGTCCTGGCTCTGACAGCAAGTGCCTACAGGCACTGTCAGTAACAGGTTCCAATTGCAATGCATGTGGTGTGGTTACAGGGGAGAAAAGAAAAAACAGGAAATGAAGCTGGGCAACTAGGCAGAGAAAGTCAGTGAAGAAATATCTCTCCAAAGTATCCCCAAATTCTTTCAACCTTAGATAAAACCAGAATGTCACCCCTTCATAATGGCAAACCCACAAGAGAATTAAGACACTGAAGAATGATTTTACAACATGGGAAATAGTATGTGAGTTAATATGACACTGTGAAACAAATTAGCTTGGAATCATTAGTATAGTCATTTTATAAAGAGCTAAAAATGAGGTGAAAAAAGTGACTGCTGAGAAAAATTATATAAATAATCTGGGAGTTTCCACCCTCTAATATAAGAAGCCCTATTTTCCTATAGATCTCTGTGTGTGTGTGTGTGTATTTTGAGAGGACATGTCTTGGATTCTTACCATATGCTAATACAAAAGGATTTGAACAGGTTTTTGCTAACAGTCGACCGATTGTCGGGAATGTTTCCATGACTGTATTAGAATCCTGTAAAGGAAAGTTACATTTTGGTCAGTAAAAGACAATACGGAACTCAGAAAACCTAACTGATAGTATAGGTGGAGGGAACTTGAACACTTTGATGACTGTATTTTTAAAATTTATTTATTTATTTATTGGGGTATTTTTTTGATTTTTGGGTTTTTCGTTTTCTTTGTTTTGTTCTTTTGAGGCAGAGTCTCACTATGTAGCTCAGGCTGTCTTGAACTCACTATGTAGCCCAGTTTGGCCTTGAACTCATGGTGATCCTCCTGCCTCAGCCTCTTGTGTGCTGGGATTACAGACGTGTGCCACCACACCCAGTGATTACTGCATTTTAGAAAAGGCAAAAAAGATTAAAGAAAAATTTTAGGTAAGAAATCCAAATAAATTTTAACAAGCAACCAAACATCCTTCTTGTCCTTAAACCAGGTCACCAAAAGTAAGATGTATGATATAATTAGGTAAAATCAATTTTGTTACAAAATTAATTTTATTTTACTCATATTTAAAAAGGAAAGGCTATTTTATTTAAAATAACACAGATTACTACAAGTAAAAAAAATTACTAGCAATTAATAAATGTATATCCTGCTTTTTTATTCTAGCATGAGACTTTTCTAACCAAACTCCAAGAAGGCTCTTTTCAAAGAAGATTTAAAAGGATAAAAACTATGAAACTTGCAAAAACAAATAAAAACTGCCAAAGCATAAAGATCCATATCAAAGTGTGTATTACTCCTTTGATTGCTATATGCTAAATGACATCATACTTAATCTACAAGCTAAAACCCTGAGAGAAAAAAAGATCAATCAAATAGAAAATAGCTGAAGATTTAAAAAATACACACAGTATTGTACAATTGGCCTTGTACAATTGAACTTCCATGAAAGTTCAAAAAAAGACCTAACAAAGATAAAATGCAGGTCAGCTGAAATGATAAGCACTTCCTGCTGTTGCAGCAATAAACTCCTCACCTTTGTCTCCGTATCAACATTGTTCCTAGACTTTCTGGGACCACACTAAGGTCAAGTTATGTAAGTGTTACCATAGAAAACTGTAAAAATTAGCATTGGTTGTTCTCACAGTGTCTATCTTTACTTTCAGTTTCTAAAGATATGTGAAGTCATCAACAGAATTTATTCTTCAAACTTCCGTTTTGCTTCTTTGATTAACAGAAGAGAAGCATAACATGAGAACATCTATATTAAGTGACAATCTGGCTTTTCATTTTAAAATTTAAAAATGAATATGAAACAAATAATATGTTCATTATATGAAAATATGATACCACAAAAACATCTATTATGAAAGTAAGCAATATTATATCAAAAGGAAAATATATGAAGTTTTATAAACAATAAATTATATAATATCATTAAAGACATTCAAAATCTTTTTTTTTTTTTTTTTTTTTTGTCTTTTTGAGACAGGGTCTCAGGATGCCATTCAGACTGGCCTTGAGCTCACTTTGTAGGCCAGGCTGGTCTTGAACTTGGAGCAATCCTCCTTCCTCAGTTTCCTGAGTGCTGGGATTACAGGCATATGCCACCACATTCGGCTTAAAATCTTAACATTCACCAGAAATATCACTTGAAATATTTTTCTGGGAAAGAGTTTAGTATCTTAATTGTTAGATCTCAATACAAGAACAGATTATATCATGTCTTGGGAAAGCTCACTTGAAAACAGGGAACAGACAAGCATTCAGCCAACTTTTCAGGATCTGAGGGACACAAAGGCCTTGAAAAGAATCACATTTATTACCTGATAATGAATATCAAAGACTTGTTCATTTAAAAACAACCTAGTAAGGGGTATAGCTCAATAGTACCACACTTGCCTAACACGTTAAGACCCAGGTTTAATCTCTTGCACCATAAGTAAATAAATACAGAAGAAATAATTTTTAAAAACATATAAA
>NW_004955422.1:22164959-22166580 GCF_000276665.1 Chinchilla lanigera
TCATTCCTGGAGGCAACCATTATCCTGATACCAAAACCAGAGAAAGACCCAACCAAAAAAGAGAACTATAGGTCTATCTCCCTAATGAATATAGATGCAAAAATTCTCAATAAAATACTAGCAAACAGAATACAACAAATTATCAAGAAGATTATACACCATGACCAAGTGGGATTCATACCAGGAATGCAAGGATGGTTCAATATACGCAAATCAATTAACATAATACACCATGTCAATAGAGCCAAGGACAATAATCACACGATCATCTCCATCAATGCAGAAAAAGCCTTCAGTAAAGTCCAACACTCATTCATGATGAAAACCCTACAGAAAATAGGAATAAACAGCCTTTACTTCAAGCTGATCAAAGCCATCTATGATAAACCAACAGCTAACATCATACTAAATGGTCAAAAATTGAAAGCTTTCACTTTAAAATCAGGAACAAGACAAGGATGTCCACTGTCACCACTCTTATTCAATACAGTTCTGGAAATATTAGCTAGAGCAATTAGACAAGAGAGAAATAAAAGGAATAAGGATAGGAAAGGAAGAAGTGAAATTATCATTATTCACAGATGACATGATACTCTAAATAGAAGACCCCCAAAACTCCACCAAAAGGCTCATGGATTTAATAACCAAATTCAGTAGTGTAGCTGGATACAAAGTTAACACTCAAAAATCAACAGCATTCCTGTACACAAGTAACAAACAGACAGAGAAAGAAATTAGGGAAAACACACCTTTCCCAATAGCATCTAAAATGATGAAATACTTGGGAATCAATCTAACAAAAATCAATCTAACAAATCAATCTAACAAAAGATTCTAACAAAAATCTAACAAAAGATCTATACAGTGAAAATTATAATACTCTGAAAAAAGAGATTGAAGAGGCTATCAGAAAACAGAAAGATATTCCTTACTCATGGATAGGAAGAACCAATATTGTGAAAATGGCCATACTCCCAAAACTGCTATACAGATTCAATGCAATCACAATTAAAATACCATTAGTATACCTCACAGATCTAGAGAAAACATTCCTAAAGTTCATCTGGAACCAGAAGAGGCCTAGAACAGCAAAAGCAATCTTGGAAAACAAAGGAAAGGCAAGAGGCATCACAGTTCCTGACAAAATTATATTACAAAGCTACTCTGATAAAATCAACATGGTACTGGCACAAAAACAGACCTGAAGATCAACAGAACAGATTAGAAGATACAGATACAACTATAAACATACTCAGTCACCTTATCTTCAACAAAGGAGCCAAACATGTTCAATGGAAGGAAGACAGCCTCTTTAATAAACGGTGCTGGAAAAACTGGCTTTCCACATGCTGATGACTAAAACTAGACCCATGTCTTTCACCATGCACTAAATTAAAGTTCAAATGGATCAAAGATCTAAATATTAAAACAGAAACATTAAATTATTGGAAGAGAAATGAGGTAAAAATCTTGACAGCATTGGAGTAGGCAGAGAGTTCATGAACAAAAACCAAACTGTATGGGAAATACTTCAAAGAATCAACAACTGGGATCTCATCTTATTGAAAAGTTTTTGCACATCTAAAGAAATCACCAATAAAGTAAAAAGAAAACCCATGAA
>NW_004955422.1:22166680-22171935 GCF_000276665.1 Chinchilla lanigera
TTTATTTTATTCATATTTATTTCTATTTTTTGCATGGTCACAGTCTCATGTGACAATACAACTGGCCAAGAAGCAAGACTTAGGTCATAATAAAACAGAGAGTAGGAAACCAGCTCTTATCTGCAGTACTTATGGGTAGTATATCTTTCTAATGGAAGATCTTAGGTCCATAGCATCCGGGTTTGGTGAAATCTGGTGGAGTCCCTGATGACACAAAATAATTTAGTTATTTTTGTCTACTACTGTATTTACCATCTCCTTCAAGGCTTCATACATCTGTTTCAGGAATTCCTGGAACTGAGGCAGGTGCAGACAGGTATCCTTCTGGGTTTCCAAAGTAGAAGCCTGGTCCAATGCAGAAAGCTTCTGCAGCCAATATTGACAATCAGAAGCAAGGCCTACAAAATCCTGAGCCATCTCAAAAAGAAAGGTGATGTCCTTGCACAGCAGGCTGCCAAGCACTGAAGGAAATGGGGAGCACACATTAAATCTGTAAGAAAAGAAACCGATGAAGCATTTTAGAAAGGATCTTCCTACCATTAAGATCATGCCTTCATGAGCCACTGAGGTTGAAGGTAGATTCTAAGGGATTGAAAGAGCCTGCCTTGGATGCTGGAGTCATATCTGAATCATTTCTAAATGTGTCACCCAGCTGTAGCTCTGATTTTTTCCATGTGAGCTTTTTATCATGAATAATATCTTTAGGTTACAAGTCATTATACTTCCACAGGCACATACTAATTATGTATAAAAAGCACAGCCGATAACATTTTATATCTTCTTTTTAAGACTGAGCTATTTTTAAATGTTCTGAAAATGAAGCTCCTTTGAGAACTGTATTTTAATGTAATGGGAAATCAAAAACATCCATGGGTATTTAATAGTAGTCTGTGCCTAAGAAATGTTTTTGATGTTCTTATGCTTTATATGCATTTCCAGCTTCTCATTTAGGTGCAAAAGAAAAAAAAAACCTCTATGCATTACTGTCTAGTGAATTTTCTTCCCAATTTCTTTTCATTTCTTAGAAAAAAAGTAAAAAATTCATTCCCATGCATCAATTTAAACGGTCTACTTAGTTAAAGACTGCTTTACATACATGATCTCATTTCATCCACAAGAGGCCATATTTTAGTAAAGTGTAATAAATTCCAATTATTAAGGAGGTGTACTAGTCTTAAGTAATGGAAAATAAAATCTCCTAAGCCTGACTTCCTACCCTTAAGTCCATGTCCAACAGCAGAGTGAGGACCCACAGGAGCATATGCCTCAGGGGGAGTGAGCCAGCAGACTGACTCCCTGGTGCCCCTCCATGTCCTGGAGGAGAAAGGGAAGCAAGGGGCTCCCTCCTAACAGGCACAGGCTTTCACAGACTGCTGGCTTCTCTGGCCAGATGACACTGCAAGACCTTACTTTAAGAGACTGCACTGTCAGTGGTAAATCATTGAATTTAAAACCTCCTCAGCAGTAAAAATTAACTGATAAAATGCTCCCAGTTAAATAGCAAAAATATCAACACAGAAGTTCCCCTTACTAAACAGGAAAACGAGGAGAAATTTAAGAAGAACGTACAATTTCAATGTAGTGCAAAACATCTAGACTCGGAAGACAAAAGTTCTGAAGTGGCACTTAATGATTCACAGATTTGAAAAGTACTCGGTCAAAATTTTTTTAAAAAGCTTAAGAGCTGAGGAAATATATACAAAGTCAAAATGGCACTTATGATGTATGATCAAAATATATGATGAGTGTTTAAATTTTGAAATTACAGTAAAAAATACATTGCCATTAATCGCTCTCAAAGTACTTCCCTCACTCTAACACTACCCCATCATTCTTGCCACTTTCTGAAGCAGTTCTGGAAATCGTCTTTTGTGAGTGAGATCAAAAATGTAATGAGTGCTGCTGCCCAGTGCCATCCTATAGAAAAGCAGATTCATAAAGAGGAGGATGCTTCCTCATCCTCCTCATTCATGAGGTCTGGCACTGTGTGACTTCTTCTCCAAAGTCAAAATGACTGTGAAAGGCAAATGTTTTGAATTGATTCAGGACATTGTAGTAACCATGACAAGGAACTGAGACACTCAAAATGGAGGATTTGCAGAACTGCTTCAGAAAGTGGCAAGAACAACGGGCTAAGTGCGTTCCAAGCAAGCCGGAAGACTTTGAGGGGTGTTAATGACAATGTATCTTTTGTTATAATAAATTTTAAAAAATCTAAACTTTCACCATATTTTTATCATACCACCTACTACTCAAAAATCTAGGTATTAGGAGGCTGGGCTGAATCCTGGACATCTTCAGGAAGTCCGGTGAGTCACAGCAGCGCCTCCCTGACCAGCGTGCAAGGCAGGCAGAAACTTGGGCACCCTCTGAGGCCTCGGTGGCTACTGGCCACACCCATAGTGTGTCTGCTGGGGCTGGCCTGAATCCCGGACATCTTCAGGAAGCCCAGTGAGTCTCGGCAGCACCTCTCTGACCAGCATGCAAGGCAGGCGAAACCTCGGGCACCCTCTGGGGCCTTGGTGGCCACCCACCACACCCATAGCATGTCTGCTGAGGCTGGGCTGAATGCCAGGCACCTTTAGGAACTCCAGTGAGCCACTCTGGTGCCTCCCCCACTAGTGTGTGAGGTACGTGGATCCCTGGACAACTTCTGGGCCTTGGTGGTCACAGCCAGAACAACTCACACCCCCCTGGGAGCTCAGCTGAAACCTGGACAGAGTCAAGGGCCTCAGGGAGTCCACTTTCACCCCTCCCCTTCCAGTGTGGAAAGCAAGCTCTGTCCTGGGCAATATCTGAAGCCTCAGTGAACATGACCTGCATCCCCCCTACTCTTGTGGAAGCTGGGCCAAACCCCAGACAGTCTCAGGAACACCAGTGAGCCTTCCCTGCCCTTCCTACACACACCTGGGTGCCAACTGAATGCAAGAAAGTTCAGGAGCATCTGGGACCCCATCTTGCCACCACTCACCAGCACAGGAGTTGCACTGAGCACTGTGTATCTTCAGACTCTTGCCCTGCCACTTGCACACAATCAGGAGTGAGGCTGCGCTCCAGGAAACCTCTGGATCTTCAAAAATGACAAAACAGAGGAGCAAAATGTAATCCCAGACATCCACACCACCTAAAACAAGTCCAGGAGACATCAACACAGAAAAGCCTGGAAGTCATACACCTGAAATTTCTGAAATGATAGCAACTGAAATAAAGAAACAACTCCATCAGGCCATAGAAGACATCAGATCAGAAATAATGTCTCATGTGAAAATGACAACAATTAAGAAAGAAATGTTCAGCATATCCAAAGATGACATTGACAAGAAAATAGAAGAGCACAGACACCTCATGGAAATGTTCAGTGAACAATATAGCAAAGGACTAGAAGGTATGAAACAGATGCAAACCAATATCCAGGAAATTAAAAATTCCATTGAAAGCTGGCAAAACCACTTGAATGAAGCTGAAGATAAGACTTTCAGACATTGAAGACAGCATTGCCACTAATGAATGTGAAAGGGGGGATCTCTTAAAAACAAGGAACCAGGAAATAAAAATTCAACAACTGCAAGATGAAGCAAAGGAGAACAATGTCAGATTAATAGGTATTAATAAAACAGCAGGTGTCAACACAAATGACATAAAAAGACTATTTGCAGAAATAATAGTAGAAAATTTCCCAGGCATGGAAAAAGAATCGGACATCCAGATAAGTGAAGTACATAGAACTCCAGTTAATCATAACCAAAATAAATCTACCCCTAGACATATAGTGATCAAGATCCCAGAAACTCAGCAAAAGCTCAGAATATTAAAAGCTGTTAGGGAAAAGAAACAGATCACCTATAAAGGAAAGCCTATCAGAATCACAGCAGACTCCTCAACACAAACCATCAAGGCAAGAAGAGCTTGGAGTGAAGTATTTCAGGTATTGAAAGAAAACAACTTTCAACCCAGATTGATGTACCCTGCAAAACTCTCTTTGAAATTTAATGGAGAAATAAAATATTTTTGTGATAGAGAACAACTGAAGAAATTCATGAGCGCCTAATCAATCCTACAAAGGGTACTAAAAGATATACTAGAAAGAGATAAAACAGACCGCAACTTCAAGAACAACAACAGAAAGGAACCAACAAGTAGAGCAAGCAGTTAAACAGAGGGAAAAAGGATGATCCGACAGCAGGAAAATGGCATGACAAAGATAAGCTGGGACGTATCAGTTATAACCATCAATGTAAATGGTCTCAATGCTCCCACCAAAAGAAGCAGACTTGCAGAGTGGATCAGGAAACAAAACCCAACTATATGCTGTATACAAGAAACACATTTAACTCAAAAGGAAATTCACAGACTGAAAATTAAAGGATGGAAAACAATATTCCATATGACACGAACCCAGAAAAAAGCGGGTGTAGCTATTCTGTTTGCAGACAACGTGAACTTCAAACCAAGAACAATCAAAAGAGATAAAGAAGGTCACTACATACTTGTGAAGGGGAAGCTTCAAGAGGAAGAGATAACAATCATAAACATCTATGCTTCAAACATAGGAGCACCCACCTATATAAGACAAATTCTAACAGACATGCAAAATGAAATAAGTAGCAAGACAATCATAACGGGATTTTAACACACCATTGTCACAAAGAGATAGATCAACTAGACAAAAAACTGGGAAAGAAATGACAGAACTTAACCAAACTTGTGAACATATGGACTTGGTAAACTTTTACAGAGTGTTCCACCCAACAGCATCAGAATACACATTCTTCTCAGCTGCACATGGGATGCTCTCTAAAACAGACCATATACTAGTACATAGAACATGTTTAAGTAAATGCAAAGGAATTGAAATTATCCCTTGTATACTATCATGCCATAGTGCAATGAAATTGGAAATTAATGACCAAAGAAAACTTAAAAACTCCATACACAGTTGGAAATTAAATAACACCCTCCTGAACAAACCGATGGGTCACAGATGAAATCACAGTAGAGATTAAACACTATTTACAATCAAATGAAAATGTACATACAACCTACAGAAACCTGTGGGATGCAATGAAAGTAGTCCTCAGAGGGAAATTTATAGTGTTGAAGTCCCACCTCAAGAAAACAGAACAAGCATAAATAAACAATCTTATGCTGCACCTCAAGTTCCTAGAAAAAGAAGAGCAAGTCAAACCCAGAGCCTAAAGAAGGCAGGAAATTATAAAGCTCAGAGCAGAAATTAATGCAATGGACACTAAAAAAAA
>NW_004955422.1:22174125-22206403 GCF_000276665.1 Chinchilla lanigera
ACAAATGCTGGAGAGACTGTAGGGAAAAAGGAACCCTATTCCACTGCTGGTGGGAGTGTAGATTGGTGAAACCACTGTGGAAATCAGTTTGGAGACTCCTCACAAAACTAGGATTGGAAGTCCCATTTATCCCAGCTATTCCCCCCTTCTGGGGATTTTCCCAGAAGAATTAAAGACATCATACCACAGCGACATACGTGCACCCATGTTTATAGCAGCACAATTCATTAAAGCTAAATCTTGGAAACAACCCAGATGCCCATCCACTGAGGCATGGATAAAAAAGTTGTGTTATTTTTATACAATGGAGTATACTCAGCTGTTAAAAAAGATAGACTTGAGGCTTTTGTAGGTATATAGATGCAACTAGAGACCATACTCATAAGTGAAATAAATTGGACCCAGATGTATAAACATCATATTGTCTCCTTGGTGTAGGAACCTGAAAGACTAGGTAAAACTCAAAACATACTATAGATGATAGGAAAGGGAAAGAAATTGCCTAAAGGAAGGAACGACTGAAATGAGGGAAAGAAGGAAAAAGAAGGAAGGCAAAATATAAATATATATATGAATAGCTGCGATGACTATATCGCTGATGTCTGATGGTGTATTGAAATGAACAGTTAATGCTTACAACCTTTTAAGTTCTGATCGACTTTGCATGTTTGTATCTGGTGGTCTGAGCAACTGATTTGAAGGCAACAATATGCAATGGAATTACAATGGTGAACTTCTGCCATCTTGTCTAGTGAAACTCTGTATTATCTCTAATGTTTTCTTGAAGAATTATTTTCTTATTCTCTTTAATGGTTTGAGCAATCTTTTATTCTTACATCTGGTAATTTGAGCAATGTAGTTGAGGACAGTGATATGTAATGTAACAACCACTGTTGATTAGTATTATTTTGTCTTGAGACCCTGTATCACTTTGAATGTTCTTGTTTTGATTTATGTTCATGATACTGGGATGCTGCTACTGTTCTGTTTTTTTGTTTTGTTTATTTCTCATTTACTACTCTCTTTAAAATAAAATTTTAAAAAAAATCTAGGTATTAGCGCTGCCTATTCCATCTTTCATTGTCCTCCTCATCTAAGCCATCATCAATGGTCAATTCTACCTCCAAGATAAATATAAGGGATCTCACATGACTGTGTCCACTTTCTTGTGTCTCACTGCCACCACTCCATCCCCATTCCTTTTCAGTTTTCTAGCAGATCCATCTGCTTTTCTCCAATTCACTCTTTACAAAGACAAAAACAACTTTTGCAAATATGAAGTCACACCCAGCAAGCTCTCCTGCTTAAAATCCTTTTCCCACAGCTGGGGAAAAAATTCACCTCCCTGGGACAAAAATCCCAGCACCTTACTTACTTACTTACTTACTTACTCAGAGTCTCTGAGATCCCGCAAACTTAGCTCTGGCACCCACCAGTCTCTCAGGTTCCTTTCACAGCTCACCTCAGTCAGCTCAGCCCCCACCTGCTCTAGGACATACTAGACCCCTCCTCGCTTCCACACTTTTCTGTCTGTTCCTTTACAGCAGTTCACAGCAGAAACAACCCTGGGTGTGTATTTATTCATTTAGTTATGGTTCCTTCTGCTGATATGTAGATTCTGTGTCTTCCTAGAATTTATCACATATCTAACAAACAACAAAAGAAACTGAATGAATGAATGATCCTCTGATAATTTCACAGTCCAGTTTTAAACTAAATGTTATAGAAAAATGCTTTTCCAGATAAAGCAATTTAATTCTTAAAAGATAATTCACCCAAGAAAAAAACTGAAGTATTTTTAAATTACTTATATAAAATTATTGAAATTTCATTTTATAAATGTGATAATAGCTTATACCTGCATCTACTTACTATGCTCTTGGCAATACAACAAATGCTTTGCATGTACTAATTAGTATAGAAACTTTATGAAATGAATACAGTTATTATCCCCACTTTACAGAGGCACAGAGCAAGTGTGCAATTGCCCAGAATAAGACTATAAAAATTCAAAATAACTGCTAGTATGGGGCTAAAATTGTGGAATTTGAATGCAGAGTCTGCTTCTAGAACTTATGCTCTTAAATAAAGAAATAAACCAAAGAAACAAATTCATAGATTTCTTATGTATTTCATGTGGCAATATAAAGGCAGGTTAGATATTTGGGAACAGTAAATTGAGAAATTTTTGACAAAAAAAAAAATTATTTTATAAGATTGTAAAAATTTTCTGTTTAGCAATGGAAGTGCACCTGATGGTTTTAAGTAGTGTCAGCTTTAGGGACTGTCAATGGTTCTCAATGCTCTAGTACATAGCGAGGGTCCCTGGTTGTGACAGTAGCATTGTAGGTGTCACCATGATTTACCGCCTCAGAGCTAGGAATGCTAAACACAATGTGGTATTTAGGGCCAGCAGCTCATAAAGAAAAAAACAAAACAAAACAGGTCTCCCATAAAGATCAGCTGTGCCCCTCTAAGAAATACTGATCTAAACAGAACACTCTGAAGTAAGCATCTACTGATTGTCTGGTTAGCATTCTTACTCTCTTCTGGGTAAGGCACTCTACTTTTTCTTTGGAAAAGTGCTTTCCTCTAGTCCACAAGATCTTGGTTGGCGTGTTAATCCATCACCTGAAAGGTGGGATGATGACTCATATTAGGCAAACCAGACTCTTGGGAATCTGATCTTAGGTTAGACGGGCAGACAGGAACTCAGTCAAAGGCTCCCTTAATGTGGATCCTTGAGACCAGCCTAGTTCATGTCCTTAATAAGGTAGAATTTTTCTCTCATTACTTCAAATATGTCACTCTCTTCTTGCATGGTTTCCATGGAAGCTGGCTGTAATTCTTCTCTTTGTTCCTCCATAGGTAAACTGCTTATTCCTCTGGCTTCTTTCAGGAGCTTTTCTTTGACATTTTGCAGTCTGAAAATGATACGCTTAGGTGTAGTTTTCAATATTTATCCTGCTTGGTGTTCTTTGAGCTTCTTGGACCTGTGGTTTGGTGTCTGACATTAATTTGGGAAATTTTCAGTCATTACTATTTCACATATTTGTCTTTGTCTTTGTCCCATTATATGTATGTTACAGTCTCTGTTCTTACATACAACATAGTTCTTGGATATGCTGTTCTGGCGTTGTTCTTTTGTATCTTGCTTTTTGCATGTTTTCAGCTTTTGTTTCTTTGTTCTCTTTTTCAGTTTGGGAGGTTTCTATTGAGATATTCTCAAACTCAGAGATTCTTTCTACAGCTGTGTGTCATCTATTAGTATGGCTAACAAAGATAGCCTTCATTTCTGATATAGTAGCTCTGATCTCTAGCATTTCTGTTAGGTTCTTAGGATTTCCATCTCTGCTTACACTGCCCAAATATTCTTGCATGCTGTCTACTTTACCCATTAGAGCACTTAGCATATTAAGAATAGTTATTTTAAATTCCCTATCTGATAATTCATGTCTGTTTCTGACATTTGTTCAGTCTCTCTAAAATATATTCTTTCTTGTAGTTTGTCCTGTAACTTCTTTTTTTAAGAGCTAGACATGGTGTACTGGGTAGAAAGAACATATAAACAGGACTTTTTTTTTTTTTAAAGTGGTAGTACAGTGGAGGGAAGTGAAGTATTCTAAAGCCTTAGGATTCAGCCTTTCATGAGGCTGTATTTCTGGGTAATGAAGTTCCCAAGTGCTCTGCAGTCCCATTCCACCTCCCACCTAGCTTAGTTGGGACAGTACCACTAAAGTGAAGTGTGGCTGAGTATTTCCCTTCTCATACATGGAAGGAACTGGGGGGCAGGGGTGTTGGTATCTGCCTTTCTGTCTCTCCTATTTTAAGGGTGAAAGTTTTTCCTGTAACCTCATTTCTCTTACAGATCTAGGAAGAGCACTGGTTTCTCAGCTTGATTCACCTTTTAGCTTCTTGTTGGTATGGTATTTGCAACCTCCACAATGCCAAAATGGAAGTTCTTTCAAGGTACAGTTTTTCAGATCTCTTTGATTCTGTTAACTATCCACAGATCTTCGAAAAGACTTCTCCCCTCCCCTTTCCTTCCTCCTCTCTGCTCTTCTTTCTCTTTCTCTCCCCTCCTCCCCTTCCTCTCTCCTTCTTCTTCTCATTCAATTAACCATTGTGGGTTTCTGTGGTTTTTCAAAGAAAACAAACTGACACATGGTCACAGGTATCAGAGAATGAACAACCTTTGAAGAAAGGTGGTACCTTTAAAACTGATTATTGAATCAAGGCAGGGAAAATGGCAGTGAAACTTCTGTTCATTTTAGGAAGTTAGAAACCAGAAGTAGTAGAATAAGAGGGCAATACAGATCATTGAAATATTCCTACAACCAGTAGGAACAACCACCGGAAGCCCCTGGAATCCTCAAAAATAAACTACTCCAAGAAGTCCCTCATCTAGTGATTTATAGATGACCCCCTCCCCAACTGAGTGGCCAATAGCCTAAGGACACTAAATCAAAAGCATAATCAAATGGTGACTGCAACTCAAACTCCACTTTCATATGTGAGTTCTTACTAGAGCAAATCAAGTCACCTGTGGAACTATAATGCATTTATAGAGCTGGAAAATGTATTCTCCAGTAAGATAAACTGGAGAGATACATGAGAAAACAGTCCACTTTCACCTGCTACAAAGAGAGGAACTCAGAACACAGCAGATTACACTGGACACATCATATCCACACTGGCCTCCTGAAGACTGCCAGGCTGACAGACTAGAGAACAGGAGATACAGATGTCTTTCATCTATTCCAGATGATGAGACACAAGTGCCGTGAACAGACGGACTGCCACTTCAGGAGTTTCTTATAATTCCATGATCTGTGGCAAGTTGAGATATGCACTTTAACACGAGAATACACAAGAAACTAGTAGCAGTGGTGGCCTCCAGTGAAGAGACCTGAGTGACTGGATGGTAAGTGCAGGACAGGAATCTACAACTCTTTATGGAACCCTTTCAACTTAATGCTAGCATATTTTTTTACATTCCTTCTCCTTTATTTCATTATTTTGAATGTGCATTATTCTCATATATTTTTTAACTTATTAGTACATGTATCATAATGCTTGTGGTAGTAATTATTTATTCAAAATTAATAATAAACATAAATAAAGTGAATGATAACTGCCATACTTTGCACCTGCTAAGAGGCAAAGTAATGGCTGACAAGTCCAGGATTCTGAAGGCAACACATACTGCACAAGTTTAGGTCATTTATCTGCTTCTATCCACTGACCTATAGTAAAACTAAGCAACAGTCACTGTACAATAGGCCCACACTGATGTGTTCTGTCCCTAAGCTATACAGTCCAGAGATCCAAGCTGTGTCAAATGTGTGGAAGGTCTGAGTTCTGGGAAGAGTCTATGGTGGACCTCAGCAATTGCACTGATCTTCCAAGCCACAAAGTAGGGTGTGTTTAGCAGTACTCTATCATCATGTGCAAAGTATGCCTGCTTGGTCAAAAAGCGTAAGTGAGGCTGGTTCTTGGACACTATCTGTATTTGCTTGCTGTGTCATCCAATTTTCAGATTTCCTCCTCTTTCATTTTTCTCCTACTACATATATAGACTATATTATTAGCAGACAAATTTTCTATTTAGTCTATAATTTACAGAATATAACGCAGAGATGGAAAAAAACAGAACCTGACAATATCCATAACTCTTAGACCTAAGCTAAATGCACTAACCAGGTATTACTATGAGTTAGCTCTCTTTTTGAAGGAGGAGAGAGCTAAATTATGTTACCTGGAAGAGTTTTTAAAATTCTACTTATAAAAAGCAGTAGGTTTGAATGTCCTGACTAGTCAGAAAATGAAACACGATGAGTATCTGTGAATTTTGCTTAGCTATCACTACTTATTCTTAGGAAAGGGAGAAAAAAAAGAAAAAAAAATATATATATCCACTTTTGCTCTGAAGAACTGCCATTCTTTCTGTATGGTCTTAGTGTGACTATGCAAAAGGTGTTTATTCTTAGAAGTCAGGGAGTTATAGAGGTCTCACAGATAAAACTAGCAGCTAGGAAATATGGTATACAGAAATTCTAGAACTGAAAAACAAATAAAATTAAGAATTCAATCGGTTAGACCCAGATGAAAATAGAATTAGTGATCTTGGAAGAAAGATCTGAAGAACCCACCCAGAATACAACATAGAAATCAAAACAATGGAAGAATACATAAGAATGGTTCTTAACCATTCTATGTACATATCTTTATGTACATAGAAACAAAATGAGAGACCAGAAAACTTACACTCAATGTAAAAGGAAAGAAGGGCCAACACAGAACTCTATACCCAACTATAACATTCCAGGAATAAGGGTGATATGAAAATCTTTCTGATACACTAAAACTAAAAGAATTTGTCACCAGTAAATCTGCTACAAAGAATGTTCTTCATCAGATAGAAAATTATCTTAGATGAATATCCAGATATATGATAAGAAATGAAAAACAAAAAATGTTATGTGGGCAAATCTAAATTAATACTTATGATTTAAAAATAGTACTTTGGGCTTTTAAATATAAATAGAAATTAAAATACACAAAAACAATAGTATATAAACCAGGCAAGAGCTAAAGAATTCCAAAGTCCATGTATAGTCCAGCAAAGGGAACATAAAAGTGATAATACTGGACTTTAGTAATTCAAGAATGTGTATTATAAGTTTTAGGATATATAATAATAAAATACTAAGAGGAAGTGTATAATTTCCAAATTATCAGGGAAAAAAATAACAGTAAAAAAATTCCAGTAGGGAAAAAAAGAAGTAAAATGGACAAGATAGATAAAAAGTATATGGTAAGGCCAGAGGATAGCTCAGTGGCGGAGTGTTTGCTTAGCATGTGGGAGGCCCTGGTTTCAATCCTGAGCACCAAAAATAAACATAAATAAATAAACAAAGTAGCACATATTAAAATAGAAGACTTAAACTCAAGTATATTAGTAATTATACTCTTTGTAAACAGATTAAATCTCCAAATAAAAAACAAAGATTACCAATTTTGAATTACAAAGAAAAATAACTTCTATGTAGTTAAAAAAGACACAGCTACAATAAAGAGGGTTACAGAGATATTAAGAAGCTTTAGCTTTTAAGAACAAGAGAAAAGAAAAAAAGAACATGAGAAAAAAAATCCCCTCTAACAAACCAAAAGAATCAAGTAAATAAATGATATCAAACAGATTTGTAGCAAAAAAATTACTGGTAAGGACAATCACTTCATATGATAGAAGTTTCCATTCAATAGGAATATAAAATAAAATATAACAAAAATTAACATAGGAAAAATAATTCTAATATTAATGCAAAATTTTAACATACCTCTCAATAAATACAAAAATGTACAATCTAAACTCTTTCTCAAAGAAAATTTCAAACTTATTAAGTGGTTATGTGTATTAGCAGAATGCTGACAGCAACAGTCCTCATAATAAACTCAAATGCCAACGAAGAATAGATTGAGTTGGGTGTGGTGGTGTATGCCTGTAATCCTAGTACTTAGAAGGCTGAAGCAGGAGGATGACTGTAAAATCAAGGCCAGCCTGACTTATATATGAGACCCTACCTCAAAAAAACAAAACAAAAAATAGATTGAATAGGTAAAATATGGTATAATCCTACAATATGATACTAAGCAATAATGGAAACATAACACTATAGAAACTGAGATGAACTAGCAATCATAAGGCTAAGAAAAGGAAACTAACCTCTAAGAACACAAAATAGAGGGATGCCTTCAATATAAGATATGTTCCATAAATTTAAAAAATCTTTTAAAATTCCTATATATTTACCATACAAATATCATCTCAAGGGTAAAGAAAAAAAAGACAAGCCATCAATGTTAATCAAGATATGAACTGATGTGAATACAATGAGCAGTTTTAAATTGTTGAATCAATTATGCTTTCTATTTTTTGTCTGAGTTCTGTTTGAAAATATTAAAGCCACCAGAACTGGGAAAAATACATTTCTAGTACCTGCTTCTTCTTTTATCTTTTTCATCCTGGAACAATGGGTCTGTTTTCCCAGTCTTGGTTCTGAGGGGTAGGAAGTCCACATCCTTTCTTCCTGGACCCTCACCTTAGCCATGTGACTCTGTCTGCAGAGGGCTACTGTCACAGCAGGAAGAAACATGGAACTTTCCACTTGGAGGGAATGAGGCAATTCCATACTCAAGCAGTAGTTTTTATGAAGTTCCAAAACAATGTATGCCTTGTAAAATGGGGTTGATTCTTCATATTTATGATCATTTCAACTTTTTCATGAATGTATTAATGTTTTATCTCTATTAATCTGCAAATTTACTATACAATTAAGAACTGGCTATCCCTTTTTTGATCAATTCCAAAACCTTGTATCTTACCTCAAATGTAAATCTTGACTCTCAGAATTCTACCTAATGTCTGTCCCCAAATTCACTTCATTATGAGCTCCTACAGAAATACTGTTTACTGCCTTCCATTTCAAAATAAAAGCTGAAAGTTCAATAATATATTCACTTAAAACTTAGGATTTTAACAAGTATTTGCAACACACACACTATATACAATACACTAATGTAGGAAATGGACAAGGAAAATGTGGCTTTTATATACAATGGAATACTACTCTGCCATAAGGAAAGATAAACTTGAGACATTTTTAGGTAAATGGATGCATTCTGAGACTATACTTTTAAGTGAATAGGAAACGTGTTTAAATATTGATTGTGTTTAAATATTGCATTGTTTTCCCTGTGTGAGAAACCAAAAGCACTAATAAGGACCAAAACAAATGAAAAATATTGGGAAGTATGAAGAAAATGTTCAAATGGGAAGGAGAACAAGGGAGAGTAGAAGTGGAGGCAAAAGAAGGGAAAGGGGAAAAAAGAGAAGGAAAAAATGGAAACAAAGTTTTTGTAAGGAGGGGAAGAAGGCTTAAAGGGAGAGGAAGGAAATGGAGAAAAAAGAAGAATCAAGATACATTATATATAGGTACAAATCCCCTACGATGAATGTGACCATTATGGATACCAAAAGTGTACCAAAGAAATTAATTTTAAAAAATTTAAAAGGCAAATAGCATGGAAAGTTAGAAGGAAATCTATACTTTCCATTTCATGAGAAATTTCTTTCCTGACACACTTACCCACTCTCTAAGGATCAAAGTAAGCCATGATTTCACCTTCACCATATACATAGATTAAAAACAACAGAAATTGTTAGTATACCCCAGTAAATATTTCCAGGAAAAAAAAAATGACCTTCAGAAATTTCTGTTCAGAGGGGGATGTCCTATGAGCAAAGAGACCCTGGAGTCAGCATGGAAAGGAGCAGCCAGTGCAGACTCCATGTGCTTGTTCATGTTCCTGTTTTTCTGTAGGGCTGGCAAGGTCCTTCATAAGCAGGAGGTAAGGGGAGAGAAAGTGGCAGGGATCACCTGTAGGGTCTTGTTCCAAGCAGTGCCCACTCAAGATCACTCATCAAGAACACTCATCTTTCTCATTTATAAACTGCCCAAAAGTTTAGTTGCTTGCTAGTACTATTTCATGAATTCAAACCACCAAGTTACAAAGACATACCATGTCTTTGAGGTACCATGTCTATGAGATATATCATGTCTTTGAGATCTACCATGTCCACAAGGGCTCATACTCTCAACACAGTAGAAACAGCTGAGATTCAAGACATAGCAGGTAACAAAGTGGTAATACCTCAGGACAGAAAGCTCTCATTTTGGTTGACTTCTGCCCTTTAGGAGAATACCTTCAAAGATGTCACAGAGAATATGCTTCACCAGCAATGCAGAGTTCACCATTTTGTGCAAGAATCTCTGCAACACGTCTTGGGGAGGCAGAAAGCTCCCCTAATACCAGTGGCAAATTTTGACTTGTGTAAATTTTAAATGTTTTCAAAGTTTATAAGCTTAAACTTTGCTAAAGATCCCCCAAAACTTTTGTTTATATACGTTATATTTGTCAACATTTATAATACTAAAAATTAAAACTGAGAAAAATTTAAAGCAGAATACATAAGCACATATCACATTAGCTACCAGAGTGATGACCTCATCACATATCATGTAACTCTCAACAACTCCATCATATGCTAGTGAACGGATGAGAGTGCAAAATATAATTAATGCCTTAGCACTATTATGCAAACAACTGTGCCCTTGTGAGCCTCCTGGAAAGGTCTCAGGAACACCCAGGAGTCCCCCAAGCCACATTTTGAAAATGCGTGGTGTACACCACTCAAGGGAATTTCCATTTGCCCTCCTATCAACTATAGAAATGGCATGTTGTATCACTTCTTGGCCTTTGGCTAAGATCAAGCACAGAAATGGCAAGTTATGCAACTCTAGGCCATGTGAACTGAACTTTAAAGATTCTTGACAGAATCTGTCTCAGTTTTAAAAGTTCACTTTTTCCAGTTTAGACACTGTCCTTAATCTTCACATGATGCTAGACCAATAGAAGTCATTTTAAGACCCAGGAGTGACAAAGCCTAAGAAGACTGGGCAACATACTACAAGTGGCTGAGCAGGAAGATACTTGTGCCCTCACTAGCACAGCTGAGGCCATAAAGGAACTTTTTTAGTTAAACCATCTTTCACTGGGTTTTCTGTTACCTGCAGTCAAACACACTTAGTGATACATTTCCTCAGAACCGAGTTTGCTGAGCACATTTTGAAAAGTACAGATGCCTCTAGTACTTGGCACACAGTAAGCTCTTGATAACATGTATTGAACAAATGTACAAAAAAGATAAGTAAACAAACCCAAGATGTCTCTTGTAGGAGATGGAGATAGATAAAATTTAGACTGATTTTATGTTGACAGAAATCCTCGTAGCTTCCAGAGTGTCAACATTTAAAATAAAGCTCATTATAAACTACACAATGGCTTTATCAGGAAATATTTCACTCCCCTCAAAAAATATAATGAAACATAAAATTAATAAGATATTTACTTTCAACTACACTTAGCTTGACAGCATTTCCTTCTTGCTTACTGAGAGGCTGTGATTAGTATGTTTAGTTTCTGAAAGGTAATGTTTTTTGCTTCAGTATTGTAAATAAGATTGGTCAGTTTACTCCCGTGTGTGGCTTTTTATGCTTAAAGTGACCATAAAATATTCTTGTGTCCAGGAATTGCTTATAAAAAAACAAGTGATATTTTTCCTCTTAAAAACAATGAGGTTTTAAGAAAAGTTCCACTAGGAGGAGCTGGCTTTTTCCATTGAGTCAGCAAGGTTTCACCTCCGAGGCAGTCTAATCAGAAACACAGACCTAAAATTTGTAGATGATTTCAGACCAACCTCAATCATAAACAGAGCCTGGATCTAAGGAACTGGCAGAGTCAACTTCAAACCAGGTGTAGAGCATGTGTATACACACTTCAGATGAGTTGGCAATAAATTACAGAAATTTAATCTAGCAGATAACTCAGAATGTACTTTGTCAGTCCTGCTACCCATGTCCCCAGCTATGCGCACAGGAGAGCTTCTTTCTGGACCTGGCTTCAAAGCAGAAGAACCTTTTGACCACAGTGCTTACCTTCACAGCTGCCAAGATAGAGACCTTGGCCTTATTCTTCATCAGAGAACCAAAGGACTATCATTCCAACTTAAAAAATAATGCTTCCACCCCAAATTTCTGATACAAATAGTGATTATTTATTTTCTTTGCTTTTTTGTCCTCATTTATCTGACAGTAAGACTGTTGGTTCTGGGTTAGATCAATTAGAAATATGAGCTGAGGAGCTCATTAATTATTAAAATATTAGAAATCTTGTTGTCTTTGTCACTAGTAATTAGGTTCTAAATTCTTTCTACCTCTTTTCACCACTAGTCCCACTAGTAATACACTACTAGAAACAAAACCAAGCAGTAAACCTCATGTCTTATATACTGGGAGCTTACTTTATGACAGAAACTTCCCAAAACACTGTAAATGAAAAGATGACAGTGTTCCTTGCTCTGAAGCAGCCTGTGGTTAATGAGGAACTCGAGCCCCATAAGAAGATACAATTTAACAGGTGGTGAGAAGGGCTGGAAGAAAGAGAAATACAGGGTGCTACAGGGAGCATCAAGAAGGGGTACTAACTCAGCATGCAGCGTCAGATGCTCTAGACAGAAACAACCTCTGAGCTAACTGAGGTCATGATATATGAGCAGGGTCAAGCCAGGCAAAAACATCAAAATCAAACATAGGATGCTTACTGCACTACACAGGAAGAGTTCAGCTACCACATGATCTGTGCTTCTCCAATGTGAAATAAAAACTGCTGAGAGCTCCCAGTACAGTCTGAAATCATTTTTGCTCTGTTAGGTATTAACAAACATATACTAGTAAAACCTAGGCTTGAAATTCCTATACAACTATGAAACAGAAAATGTACAAATTCACAAAAATTAAAAATTTGTGCCAATGTAATGAAATTTAACAAATCTAAAAGATAAATAAAATTTAAGTCAATATCATAGATTTAATGTGCTCAATAAGGTTACCGAAACTCACTTTGGACCAATCATGTGAACTTGGTCCCAGCGGCTCCAGGCAGGTTCTCTTGAGTTTGCAGCCACTGCCATATGGTGGAGCTGGCTTCACTTGCCTGCTACTTTTCTCTTTTGTGCTACTAGAAAACAGCAATTGTTCTCTCTCCCTCTTTTTTTTCTTTCTTTTGGTAGCGGGAATCTAACTCAGGACCTTGTGCTTGCCAGGCAAGCACTATGCCACTGAGCTATCTCCCAGGCGCTAGGAAACAGCAATTTTGTACTGAGCTTAAACACATTATTTACATTTTTACATCTTTTCTTTTGTAGTACCTCAGTACACTTAAAGTAGTGCAACTTGGACCCAATACAAACACAACTGCAGACGCTAAAATCTTAAGACACTATCTGGTTTAACCAAAGGCAATTAGGTGTTTGGAAACATGACTTTTAAAAAATTACTTCCAAAATGAAAAATAGAAGGTAAAATATTTGTCAAGAACCATAGCATGTTAATAAATCCCACCTGCTTAATCCCTCTCCTCCTTTTAGGCCTGCAAGCTCAGAAGGAGTTTAAGTAACTGCATGTTGTGGGCCACTGAACTCACATGGAAAAACATTCTTGTGGTCAACTTTTAGTAGTATGTAAAACCAAGTATCTGATTTTATTTCCTTTAAACTCTCAGATCACATGACTTCCAGTTAAGATGGCACAATAAATTTACTCTTTGATGGATTCTCTCTAAACACACAGCAACCAGAGGGGAAGTATAAAAAGAGCAAACAAAACAAAACAAAAAAGCAAACCAGCTCTAATTTTATACATATACATGTATATGTATACATACCTACCTCGGTTCATGAGCTCAATTCTCTCAACATTGAGTCTAATCACTAAATTGATTCACTTCTTATTTAACTCAGTTTTTGACCAGAACCATGGAAAGAATCAAGTTTGTGAACTGAGCTACATATATATACATATATATGTGCATCTTTATCAGGCCTATGTATAGTGAATGACAGTTTGGCATAGGAAGTGCCATGCGGTTCTGCTGAAAGGCAAGGTGCAAGAGAATTCCTTATGTCTCACTAGAATAAAATCTTGGTTAGAAGTCTAACTAGTATACCAGATTTTTCTGATGTTTTAACTGAAATTTGCAGACTGGCTTATTTTTGGCCCATTGTTTCCTATAGAAGTGAGTGGAAGAACCTTGCATAAAGTACAGTTTGCAACTGAGCTTTCTGTGTCTGAGTACAAAACAGATACAAGGAATGGGGTCTGGGTGTAGTCACTGAAATGTACTACCTATCTACAGTACTAATTTACAGAGTGCACTTATATCAGGTCTTTATACAGAATGGCAGCTTGAGATATATATTTAGAGAGAGAAAGAGAGAGAGAGTCCCCAAAAATATATGTATATGTTAGTACTAAATTTGATACATCATGTGATTAATACAAGTTATCTTTGGCTTCTATAATTATAAGAGTTGTTCAAAGTGGTAGCCATTAGCTTCTAGACATTTATTAGTGCAGCAAACTACTGATGTATGTATACATTCTTTTGGTGGATGGATATACATACACATATATAGATTTTTTTAATGAAATAGATATGGGACAGAAACACACAGAGGTAAATTCCTGAGGATACAGGCTTATCCTTCCTACGTATAAAAACCAAAAATAGACAATTAAATGGGAAATTTGGACTTAGGGTCTAAACACAGCCACAAGGGTCTCTGATTGCAGGCGGGATTGAAGATGGTAACTGCAGCACCATTCTCCTACTCCTGAAAGTTGGCAGCCTCACTGTCCTACAGAGTGACATCTGGGGAAAATGGAGAACACAGGCCAGACAAGATCAAGAACTAAGTGAAGCAGCCTGTGACTGCTCATGTAAATAAATCACACTATCAACCTGGCTATGGAGTGAGGCTCTCTGGAAGCCAGAGAAAACTAAGAGCCTGCTGAGGAGGGTAGAGTGAGCAGAGAGGAGGAAAAGGTAGGTACAAAGTGGTTAATGAATGAAAACAAAACAAAGCAAAACAAAATGTCTCATTCAAAACATGCCATTCAACCAAAGTTGAAATACAGGATGAAATCTAAAGCTAGCAAAGCCAACTAACAAATTCAGATTCAGTAGATTACAAATCCATTTTGGATAAAATTAATCATTCAAACAAAGTGAGTACATTTAAGATGTTAAAAATCCCCCCAAAATTATATTTAAGGTTCCTTTTAAAAGGGTAATTAAAGAATGAGAAATTCTAAAACAAAAAGGCAGAATTAAAATAAGAGGTGGCTAAAAAGAAATCAACTAGGAATTGTGTAAATAAGGAATACATTCATTAAAATAATAAAAATCAGTATATAAGATACTTTAGACTGAATAGAACTTAAGAAAAAAGAGGCAAATTTGGAGATAATACGAAAGAATTCACTCAGAATGCAGCCCAAAAAGGGAAAAAAAAAAAAGAGTAAGTATGAAACATGAAGGGCAGATCTACCAACATTTGGGGAATCACAACACAAGAAAATGAAATAGTAGAGGAGAAAAAGAATATAGATACAATTCAAGAACGTTCAAGAAATGCCTACCTCCTCAGACTAAAAGTGTGCTCTAAATACTAAGAAAGATCATTGAAAGAAATAAGCAGATAATAAAACCAAAAAAAATCCATATAAACTAAAACACTAATTATAAAAAGGAAATCTTAAAAGCTACTAGGAAGCACCCCCATTTGTGAAAGTGTACTGAACTTCTATAGGTTCTGCCAGGTCACAAAGCAGACATGACTGACAGCTTTTCGGGATAATAGTGACTGAATGAGTCAGATGAGCACACGCAAGCTGATCCAAGTCTCACAAGCACTTTGCCTATTCCTTCACACTTGGTAGACAACAGTGAAGCAACCAGTGTTCACTTTAGACAACCTCCATGGAAACTTGTTGAAAAAGCAGATCCCAGAGGCTTCTGGGAACTTCCAGTAACAGGAGATTGTCTTCCCTGGAATGGAGACTCACTCTGAACGTAAGTTAATCTTCCTTGCCCACTGTGCTTCTGCCAGGACCACCGAATGTAGATGTTACCAGATTCCTTATTCACCACTATGGTGTCATATGGAACTACAGGCAAGGAAATCAGTAAACAAAAGTGGGCTGATAACCAAAGGGTTCGTTGTCTGCTATTGTTATTACTACCTGCTATTTAAGCTCAATGTTTTTTCATCTCTATTCCTTTATGACTTACATATTTCTCTACCACATATTTATTTCATTCTACTGCATTTAGTTGAAGCTAAAGGGAAGAGAAACACAGAAACAATGTTAGCCTGAGTTATGGGGAAAGGAACTTGATTTGGGAGATCAGATGAATTACACTTTTAAAAAATGGTCTTTGGAAAACTGGTAACATTAAGAAACACATCAAAATTGTTTGGATGAAGACCAGTGTCACAAATTTTTTCTTTAAAAGGTTAGTAAACATTTCATTTAGGTTTCCCCAGAAAGCAGAGCCCAGTCAGGCTAGAAAGTAAAGATCTGAATTCAGCACCTTGTTTCCATGCACACAGGAAAACCTCTTGCCCAAATCAGCCATGTGATGCCCTCCAGGTGGTGAGTCTAGAGCCAACCAGGGGGATCCCCAGAGACAAAGGCCTAGAACCTTTCTGGAGGGGAAGCTGTGCTGTGGCACAAGAGCACCACCTACCGAAACAGTTCCAAGGGGCAACTCCTTCCATGTGCTGAAAAAAATGATTCAGAAAACATGACTGAGTAGAGAAGGACTTCAAGTCATTTCAACCAGCTGGTGTCTCTTTCTCTTTTAAAACTACAGCTAGTGCTTGCCAAGACCTCCTGAAAATAAACAGTGTGGCTTCATACTCCTCCCACCTTCCTTAATTACCACAGGAAAACAAGTCTCCTCTCCCACAAAGCTGCAGCTATCTTAGTTAGGACTGCTGTTTCAATATCCCTCTTCCTCTACCTGTTTCCTAGTTTTTTTATTCCGCTTGGTAAAAAAACCTTAAAGGTAGAAGCAGTAGTTCTAACAAGTCCGAAAGGGATCTATGTAAAATCAAATCTATGAAATTTTAAGCCTTATAAGGCGAAATGATCAGGGAACTGTGTTTCTTCAAACTTATTTGGACAATTACAACAGTCCCTCTGCCCTCAAGGACCAGATCATAGAAGCTCCAAACCAACCAAACTGGGGGTCAGATGATCTATTAATGCAATGTATTTTCTATGAAAAATACATAGAAAAAGGTGATTTATGTAACACAAGGTAGAACTGTTTGCCTCTGCTATGCTGAATATTAAGTGTACAAAATACAGATAACACCATGACAAGAAGGTTCTTTGTGGAAACCTTCACAGCTTACATACCAAATTGAAAAGCCCTGACATAGACTCACTTGAATGACTCACATAAACTCTAGCATGTTTATCATTCAGCTTTGTTTAACTTTATTGGTCTGGTAGGGGGGCATTCCACAGGCTGCTGTATTATAACCTCCTCCATGCCTCTGTTGTGCTGGAAAGGCAGCAGTGTTTGCTGATCCCAGACCTCTCCTTAAGTGTTGGCCAGGGTTCCACCACAGCCAGCACATTCACATGAAGACAGGGAGAAAAGTCCTGATGAGATACAGTCAAGGAAGAAATAACATGTAGTCTCCAAATATTGCCATCTGCTGTTGGTAAGATTTCCAATTTGTTAATTTGGAAATCATAAAAACTTCAAAACAATATGTATCTATATTTTATTTTAGTTACTTCACAGGAAAAAAAGATACATGAGAAAAATCCACTCACAATTCTCTAGTGCATAAGTGACCATGCTAAATGTGCAGGTTGTACAACACAATGTGTATCCTGACACCTTATGGCAAGGCCTCCAGGGGCAGTCACAGAGTATCAATGCAATGGAATATGAAGACCTCTGGGAAGAGACCTGATAAAAAAGAATGAGGTTGTACAAGGGCAAATTTCCAGATAAAGAGCAACTGATTATTTAACATAGGCAAAGCAGGAAAACTCCCATGCTGGATTCAGGGGCCCACAGAATTAACAACAAAAACAGAAGAATAATATTATAATTTAGTTGTCTAATGTAAAACACAATATCAGAATATACTAACAGGGGTCTAGCAAAAATTTAGCAGTCTTGCTAGATTTGGTCCAGTTTTGGTTCTCATTAAAATTTCTGGGGATTCCTAGTGTAGTGGACATATTTCCAGCATATGTAGTGCATATTTCCAGCATCCATTCTCCACCTTCCCCCATTCTAAAAGACCCCAAATTCCCAGCCAGCAGATCTGATGAAATAACAATGGACTGACTGGGTTATAGCCACAGTCATCAACTGGGATTAATCTTGGCCCAGAGGTGACCTTTAACAATGTTTCAAGACATATTTGGTAGTCACTACTGGGAAGAGTGTGTTACTGGCATCAGGTGGGAACAGGCCAAGGCACTGTTAAACATCTGTTATAGTTTGTATGTAGTTTGTTCCCCTAGAGGTTCATGTGCTAGACACTTGGCCTTCAATGTGTTGGTATTAAAGTGGTGGAGTCTGTAAGAGGTGGTGCCTAGTACAATGCAATTAGGTCATGGAAGGGTGCTACCATTGGAAAGGATTATTGTGGGTTTCAAGAAGTGAGTGAGTTCTTTCAAGAGTAAATTGGTATAAAGCAAGACTGCCCTGCTTGTTTGAACCCTCCTGCACGTGGCTGTTTTCTGTCTCGCTTTCTGCCATATTACGATGCAAAAGCACTCTTCATCAGATGTTCAACAGATGTAGCTGCCTACTCTTACACTTTTGGCCTCCGAAGCTATGGACTAAATACGTAAATTTCTTTTCTTTATAAAGTACCAGCCTCAGGTATTTCTTAATAGCAACTCAAAACAGACTAATATAATGTGTTTGGTGCACAGATCAGTCTCCCCTCACTGCCAAAAAAAGAATTATCAGCTGAAATGTCACTCCAGCACTCTCATGTTAGCATATGAAACCTTGTACCTCAAACAAGTGACATTTCTTTGTATAGTAAAGAAGGTGATTAAATTAAGGATCTTAACAGGAAGAGCCCATCCTGAATTATCAGGGTGAACCACAAATGCAATCATATGTATCCTTATGAGAGACAGGAGTTTGGAGACAGATGCCTAAAGGTGAAAATGTGAAGAGATTGCAGTGATGTGGCCCCAGCCTAGGAATGCCAGCAGCCAAAGTGGGAAGAGGGAGGACTAGATTCTCTCTTCAGGTCCACAGAGGGAATATGGCCCTGCCAGATTTTAGACTTCTGCCCTCCAGAACTATGATAGGGCGTTTCTTATTTTAAGCCATCAAGTTTATAACAATTTTTTAATGGTAGCCTCAGGAAACTATTACAGCATCCTACAAAGACATATATGAATTGCAAACCACAAGAAGATAAGCAAACTAACATCTTGCTTTTCATTGGTTTTTTGTTTTTGTTTTTGTTTTTTTTCCCCCAAAGAACCCTCTTCTTCCATAGTGCAGAAATGTTCCACACCAGGAGTTACTGCTCCTGTAAAAGCTCCCAAGGGAAAACTATGAAGCATTTCTAATACTGAACAAAAGATTCAAACCTGTCAGCTGGCTATCACCTTCCATCTATCCTGCCAAACTTTCTCTTTCTTTTTGATTGAGGCAACAAAGCATCATTTGGGGCGATTTTATGTATACACTGGATTGATATATTTCTAAGTTATTGTCTAGTGTTTATATAAAAAAGTTTTCATTGTTCAATGATGTATATTTTTATTTGTGGAAAATATTTTCATATATTAGTTTGGAACAGAACACATTGTATCTTTTACCATTAAGTTCACAGAAACAATTTTTCATTTACTACTTTTTCTGCTAGTGGCAGGTCTTGGGAATGAATTAAAATCATGAAGTGAGGAGTAGGTATATTCATTTCACCTATAACATGCATCTAAAAAGTAGCCTGGTTTCTTCACTCACTTTATTCACATCTTATTCTGTAGGCCCTACAGGTCAAATTCAGTGGTCCAGCCCAACCCCTTCACTTCACAGCAGAGGCAGTGCGGTACAAAAGAATGGATTACTTTCTATAGACCATCAATGTGGTTAGAGTCCCAACAAGAACAGAAGCCATGTTTCTGGCACCTAGTCTGGTGTTCTACCTGAAGTTACATGAAAGAACTGAAGAAAATACAAATATAGATGTTTCTTTTTTGAGAAAAGATGAAATTATATAGGCATTCTTTAGCCTAGAAAAAGGGAACCATGGTGAGTAAATGAATGCCAGCAGGTATTTTATATATGGGGGGGGGGGAGAAAGGTACTTGAAATATATTTATTTGCAGTAACCATAAGATCTTGGTATTCTATCTTATTTGTGTGTCTCACATCCCAAGGAGTCTTCATGTCTTTAACTTAAAGAACTCTATTATTCTAGAGTTTGCTAGCACTTTATCTAGGGGATGGAACAGAAACCCATTCCCCTAGTTCAAGTCAAACAGAGGAAGGGAGTATAATGAAAAGACTACAATAGAAGTTCTGAAGGCTGATATGCCAGAGAAGATTTAGCTGGATCAAATGGGAACTGGAACAAGAAGTCCCGGCCACCACCCATCATGGGTCTCCACATGTCTACTCCACCCTATTCTTCTCTTTATAGATCAGTTTCCCGTGCTGTCTCCTGGCTATTTTCTTTCCCTGACTTGCACATGGCTACACACCATTTATGCTGTAATTCAAAACCTTGTCACATCTCTAAATGGTATTTCACCCCAAGGACTCATCGTCTTCTAATCAGCTCACTATCCCAATTCCCTTTCTCAGGGAAGAGAACTTAACTGGCCCAATCCAGCCAATGGAGCCTCTAAACTGGTTTCTTCTGGGTTGTTTGTTTAGCTATAAAAAACCAGCAGTCCCCAGGTACTAACATCTGGGCAGACTTCAACAATTTGTGCAACAAGGAGGGAATGAAAGCATTGCACAGAAGGCCTCAAGAGTTTATATATATATACACACATGATAGCTAAGATAAGTGTACTACTAATTTCTAATTTCTATTGGTTTATTGAGGGGAACAATTAGTGTTTATATTGTTTGATCAATTTTACATGCCTATATCTGGTAATCTGAGCAACTACTTTGAAGATAACAATATACAATATAACAAGCATTGTTAACTTCCTATCATCTTGTTTTGAAATTCTGTATCATTTTAATTTTTTTTTATTCTCTTTACAATAAAAAAATTTAAAAAGTTATATAGTTCTTCTAGGTAAGGCTACCCAGAATGATTACACCATTTCTGTTTTTGACTTTGGAAGAAATGGCCATTGTGTATAAAGAGCAGGAACCGCTTTTAAACTTTTTTTAGCTTTGTCTAGAACAAAAGCCTACTTCTTTGGGCTACACTGTCAGATTTTATCATTTTTCGAGAAGTAACTTAAATTATCAGTCCATCAAAGAAATCTCAAAAAATGAATGAACATCGTTGATGTACAGTATGGTCACCAACTTGCCAGTATTTGGGGAAGGAAAAGGAGAAAAGGAATAAGGGGACTACGCAAGCAGTCCCCATATAAGCAGGAATTCTCTTAAGTGTATGATGATAAAAAGCTCAGCATAAGAGTAAAATCATCACAGTTCTAGTTCCTCAAAAAACACAAAATGAAAACAAAAATGTCACCAGAGTTACAGGGTGCCAGAGAGAACAAGTAGGAAACAGGAATTTTAGCACAGTGAAACTATTCTAAATGATACCATAATGATGAATACATGTCATTGTACATTTGTCTAAACCCATAGGATGTACAACACCACAAGTAAACCCTAATGTTAGTTGAGGACTTTAGGTGATAATGATGTGTCAATATGGCCCATCAATTCTAACAAACACACTCTGGTAGGGAATGTTGTAGGAGAGGTTGTAGACACAGAGGCAGGAGATATAGGGAAAATTTCTGTACTTGTTGTTCAATGTTGCTGTGAGCCTAAAACTGTTCAAGAAAAGAAGTCTAGAACTCAGGATTATACCTCAGTGGTAGGGGGTTTGCCTAACATGCACAAAGCCCTGGTTCAATCCCCTGTACTGAAAAAAGGGAAGGAGTGGGAGGGAGGAAGGAAAGTCTGTGGTGACAGGAGCAAGAACAACTGAAGAAAACAAAGCTACGTGGCACTGAGCATAAGGATCAGGAACAGCAGCAGCAAAGAGGGCAAGACAAGAGTGTTTCTCAAGTGTACCTGAAGCAGGCATAGTCTTCACACACTGTAGTAAAATTAATCAGTTCCCTGAGTCACAAAGTTACTAAATTCAGACAGCCAGATGCTTGGTTTTTCTAGTGGAGAGGATATCCCTGTTGCTGGCAGTATGAGGCATTTGCTTTTAAGCCTAGTACATGAACTCTCTAATCACCAGGAAATTAATTACGGAAGGTCTTCTTGGTTGCCTCCCAGCTCAACTCCTGATTGATATGTACTTTCAATGTCAACTAATAATTTCATAGAGGAGATCTCACTTCCCTCCAAGATAGGAAGTTTTTGTTTCTGGTTTAGTTGTTCTTAAAGAAGTTTTCATCCTAACTTAGATTGCAAAATGTTCTCACAGTATACTGTCCAGGCTCTGGCATTAATTCCATGGGTCAACTTTTCTCTAAACATTCCTCTGAATAACTGATGCTCCTCTTTTGATCACAAAGAGACTTCCCCTCTGTCCCTTATTTGCCACCTCCTTAAGACTAGTGACTTAGGAGCAGGGTAATTTCAAGTAACAGTTTAATCATACATGTGTGTACCTAGCCTAAATCTTCACACAGTGCTACTGCTCATTCTTTGTCATATTCCAATCACTGTATTTGATCAGGCAACCCTCAAAAAAGTTTTACCACTTTTGGGAGGGATCTCAAAATGAAAAAAAAGGGGCTGGGGATTTAGCTCAGCGGCACTGCACCCGCCTGGCAAGCGCGAGTTTGTGGGTTCGATTCCCAGTACAAGAAAAAAAACCCAAAAAATAAAAAAATAAAATAAAATCAAAATGAAAAAAAAAAAAAAGAAAAAGTAGGGATCCTTTCTATTAAGAGTGGGAAAAGATCTTAAAATTTTTCCCCTAACTTTGAAGGTATAATTACAAGTTTTGAGAATAAACTAGTCCACACATAGTTATTTTAGTCTGAGTTTCCTTCTTTGATTTTCTGCCTTCTTCCCTATAGTACAGATTTCTTCCTTTCATCATTTGGGAGGAAAGATCCTATGAAAGTATACTTGTGCATTACATAATGACTTTTCAGTAAACAACACACCACACATAATGGTGGTACTATCAGTGACACCACAGCTATCTTACTTTGTGAAAGCATACTCTGCAATGTCCTCACAACAACAAAATTGCCTTGCTCAGGCCATATTCCCATTGTTAAGTGATACATGACTATATAAAACGTTTGAGTGGTACTTCTTCAAGTTCACTTTCATTTCCATTTGAAAAGGAAACCTACCAACTCATATTTTTATTCATCAAAAGACATTTCCAAACAAAATGGCGCCTTGCTCAGGCCATATTCCCATTGTTAAGTGATACATGACAATATAAAACGTTTGAGTGGTACTTCCTCAAGTTCACTTTCATTTCCATTTCAAAAGGAAACCTACCAACTCATATTTTTATTCATCAAAAGACATTTCCCAAGATAGTTGTGTGTGTGTCTACAGACATCTACAATATGCATGAACCAAAACATGGCTCCTTCTTCCCTCTTTGCAGGTCAGCAAGACTCCACTACGAGGTGCAGCAGCCAAGAATGGCTCCCTCTCTTTTCAGCTCTTAGCCAGAGGCCGTTCTTCCCCAAAGAAGCAGGAACTCAGCGTATCTCAGTCTGCAACTGCCGCCTTGTGGTGAGGGAGGTCCCACCATATACTCATCCCCTACTAATCCCAGGAAAGTACGAGTGAGAAGTGGGGGCTGCCTTCTCTTGCCCAGCCACCTCTGTGGAACAGCAACTCTATACCGGATAAGGCACACTGGGAACACTGGGGCCAGATTGCTCTTGCCTCATAGACCCACATCAGGAGAAGCCAGCCAGGAAGATCATAAACTGCTGTCCCCTTCCTTACAGAGTGAGGATGTCTGTCAGAGAAAAGCTTATTATTGTCACTATTCTCAGCTCCAGAGCACTGGGTCAGAGGTTTTTTTCCTCGAAAGAGAAGTAGGTTCTAAAAAAGATAGCTTCTAATATTGTCCCAAAAGAACTGACTTCACCCAGCAAGAAGTCCAAGCTGAGGGCTGCTCTCAAGAACAGTGGACAGTGGTCAAAGGCAACTGGCAGGAGAATCAAAATAAATGCTAAACTGTAGGTCTTCTAGTTTGCATAAAAGAACTAGAAGTCAGTCAGAAGAAGCCCTTCTGGGATTAAAACAATTATCAAACACTCACCTCAGATACAACGGTATCCCTTCAAAGGAGCCACAGCTTGATCGGATTAAGTTGTACAGTAATTTATGTTCCAAGGCAATGATCAGACAATACTGCAGTGATGGCAACCTTTTTGAGCTTTCAAAACAGCCCTCTGCGGCATGCACACCATAGGTTTACCATCACTGTGATAGAGCAAACAGCAAACAAATACTGGAGCTCAACAGTTAGGTAAGAAAATTAGATAGGACTCAGCAGAAGAACAGGTGAAGAAATTTCAGTATTGTCAGCAATGGCTGTGGGTTCTTTCGCTTAATTCAGATAGAAACAACAAACTGGCAAAACATGGCTCCCTTGTTAGCAGCTCTCAGCTTTAAAAGTCAGCAGCTCTCAGCTTTTAGTGTTACAGCTCTGAGCTTGAAATGCCACTTATTTAGCCAGACATTAAAAAAATAAGTAAGAAAACAAAAATTAAAATACCACCCCAGGAAGGGGGAAACCAGGACTCAAGAGTCACTGTACTATCTAAAATGTCCAGTTTCTAACAAAGAATTATGAAGCATACAGGCAAATAGGAAGGTATAACTACACATACACACACACACACAATGCAGGACTTGTGAGAACGCCTTGTGAGAATGATCAGATATTGGGTTTATCAGAAAAAGATTTTAAAGTGGCTACCATAAACATGTTGTCAAAGCTAAAGACAACCATAATTAAAATAAAGGAAGGTATGATGATGAAATTGGATCAAACAGAGAATATCAATAAACACACAGAAATTATAAAAGAGGGCCAAATAAAGATACTGGACTTGAAAAGAACTAACCCTAACTGAAGGGAAAATATAAACAAAACTTCACTATGAGGCTCAAGAGTAGAGCTGACTTAGTAAAGGAAAAAAACTTGCTACTTAAAAGATTTTCTCTAAGTGGGGATTTCAACTTACCATTTTGGATAGTTGATAGAACAATTAGGAAGAAGATAAACAAGAAAATGATATATGTGAATAAACCAACTAGACCTAACAGACAGCTGTAGAATTCTCTACCTAACAACAAAATATATATTCTTCTTAAGGTCACATGGAACAATTTCTTAGGTGGACTGTATGCTAGGCCCTAAAACAAGACTTAACATATTTAAAAAGATAAAAATAAAGTATGTGTTCTGATAACAAAGGAATGAAATTAGAAATCAGTGGCAGGAAAATTGCAGAAAATTCACAAATACATGGAAATTAAACAACCTACTGCTAAATAAGCAATGGGAGGGGAAAGGAAGGGGAAGAGATATATCAAAAACTCTTTAAGATGAGTGAAAATCATGCAATCTTGTAATGCTGGATAATCCTATAATCCCAGCATTCTAGGAGGCTGAGGAAGGATGATTACAAGGTCAAGCCCAGCCTGGGCAACTTAGTGACTTAGCCAGATCCTGTCTCAAAATTAAAAAAAAAAAAAATTAAAAAGGACTGAGGATGTAGCTCAGTATAAAACTCCTGGGTTCAATTCCTAACTCCTCCCCCAAAAAAGATGAGTAAAAAATGAAGACATAAAATACCCAAACTTATGAGATGCAACTAATGCAGAGCTTAGATGGAAATTTATATTTATAAATGCCTATTTTAATAAACTTCTCAAATGCACAAACTAACTTCACACCTTAAAATACATACACACCCACCCACCCACCCACACACACCCACACACACCAAAATAAAACCTATAACAAGAAGAAATAAGAAAATAGTAAAATTAGAGTGGACAATAATGAAACACAAATCAGGAAAAAAAAAAATCAACAAATTTGAAAGTTGTTTTCTTGAAAACAGAAACAAAATTAACAAGCTCTTAGCTGGACTTCCTGGCCAAGAAAAGAAGATTCAAACAGCCAGAATCAAAAGTGAAAACTAATACATTACTACAACCTTAGTCAAAAGTAATACTATAATAACACATCAGTAAATCGGATAATTTAGAGAAAAGGACAAATTCTTAGAAAGACATAAAGTAACAAAACTGATTCAAGAAGAAATAGAGCAGCTGAACCATCTAATAAGTAAAGAAATAAAACTGGTAATAAAAAAAACTACCCACCATGAAAAGATCAGACCCAAATGGTTTTACCACCAAATCTACTAAGCAATCAGAGACAAGGACGACAGGAAGAAATTTCCTGTGCCTCAAAGGTTAACTTAGAGCTCAACCCTCAAAAGGAATGCCCTGGTAAAGAATATCCCTATCATTAAACACTAATATTTTGGGACAGATTTGTTGATAATGAGAAAAGTAATTAGGTAGCATACCATACCTAATGATAAGGAAAGTACAAAAAGATGTTTGAATAAACCAACTAGACCTAAAAGACAGCTGTAGGTGCCAATTACAGGTTAAATGAGACGTCACAGACGAATTCTACCTACCGCCTGTTTGGACTACTCCAAAACATTTAGCCTGCATTTTCTGGAATACACAGTCTCTAAGGATGGACTATGAGACAAATAAGTTAAAGTATGTGCTATTTATTACATCTGTAAAATTGCTTGGTCATTCTGTGGCTTACTTTGAACTTACTCTTCAAAGTTTTATTTTACTCTAAGACACCATTTTGTTTGGTACAAATGCAGACTTACCTACATTTGTATGAGCATAAAAGTATGTTTACTTACTATATTCAGTCAAAACACTAGATGCAAGAAAATATCTCCCATTACAAGATAAAAGACTTTAATGAATGGCAACAGTTTAATTATTTTGAGCTGCCACTAGGCCTAAATGCAAACCTTTTCCAAAAATGTGAACAACTACTTATTAGTCACACACGCTTCTCTCTTCATCTAAGCCAGTATAACAGAGTGATTATGGAAGCTGAACTGGTAAGCAGGCTGCCAAAGTATGAATCCCTGACCTGTAGCACATTGGCCATGTAACCCAGGAAGTAACTTAACCCCTCTATGCCTCATTTTCTTCATCTGTAAAAGGGTGAAAACCGATAGGATTGCTGTGAACAATAAAATGATTAATGATTTAGAAGAAATTAGAAGCATGCCTGGTACATGGTATGCACTCAATAAATGTGAGGTGCTATGGTTTGGATATGGTTTGACTGTGTCCCCCAGAGTTTCATGTGCTAGAAGCTTGGCCTTCAGTGTGTCAAGGCTCAGAAGGGATGGAACCTTTAAGAGCGATCAGGTCACTGGGGACCCTGCCCTTGGAAGGGATTAATGTAATTCTCTCAGGACTCCAGTTACTTCTCATAAGAGGAAATCATTATTAAAAAGAAATATGGCCCATGAATTATTCTGACTGCCTGTGTCATGTGATATCTCTCTCTTACCCAAACTCCCACAGAACTATGTTCAGATATAGCCAGAAACCCCTCATTAGAGCCAAGCAGAAGCTAAAGCTTTGCCCTTAGACCTACAGAAAGAACTCTTTAGTTTACAAATAAACCTATTTTCTTTACAAATTACCATCCATGGCTATTTTGTTACAGCAACAGAAAACAGAGTAATCAAAGTGATGGCTTTCTCTAGAATTTCTCTACTAGATAGAAATAATCTTTTTTGGCAACCCTACATGCCTGTCAGCAAAACTGCTCACAAAAGCAAGGAAGTCAACAATGAGAATAAGCATCAATGTGCTAGACAGGCTGTGTGCCATACAAACCTGACAGTCCAAAAGTTGTTTACCTTACTATACCACAAATATTAGAGTTAGAGGTTTCAAGATTCTGTTAAGCCAATTCCTGCTCCATTCAAAATAGGGTAATATAAAATGGTTTGGTCGGCTGTCAAGTCATGGGCTATTTAAACACTAGTTTACAACAAAAATGACTATAAAAGTGGTGTGGTTCCTATTGGTTATATTAAAGTATATTTGAGGTCTTTTATTTTTGTAACTGCAAATAATAGGGAGAAGAGTCTACTTAAGAGCAAGACTCAAATTTAAATAAACTATAAATTTCTCAACATAATTTGGAAACTTCAGTTCAGTCTCTTTTTATGTGCAAGACCAAATACAGTACAGTTTATAATTTGAAATTCAAACATATCACTGACAAACTGGATTCCAATCCCAACTCTGTTCTACACAGTGCTGTTAGCTGTGTGGCCTGAAATATTCCATTTCTCTCAAAAGGGTGATGATTCCTACCAATTGTACATGATGGAAAAGATTGAATGAGATGAATATTAGTAGCTGTAGCTGCTAATCAATAACAGGAAAATATCACTTACTTGAGCTCTGAGATTCCTCCTTCACATCAACATGCACAATGCAAATAAATGCAAAGCAAAGGGTAAAAGCAAAGGCTTAAAAAAGAAAATAATTTAAAATGTTTTCTATGCAGAGGGAAAAAATGATTTTGATATGTAGGAGAACATGCAGACAGAATGCTATGTTGCTAAAGGGAAGGTCTGTGCAGTGAACTGAAAGACATTTACTAAATAACATAAAGGAATTAGAAACAATTTGTTTCTCAATCAGAATCAAAGATGAAGTCTCTATGTAATTAGAGGCTCCAGAGAGGACATATGTATGATACCGAGTCAGCTCTGCGGATACTAAAACTAAAATTATTATATTAAAAACTAAATAATATTCAAAATTAAAAATTCCACAGAGGTTTATACCTAACATTAAAACACTGTAGGTACTTTATATGTATTACAATAAAAAAGTCAAAAGTCATGTAAAGGATGTAAAGAATGTAGTTTCATATCAAGAAATGTATACATGTTTATTCTTTGATTCAACAAAGTATCTCCTGGATGAGCACTACATGAAAACACTATCAAAAAAAAAAAAAAAAGGAAAAATAAGCAGAGTAAAACAAAACACCATGATCTTAGTTACTTCCCCTATTGCTGGAACAAATTACTGGAGACTCACAACTTAAGGAAGGAGACGTTTATTTTGGTTCATATTTCAGTCCACAGTTGACTGCTCCAAGGTAGGAAGCCACGACAGAGGAGAGCTGTTCAAGACATGGCAGATAGGAAGCAGAGAGCAAGGGAAGAGCCATTATTCCCACCACTCCCCAGAAATTCCAACAATAACGTGAAAACAGGCCACTGGCAGTACACATACAGAATAATCGGAGCACAAAGATCTCACAAACCTGAAGAGTCTTGAAGAATCATTACTGTTTACATACAGATAAAAGAAACATCATCAGACTCCATGCCCAAGCCATAGCAAATTTCTTGGTTGATACAAAGTCTCAAAGACAAGGTAGTACTGGACCAGACACTTGCTTAACAGTGTGAGCAGTTTTCTACCTGCTCCAGGCAAACTCTGCCACTGCTCTGCCTGGTTCTAAAGGGAAACCACACACCCTATAGAGAATGGTGCCCCTTCATTTTTTACAGCTCAATGTTTAACACATTCTGATTTCTACATTTGATTTCTGTACTCCAAACAGCTCAAGCATATGCCTTGCTGAGGGAAAAAAGCACAGATAAAACCTAGGTATAACTCCTCATCTGCTAGATGTCAAATGTGCCAAGCTCACGTCCCCCAAAATCAAAGGATGAATTCCAAGGTATAACAGAGGGTAAGAATAGGAAAGATTTATTAAGAGATAGCTCCTGAGAGACAAGAGAGGTCTTGCGTGTGGGTTGCTACTGAGGGCCCTTTGTGAAGGGGTAATTTATACAGCAAAATCACAATGTGGATACAATGTGGGTCAAACTATAATCAATCTATAGGATTACAGGTATAGATGCTTAGCTAATATCGATCCAATAGGGAAGCAGGTCACGTGGCAAGGGTACATGGAAAGAACAAAGGCATTTGGGGGAAGGGATGGGTCTGGATGTTCTGGTCACCTACCTGCCTAGGCAACTGATGCCTAGCTGGACTTCCTGGACCAGGTGGTGCTAATTATAGTATAATTCCAAGTTACTGCTCCTCTCTGAGGGAGGCATGTAGGCCTGGCCACTGTATCTTTATTTTAAGGCCTTGTTTCTTCAGATGTGCCGCCAGCCACAGTTCTAGTGTCTTTATCTTTCACTGACTTCCTTGAGAGCCCAGCACCCTCTGACTGTATATTCATTTCTAACTTACTTGTGTATAATAGTAGGGGTATCTGTTTTGAACAAAGGTGACCATTTCACATTAAGATCCTTCCAAGTTAGTGATGTCATTGCATAGTTCTAAAGTCATCTCTGAATACGCGGATTATGTTTACTATCATTTCTAGCACTCCTAAAACAATAGCTATAGCAACATCTTTTTAAGTTTTCACTTTGTTGGATAAACGGCAGTAGAGGAAAATAAACTTATCAAAAATAAAGAAAACTAAACAATCTCATAGATTAAACAATAAAAAACGAAGGATAGTTTTAATGTCTGTACTGATTAGTTGCTGCATAACACCTTAGAAAAGACAAAAGGTGTGCCTCACTTCTTTGAGCACCAGCATTCCGCTCTTGAGTGTGTCCTATGTCTACCTCTAATAAATTCTTCTCATGTCTCTTTTGCTCTCATGGTTTAAAAATTCTTTTTCAATGATGGCAGTCAGCAAACCTGCATACTTCTGTTAAAGGGTGGGTTAAGTTCCTTATTTCTGCCTCAGGGACCCTTGGACCCAGTCTGTGATATCTTAGTGAGCCAGCAGGAAGAGGTAAAAAGAAAAACGGAGGCATCCCTTGGTAAATACAGCCAAATGGCTTCTTTCCTTCCTTCTTTCTTTTCTTTCTTTCTTTCTTTCTTTCTTTCTTTCTTTCTTTCTTTCTTTCTTTCTTTCTTTCTTTCTTTCTTTCTTTCTTTCTTTCCTTCCTTCCTTCCTTCCTTCCTTCCTTCCTTCCTTCCTTCCTTCCTTCCTCTTTCCTCCCTGCCTCCCTCCCTCCATCCCTCCCTCTTTGTTTCTTTCTTTGTCTCCACTTCCCCTCAAACCTCTGAGCCTGTGAAACACAGTCCTCTGAAGCTTCATTTTCTCTGAAGCATAGTTTTCTCCCACTTCCTTTGCCTCTGAAGTATAGTTTCCCAATGGTTTGCTTTTCTTACTCTCTCCCACTCCGGATTTCTCTGTCAGGATACTCAGAAAAGACAAAAGGACTATAAAAGTCTGGAAGAATATCAAAGCTCTGCTTCTCTCATGCTATCTTTAAGACTGTGAAAGAAATAAATGAATCTTTAATTCACTGCACTGAAGCACCTAAGAATATCTGAAAGCTAACAGAAGTTGCTAAAACTCACAGGAATTTTAAATGCCAAAACCTGCTTTGTTCATCCACGATAGAAATTTTTTTCAAAAGCAATTACATAATTCCCTGCCTTTTAAAAAGGGGCATCCTAAAATTTGTGTGACTTGGGGCTGGCCATCATTAAAAATTCCTGTTCAGTTTTGTAATATAACACTGCCTTAAAAAAACACAGAATGTGCCTGGCTCTTTGCCCCTACACTAAATGGCCACACATGGTTGTACATTTTTATATGGCTTATTTACTGGTTTATTTTTTAATCTAAACAGAAAATAGAAATCAGCCATATTTACTGGTAGTTTTCAAAATTTAACTTTTCAAAGGTAACATGTACATATCACTATAAATCACCTTAAACACTACATAAGTCAGATTTGTTCATAAATCCAACAAAGTGAGCCTTATACACCTTTGATACAAATATACAATGTAAAGCATACAAACATCAAACATATACACATGTGCACACAAATACTGTAAACGATCCTGGGCTCTGATTGAGCACTGTACTACTGGTACACTCTCAAACCGTATGCTAAGCATACAGCAGTGCAACTGTGACAGTGTCCAGCAGACACATGAGTAACTTCAATTTGTTCACATCTATGAATGTCCAGTCTTATCTGTGAAAGTTCTCAACTTGAATGTTCAGAAGTTAGGGACTTACTGTCTTTCATTCTTGATTCATTTCTATAAAAACACACTGAATATACTAAGGTTATGGCAGGAAGCAAATAGCTTCCTCAAGAGATTATCAATCTACTAAAATAAATAATAATTATTATAGCACTTAACACATAGTGCTTATTCTGTGCCAATGACCACTGTAAGCACTGTGCATATACCCCAGTCCCCAATATCTTATTATATAGGAACCAAGACAAAAAGAAATTAAATAGCTTGGCATGGTCACACAGCTTGTAAGAGATGGAGCTATTCACCGAGAAACACATCACATGCTCATCCATCTCACATATAATTGATGATATGTCACAAGAGGAAATTAAGTTTGAATAAAAAATTTAAGGTTTTTACTGTTTTTTACATATCAAAGCAAAATTTTACAGCAACCTCAACCCCAAATCCTTTGGCTTCTCTCTCTCTCCCCCTCCCTCCCTCTCCTCTCCCTCTCCTTCCCTCCCTCTCCTTC
>NW_004955422.1:22206776-22210566 GCF_000276665.1 Chinchilla lanigera
TCTCCCCCTCTCTCTCCTTCTCTCTCCCTCTCTTGCCCTCTCTCTAGCCCTCTCTCTCCCTCTCCCCCCTCTAATATGTAGCCTGGGCTGGCCTCAAACTTGCAGCAAAACTCCTGCCTCACTCTCCCAAGTGCTGGGATTATAAGTGTGCACCACCACGCCCAGCAAATCCTTTGGCTTCTCAAGGAGGAACTGTCATTTTTTTCTGAGTACCAGCATTCCTCATTTGCTTTCACACTGCTTCATTCCACTCTCTGGAACTAACATCCTCTCCTACCCAACATTATTAGCATCAACAGTCCCCTTCTCTGGTTCTTAGTAAGTCCTTTAGACTGTCAGAGGCAAAAGTGTCTGTCTGTTTCTGTGTCTATTTACACACATCCCAAGTTTACCCACCCAAACTTCTATGGAAAAACCACAGACAATGTCTGCATCTGCCAAAGTATAAAAGGAATAAAATGTTTTCCATGGGGTTTAAAGAATTCCATTAGGGGCCTGGGATATAGCTCAGCAGCACAGCATCTGCTTGGCAAGCGCAAAGTCCTGAGTTCAATCCCTAGTACCAAGACAAAGTATATGAAGAATTCTATTAGTCAAATCAGTCTAATGATGCTGGATTTGAACGGTTCCATCTGACCACCTTGCAAAATGTTATTTAATATGAAACTGCCTGATTTCCAAAATAGAATCATTCAAGTTGCCCTCTGATGTATTAAACTAAAAACTATCTTTTTGTCTACAACTAAAAGCCAGGCATGTTCTAGACAGGAACCACATAGGATAATATTTCTGCAGTAATTTGTCCTCAATAAAAATATATTTCTGATTGCCTTGCCACTTATAAACTCAAGATAAATACCCAAGATAATGGATTCAGTATTTTGTTTAACATTGCTTAAAGGTATTAAAATTAGTTTGTCCAGTTGATAAGGTTCCCCTAGTCTGCCAAGTTCAACTCCTAATTTCCCTTAATAGCTCTGAAATGTTATTTATCGGCAGCACAGATTCACATTCCCAGTTCCTAATAAACTTTTTTATGGGATTTCTAACATAAAAATGAAATGTCTGGCATTTAATATTAATAAATGGGATAAATTTTTTTTACCTAAAAATATTCTTGCTTTGTCTAAAACAGTCTGTTTCAGCAAGAAAAATAATTTGTTGAAGTACAGTTTTATTTACAATTTCACTGTCCATGTTGATCATATCTCTTTTATAAGTGATGTCCTATCTTTACTGAACCCAGAGACAGAAAGAATTAAACATGCTTGCTATTGTTAGTAATAATGACTTGTTCCAATAGATCTTAATAGTTACAAATAACACACTGATACATTATATTTGCTAATGTATTTGAAAAATCACTGACCATTTTAAGGCTGTGCCTTAACCATAGCATGCATTGATACAAACTCCACTGAGAAACTGTACTTTCTTGCAAGCATCCATCGTTTGTGTCTTACCTTAATTTCCTTTTACATGTTCACATAACAGGAAAAATAAGCTCCTATACTCGGTACACAGACTCAATGCACTTAACTCTGGCCTGATATCTTGCATTACCAAAACTCCTGTTAGAGCATACATTTATTATATTATTCCATCTAGATTAGTTAAATATTTCCAACCAGTGCCTTCCATTTGATTAGTCCTATGGTATTTTACTGTTTTTTGTTTTGTATTTTTTTTATTTCCAATGATTCTTCTCTTTGTTTACTATTTTCTGGTCCTCTTAAAAATATCATTTCAACCTACAGTTTCTATTTTTATATTTTATTAGTGTTTTTCTATAACTTCTCAGAGTTACTACTTGACATTCAAACTTTTTATATCCAGAAAAATTTTCTGGATATAAATATATACAAATGTGTAAGTTGTTTTCACATCATTCCTGATTGTTTGCATATCTAACGGTAGGAGTAGGAACTTCAAAACCATACAACTGAACCTTGAAGAAATATTCTTGAATATACTATAAAAAGAGTATACAAAAAAAGTCAGCCTAACATGGTGGTGAATGTCTGTAATTGCAGCACCCTGAGAGGTGGAGGCAGGAAAACTGCAAGTTCTAGCCCAGTCGAGATAGCCTGGTGGCTTAGCAAGACTCTACCTCAAAATAAAAATTTTAAAAAGGGCTACAGATGTCATTCAGTATGAAAGCCCTGGATTCAATACCTAGTATCACAAAAAAAAAAAAAAAAAAGTCATCTTTTACACTTGGATTTCACAGGGGAATAATTTCATGCATTAACTATGGGGTTAATAATATCTTTTAGTTATTGTAAGCTGATCAGGTCTGCAATCTCCCAAACAACTGTGTAGCAAAGGCTAAATAAAAAGAGGCAAATGGAATGATTTCAGAGTTCCAGGAGGATCAAAGCCCTCTCACAGAATTTGAGATTCTCTCAGGGCTAAGACTAAGACCATCTCTGTGTGGCGCGTATTTATTTGGTTATCAGAAGGGAGGGGAATACTCAAGAAGGGTGGAATTACTCAAGGACTTCTCCAAGTAAGGTATTAAATTAATCCTTAATAAGAATTAAATTAATCCACCCAAAAGTGAGATCCTTGAGGCTACAGTCTTTATCTAGTTGAGATGGATCCAGGTGTCCTTGGCTGTGATCTTGTCTTATCCTTTGGGGCTTTCCAGCTCCACCCACCATTACAGGTTTTAGTGGGGATTAGTGACTTACAGAGGTTCACTTACTATGAGTCCATCGCCCAGTTCCAGACAAGTGGCCTAGGGTTTGGACAGATTCACAAATAAATATAAAAAGCCAATTAATTTACATTCTGCTCAGGGCTGCTTCATAGTGGTCTCCATCAATTAACATCTATAGTTAAAGTTTATGGTTAGGCTAAACTTCTAAGTGATTCTTCTCTACAAAATTCATACAAATTCAAATAACATTAATAAATTTTTATAGCTCTTTCAAATTAATTTTCTTTTCAGTTTGTGACTTAAATTGTGCCACACACACCCTAGGATGGAACTTGTGCATTCCTGAAGCTTAATCTGGCTGGAAGACTGTTGTCAAAAAGCTAGTTTTCCCCAAAAAACATGTCATTCTGTCTTTCAGTAAAATCTCTCGGTAAAACATTTGGGGATTGTTGTGCACCATATAATTCTACTACTTGAGTGGGCAAGCATGTCACTGGATTCCAAAACAAAAATGTTTAAGCACAGATGGGTAACTGATCAAAATGTATAAACCTTATTAGAACTGCTAAGGAAGCTAACAGAGCTTATTGTGCATGATACAGCCACTCTTTGGATAACTCTGAAAAACAGTATTTCTGGCTGTGATCACATGTTTTATTATGATCCAAGAATTTCCTAATCTTTCCATTAAGGAAATTGGATCTCTTCCAAATACATGCAATTATATCTTCCTTTCAGCAATATCATTATTCCACTGGAGTCAACACAAATATTAATCCACAAATCTAAGTAGTCTCATCAACCCCAAAAAGGATAAATGGCTTATTTTGCTTGCACCCATAAGCAGACCTTGAGAGAAGGATTTGAGTGAAGTAATTTATATGGATGATCAAGGGCTTCTATTAAAGAAATGGAGATATGATACAGGGAAAAGGAGGGATGAGAGTAAACATTATTAAGTCAAACTACTACAGTAGATAACCAGAGCTCAGTCTAGGAGCAACTTCTGAGAAATCACACAAACACACTCCTCAGAATAAAACATAGTAAAAGTGCAGAAGCTAAAAGAAGAATGGAAATCCAAAAAGCAGATAGAGATAAGGAAGGAAAGAAAGAAGACAAGAGAGA
>NW_004955422.1:22210666-22225897 GCF_000276665.1 Chinchilla lanigera
AAAGAAAGAAAGAAAGGGAAAGAAAAAAGAGACACTACTAAGAATGGGAACAGACTTCTAAATACCAGACAGTGAACTGATAATCAACATTATTAACTCAGAATTCTGCACTCAGCAAAAATATTTTTGAGAAGGAAGATATAATAAAAAAATTACCGGGCAGATGAAAAGTGGTACAGTTCAATAGTAAACCAGCAAAGAAAATTCGTAAGTATGTTCTTCAAGTAGAAGGAAAATTATTCTAGGAAGACCAAAGAACAAAGCAATTATGTGTATAAATATTTAAAAGCTCACTACAGCAAAAACATATAAACTGGAAAGGAGTTAAATAGTTTTAAAGTCCTTGCACTGTCCAAAAGAGGGAGGGAAGTAATTTCAGACTTTTATAAATTAAACATGTATATTGCAATTTCTAGGATAACTATTATAAAAAAAAAAAGATCAAAACAAAACAAAGAAAAAACAAGCAAAAACCTAGACACAGATTATATAGTTTTGGAACTAGTACAAACTATGTAATTATTTTTTAAAAAAACTATCAGTCAAAAACAATGTGAGAAAGAAAATAAGTCAAAAATAATGTAAGAAAAAGAAAAAAGAACATAGACTAGGTGAAGCTTAAAAAAAAGGAGAAAATAAAAGGCAAGTTTCACTGTTTGTTGGCTGTAGTAGAGATCTGGCTCTATCACTGAGCTAAATCCTCAGCCTTTTTTTTTTCTGGAGACAGTCTTGCCAAATTGTCCAAGTTGCCCTTGAACTTGTGATCTTCCTGCCTCAGCTACCCAAGGAGCTTACACAAGCATACCACCAAATAAAAGGCAAATTTAAATATAAATATATCTTCAGTCATGTTAACTATAAGCAGACTACATGGTTTAGTTTTTTAAAAATGATCTAACTGGACTTTAACATCTAAAGATAAAATGTTTACCAGAGCTACAACTAAAACTTAAGGATAAAGAAAGGCTATGGAAACTCTTCACCACACAAACATTAACAAAAAGAAAATTGGTACAGTTATTTCCATTAAACAAGATAGGCTTTACCACAAAAATCATTTCAAGTAAGGGTCACTTCATAATTACAAAATTCAATTTACCAGAAAATATATTAATCTTAAATTTATATACACTAAACAATACTGTTTTATACAACATAAAGCACAAGTTAACAAAACTGCAAAAAGAAATAGACCAGTTCTACAGTCAAAACAAATGGGATGCAATTAGACCTTTTATATCTGTAAACACATATGTTTTTAAAGGCTTAAAAATTAATGAATTTAAACTTTACATTACAAAATTAAGAGCTAGGTGTGGTGGCACATACCTGTAATTCCACCACTTGGGAGGTTGAGGCAGAGGGATCACTGTGGGTTCGAGGACAGCCTGGGCTACATAGTGAGTTCAAGGCCAGTATGAACTACATAGCAAGATCCTGTCTCAAAAAATAATTAAAAATAAATCAGAGGCCTTAATATACAGTAAGAGCTAAAACTGTAAAACTCTTAGAATAGGTGTGAACATGGTATTACACTTGGAAATGATCTCTTAGCCATGAACCAAAAATGTAAGTAACAAAAAATATATATATAAATTGAACACTGTTATTGCTTGTAGTTAGATGTCCCCCCAAAAGCTTCATATAGTCATAAGTGGGGTATTTTGGAGGTGGCTGGATCTAGGATGTGTGATGCTGGAATCAAGGATGTGATGCTGGGACTGATTCATGATGCTAGGATTAAGGCTGTCCTACCCTGGGTGTGAGTGCTATCTGCCCTAAAGATGGGTAGCGTTGACAGGATACAAGACAGAAAGAGGTTCACTGCATGCTTGCTTCCTCCCTACTTCACTGCTTTGCACCTTCCTGCTTTCTGCGCACCATTAACTTTTTGTCCTCTTCGATGTCCCTCACCATGCCACCTTGCCTTGGAACCAGCCAACTATAAACTGAAACTTCTACAAACTGAACTAAGTAAACCTTTCCTCCCTTAACTTATGGGTGCTTGGGTATTTTGTCTTGGCAATGAGAAAAGTAACCAAGGTACTATAAAAATTTTTTAATCATTATGGTGTATCAAATGATACACGTCCTAGGAAAAAGTGAAAGGTAACTCAGAATGGTAGGAAGTTTCTAGAAACCATATACCTGCTAAAAAGTTAATATCCAGAATATATACAGCTCTCCTACTCAACAACAGCCCCACTAAAAATGGACAAAGGACTTTTAAATAGACATTACTCCAAGAAGATATGCAAATAACCATGAAGCACAAGGAATGATTAATGGGTGCCTATCATTTTTTTAAAAATTGGGGGAGCTCCAGAAACATAATAAATTTTGGTAAAGGAGTACAGAAATTAAAATTTTTGCTGTTAGAAATGTAAAATGGTACAGCCATTGTGGAAAACAGCACGGCAGTTTCTCAAAAAAAAACTTAAAAAAATGAACTCCACATGATCCAGGAATTCCACTTCTGGACATGTGTCCAAAAGAACTGAAAGCAGTGTAACTGGAACACATATTTTCATATTGACAGCAGCATTATTCACAACACTCAGAAAGTAGAAGCAACTCAAACATCCACCAGTGGATGAATGGATATATACAGTATGATACATACATGCAACAAAATATTATCCATCCTTTACATATAAAATTCTGACACATGCTATAATTTCGGTATTTGACACAAGCCACATACAAAGGAAAAATACTGTACAGTTCCACCTATCTGAGACAAAAAGTAAAATGGTGGCTGTCAGGAGAGATTATTAAATGGGAATAGAGTTGGGGAAGATGAAAAATTCTGGAGATGAATGGTGGTGATTGTTACACAATAATGTGCTTTCTTAATACCAATGAACTATATACTAAAAAGTGGCTAAAATAGTAAGTTTTATGTTGCATATATTTTTATCACAATAAAAAATTTTAAATGAGTTAGATACCCATCCTAAGAAATTAGAAAAAAAATTTAAAATTACTCTAAAAAACTGTACATGTTTCTATGCCCTTTTGTCACTAAAATCCATAATGGAGCACAATTAACCAAAATATTTAAATGACTTTTCCAGATCTTACTTGTTATACCAGTCAAAGCATTTGTGAAACTAGTGACATAATAGAAAATACAAGTGTTGGCCTGTTGTGGAGAAACTGGAATCTTCATACACTGCTAATAACAATGTAAAATGGTACGGACACTGGAAAAGAAGTTGGTGCTCCTAACTCCACTAACAGAACCAGATTAGTGATCGTCAAGGCAAGGCACAATAGGAGGGGAATGGAGAGTGATTGCTCAAATGGGTACCGGGTCTCTTTCAGAGGTAAGGAAAATGTTCTGAAATTAGTGATGATGGTTACACAATCATGTAAATACATTAAATGCTATTGAATTCTACATGTTAAAATGTGAATTTTATGTTATGTCAATTTTAAGAACCTAGTCATAAAAAATTATGTCATTATAATCAACTTGGGAGTACATCACATCATTACAACATAAGAATATTTAGTGAACTCACAGGCACGAGATGATACTAAATGATTAATAGTAATGCATCACATTACCACTCAAGGTTTATGGCCCTACTCAAGATGAATGTATCAAAGATCAGCTTGTAAACTTTTGGCAAGGTCTTTCTGACCTCATGGTGACCACTAGTAAATATGAGGAAATAACACAGGTAGTGAAAAAAGACCTGAGCCCAGCTTTCCTAGACTTGTAGAATTCTGCCCAGAAGGCCAACTACTGTTTTGCCTCACTCAAAACACAGGGCTTCAGCATGGCTGAATCATTTAAAGCCAGCTACGACTAGAAAGAATGGATGGGGTTTTACATCCAGCACACAGATCACAATAGCTGGCCGTGGATCCTACTAATCCTAGCTTGTGTGTTCAAGGGGCCTACCCATGAACTCCACAGAAGACACACACAACCAGTCAATGTATTCTCTCCTGTGAGTAGTTCCCCACACACCCTGCGTACAGTACAGATGAGCCCCCACAGACAGCACACAGATCTCAGCACAAAGTATAAGTCTCAGCAGGTGGCTTGACCCTGCTGGCCTGGGAGAACGCACAAAACCTGGAACACTTCAGGGCACTTCCTTTAGGAGTCTCTCAGCACTAAGTATGGCTTTGCATAATTACAGAAGGCATACAATCCTGACACGCCCCCAAAACTGAGTAAGAGAAATGAAGTGAGTGCATTCCTAGCATAAAGTTTACCTCATGTCACATGAAGAATCAAGGAAACATGATACCACCAGGAAAAAAAAAAACTCCAGTGATTGACTCAAATGAAATGGAGATCTATAAAGTTGCCAATAAACAATTCAAAATAATCATCTTAAAGAAGCACAATGAGCTGTAAGAGAACATAGTCAACTAAATGAAATTAGGAAAACAGTATATGAACAAAATAAGAAATTTAACAAAAAAGACTACACCATAAAAAAGGATCAAAAAGAAACTCTAGAGCTGAAGGGCACAAAATCTGAACTGAAAATTCAACAACCAACTCAACTGAGTAAAGAATCAGTGAACTCAAATCATACAGTTAAAAGAAAAAAATGAAAAAGGTGTAGAAAAGAGTGAAGAAAACCTATGGGACTTATAGGACACCATCAACCAAACCAATGTACACACTGTGGAAATCACAAATGTAGAAGACCCTGAGAACAGACAAAAATGTTTATTCAAAGAAATAATGACAGATTACTTCCTAAATATGAGGGAAATAAACAACCAGATTCATGAAGCCCAAACAAACCAAAAAAGGTTAAACATTACAAGGTTTTCACGAAGACACACTATAATCAAATTGTCAAAAGTCAAAAACAAAGAATTGTAAAAGCAACACAAGAAAACTGATTCAGATAAAAGGGAATCCCCATAAAAGCCCCACATTTTTCTCAGCAGAAACTTTGCAGGTCAGGAAAGTGGAATAATACAGTCAATGTGTTGAAAGGGAAATAAAGCCTACTGACTATAAGTATTATACCTGGTAAAGCTGACTTTCAGAATTAAAGGAGAAAGAGACTTTCCCAGACAAACCAAGACTAAGGGAGTCATCACTACAAGAAACACTGAAGGGAGTTTATCAAGTTAAAATGAAAGGACATTTACCGGTAACATATATCAAAGTATAAAAATACCTGGGGTAAAGGTAAGATATAGTAAAATTCACAATACATTAATAGTGTAATGGTGATGTGTATATCACTTATAGAGAAGTTAGAAGGTAAAAGAATTAAAAAATCTGTAGCCACAATGATTTGTTAATGGGTATATATTACAAAAAGATACAAAGCATGATATCAATAATAAAATGGTGGAGAAATAAAAACCAGTTCTTATATACAATTTAAAAAAGATACAATTTTTAAATTATTTTATTTATTTATTTATATTTTGTCTTTTTGAGACAAGGTCTCGCTATGCAGTTGAGGCTGGCCTTGAGCTCACTATGTAGCCCAGGCTGGTCTTGAACTCGCAATGATCCTCCTGCCATAGCCTCCCCAGTGCTGGGATTATAGGCATGAGCCACCACGCCTGCCTAAAGATACAATTTTTTAAAAGGGTACAATTAAGCTATTATCACCTTAAAACAGACAATTAAAACTGTTTTATGTAGTTTCATGGGATCTGAAAAGTGAAAATTTGTAGAAGAAACACAAAAGAAAAAAGAATCAAAACATACTACTATTAGAAAAAAATCAAACCATGAGGATGACAGTACAAGAGGAAGAAACAAAAATGTATAAAACTGCCAGGCGTGTTGGCACACACCTGTGATCCCAGCACTCAGGAGTTTGAGGCAGGAGGATCACTATGAGTTTGAGGCCAACCTGGGCTACAAAGTGAGTTCAAGGTCAGCTTGAATTGCATAGTGAAACCCTGTCTCAAAAACACACACACACAAAAAAAAAAATATGAAGGAAAACAACAAAATGCCACTATTGTCTTTACTGATCAATAATTAAATATAAATGGATTAAATTCTCTAATCAAAAGATATAGGACTGAATGGATAAAAAGTCAAGATCCAATTATCTGCTACCTACAAGAGATTTGCTTTAACTCTGAGGACACACATAAGCAGAAAATGAAAGAACAGAAAAGGTATACCATGCAAATAGTAACCAAAGAAAATAGACTTCGATTTTATCAGACAAAATAAACTTTAAGTCAAAAACCATCATGAGAGACAAAGACAGTACTTATACAATAACATTTGGGTCAATTCATCAAAAGGATAAAATAAATGTAAATTTTTATACACAGATATACATAAATTTTATAAATACCGAGAGAAAGGGTACACACACCAACACTGGAGCATCTAAATATAAAACAAATACTAACACAAGTGAAGGAATAGACAGCAATACAACATTGTTTGGGGGCCTTAATATTCTATTTTCAACACTAGATAAACCATTCAGACAGAAAGTCAGTAAGGAAACAGTTAACTTGCACGACACTACAAACCAAATGGACCTAACAGACGTACACAGAACATTCCACCCAATAGTAGCAAAATACACCTTCTTTTCAGTGGAACAACCTCTTGGATAGATCATAGGTTATATCACAAAACATGTCTTAATAAAGTTGAAATCACATCACGTCTCTCCTGACCACATGTTATAAAATTAGAAATCATTAATGGTGGAAAATTGGAAAATCCTGCACAACCAACAGGACAAAGAATAATTCAAACAGACGATAAAAATGTCTTTAAAAAACAAAAATAGACATGCTATATACCAAAACATATAGGAAGCAGCAAAAACAATTCTAAGATTGAAATTTATAGTGAAAAATGCCTATCTCTAAAAAAATGAAAAAAAACTAAGAAACCAAGAAAACCTCAAGGAACTAGAAAAAGAACAACACACAAACCCCAAAGTTGGCACAAGGAAGAAAATAATAACAATCAGAGGGGCTGGGGATTTAGCTCAGCGGCAAAAGCGCCTGCCTGGCAAGCGCAAGGTCATGAGTTCGGTTCCTGGTACCGGAGAAAAACAAAAAAAAAAAAAAACAATCAGAGCAAAAATAAAGAAAACAGAGTTTAAAAGAACAGAAAAGATTAACAAACTGCATTGTTTTTAAAAATAAAATTGGCAAACCCATACCTAGACTTAAAAAAATACTCAAAATTGTAAAAAAGGGACTATTACAACTGATGCTGCAGAAATAAAAGAGGATCATAAGAAACTATGACCAATTAATCTACTAAGTAATTAAATAACCTAGAAGAATAAATTTGTAGAATCAAACAACCTATACATAAGAATCATACACACACAAAAAAGAAAATTTCAATAGACCAATTATAAATTTAAGGAAACTGAAATAGTAATCAAAAGCTCTGCAGAAAAGAAAAATCCAGGACCAGAAGTCTTCACTGGACAATTTTGCCAAATATTTAAAAAGAAATTAACACCAATCCTCCTCAAAGTCTTCCACAAAACTGAAAAGGACAGGATATTTCCAAAATCATTTTAGAAAGGTGAGCACTGCCCTAATAAGACAACCAGACAAGAACACTTTTAAAAAATTGCAGGCCAACTTAGATGCAAAAATCATTAATAAAAGGAATATAATAATAGTAAAAGGAATTTAATACCCATGAAAAGAAAGGGTCATATACCCTGATAAAGTGGGATTTACCCTTCTTATGCAAGGATGATTCAACATATGCAAACTCATAAATGTGAGTCACACATTTAGAAGGAAAAACCAAACTCCTACAATAATCTCAATGAATGTAAAAAAATTAATTTAATGAAATTCAACATTTCATATTCAAAACTCTCAATGGAATGTACTTCAACACAATAAAGACTACATAAAAGGCCACAGCTAACATCATACTAAGTTGAAAGCTATTCGTCTAAGAACAGGAACAAGACAGCAATGCCCACTCTTGCCACTTCTATTCAATACATTACTGGGAGTCCTGACAAGAGCAACAAGCAAATAAAGGCATACAAATCAGAAAGGATGAAACTGTCTCTGTTTATAGATGATATCATTTTATACAAAACCCCTAAAGACTCCACAAAAAAAATTGGTAGGTACACTGGTAGATAAATCAATTCAGTAAAGTTGCAGGACACAAAATCAACATGGAAAAATCTGTAATATAAGCTAACAACGACCTATTAAAATTTTTTTAAAAATCTTATCTACAATAGCTACAAAGATACGTTTAACCAAGAAGATAAAAAAACTCTACACTGAAAAATAAAATATTGATGATAAATTTAAAACACAAATAAAGAAGATATCCAGTCTTCATGAATTTAAAAAATACTGTTAAACTGTCAGTACTAGGACAGGAAAAGGGTTGAAGGGAGGGGAGGGGAATGGGAAAAAAAAGCAGCACGATATATCATGTACAGGTACAAATTCCCTATGATGAATATTATCATTATGGATATCTAAAATGTACCAATAAAATTAAAATTTTAAAATAAATTATGGCTTTAAAAAATATCAGTACTGGGGCTGGGGATTTAGCTCAGTAGCACAGGGCCTGCCTGGCAAGCGCAAGGTTGTGAGTTCGATTCCCAGTACCGGAAACAAACAAACAAACAAACAAAAAACATCAGTACTACACAAAGAAATCTACAGATTCAATATAATCCCTCATCAAAATTCCACTGACAGGGGTTGGGGATACAGCTCAGAGACACAGTGCCTGCCTGGAAGCATGAGGTCATCAGTTCAATTCCTGGTACAAAAAAAAAGAACATTCCACTGACATTTCTCACAAAAATAGAAAATAATTCCTAAAATTCATACATAACTACAGAAGACCCCAAATAATCAAAGCAATCTTAAGCAAAAAGAACAAAGCTAAAGGTATAACACTATCTGATTTAAAAATATACTGCAAAACTATAGTAACCAAAATAGCTGGCACTAGCTAAACACAACCATATAGATCAGTGGAACAGAACAGACAGCCCAGAAATAACCCATGTATATATGGTCAATTAACCTTCAATAAGGACGTCAAGAATACATAACAGGTGTCATGGTTTGTGTCTGGATGTCCCCCAAAGCCTTATGTGGCAGGAGGGGCTTTTCAGAGGTGGCTGAATCTAGAGTTTGTGATTGGCTCATTGTCTAGCTGGGACTGAGGGTGTGAGCACTACACCCACTTTAGGGCCAGTATCCTGCATACAATATAAGGGAGGAAAAGAGGCTTGTCGCTCCCTTTTGCTCTTGTTGCTTTTGCTGTCCCTCCCCCATGAACTGTTGCCCCTCTGTCACACCACTCTGCCTTGGAGCCAGCAGATTATGGACTGAAACCTCTACAAACTGTGAGCTAAATAAACCTTTCCTCCTTTAACTTTGAGTGTCAGGTATTTTGTCTCAGTAACAAGAAAAAAGTAACTAAGACAATGATGCTGTGAAAACTGGTATCTGTAACCCCCCAAAAAAGTGGACCTTTATTTTATAGTGTCAGAAAAATCAACTCAAAGTGGATTAAACATTTAAACATAACACCTGAAGCCCCAAAACTCCTAGAAGAAAACAGGTTAAAAAGTTCCTTGATACTGCTTTTGTTAGTGATATTTGTGATATGACACCAAAGCACAGGCAACAATAACAAATATAAACAAATGGGACTACATCAAACTACAAAGTTTCTGTACAGCAAAGGAAACAATCAACAAAATGTGATGTCTTTAGATGATGTCTTTCGTAAAATCAGTGGAAAAAACTCAAAATTAAAAACAGACATAATTTTTGTTGCTCCTTTGATTCCATTAAATCTATATATTTTCGTTAGGCATTATTTTTTTTCTTATCCAAGTGTTATTCATTTGTATTTTCCAACAGGGTTTTAGCAAAGTGTAAGTTAGGAAATTACGTATCTCTCATGGATTATGGTATTTCAAGCATAGGAATTTGGATGTGAATATAGAAAACAAAGAAAATTCGGGTAGGGTGTATTAAATTAGCCAATAAAGCACAGGTTATGTGTTAGGACAAGACTGGGCTGGCTTTACAACTGGAGTACACACCAAAATAGAGAACATCAAACACAAATACTGCTATTCACTTTCAAAATATTCACAACAGGGTTGGGAGGTGAGCTTTTATCCACAGAATATAGTATGTTATGTCTAAAATATTCCAAAACTATGCTGAGGCTCAAAAGTAACTCATAGCTTTCGTGGTTTCAGGAGAAATGTCTCATGACTTTACTCAATCCTCTTTAAAAACAAAACAACAAAATCTATAAAAATCCTTTCACTTCAAAGAGTAACATCAGCCTACTCACTGAGCTTAACATACAAACCGTTCAGTGGAAAGTGTTAGGAAGTATACTATGGGGACCTACGCAGATGTACCCCAGACTGGGGAAGGTGTCCAGAGGAGACCTAAAACTGAGACCTGAACCATATAGGGGGTTCATCAAGTGAACAGTGGTGGAGAATTCTGGGAAGAAGGAACTGCATGTACAAGACTGAGGCAAAAGGGCCTGCTGGCAGATGAAGTGTGGACTAATAAGGACACAAAGCAATCATTTCAGAACCATGTCAAAATCAGGGATGACTTCCTTCTCCAGGGAAGGCCCACAATTTTGTTTTGTAAAAATGAAGATAAACATTTTAGTTCATCTAGAAATAAAGGCCAAAAGACTGATCTGCTGGTGTTTTTATATTTTGATCTCTTCACTTTTCTCCTTCTACCAGGGACAGATCTTCCTCCTCCCCACCCTGCTCTACCTTTCCTCAAGACACTTGAGGAACTCTACTCTCTTAAGGGGAGACAGATGTCTGCTGGCCTGTCTAGACAACTGCTTCAAATGGAACAGATGTTGACTCTTATTACCTTCTCTAATGAGAAATGACAGGCTGTGGTAACATCTAACCATTTCTATTACTTGAGTCAGACTCAGTAGACAGGTTCTCTCCAGTTTGTAAGAAAAAAATTAAAATAATATCAAGCATAACTTCTACACAGAGATTGCTGGAAATAATCTCCCAACAATTACATCTTCTCTCCCCTTTTACAATATGTAAAATGTATCTTTTGGGTCTATAGATATGTAGTTTACTAATGGGTAACAGGCTATAATAAAATTCACTGCTTCTCAGAAGAAAACAACACATCACAAATATGGGCCGGGCAGGCTACTTCAGGATGTAGAAGTAAACTTGACCAGGTTCAGACCCTTCCCAGGCAAGCAAAAGATGAATCTGAAAGGGTGTTAAAGACAGAGAATGGACTCTGTATGTTATTCTAAGAGTAATGGGAAGCTACTGAAGTTTCATAAAAGTTTCTGTACAGGGGTTAGTGTGGGTTAGTGTGTTTTAGAAGGATCACACAGAAACAGTGTTGCAAATGAACTAGAAAGAATGATGAGAAGACCATATTATATAAGATGAAAGACCATCTTACAGGAGTCAGGGCCTTCTCTCACAGACTGAAAACTAAAAAGAAGTACAGATAGTCCTCAATTTAGAATGGTTCAAATCAGAATTTTTGTTACTGTAGAATGGAACAAAGGTGGTACTCATGCATTAGAGGAGTATTTTCAATTCTGGTCTTTTCCCTGGTGGCAATATTCAATACAATCCTATCTCAAGATATTAGGCAGGGCAGAGAGCCACAGTTGTAAGAAGGGCAACTACCCATACTTTACAGTGTACAGTGTGGGTAAGCTATGTTTGGTTAGGTGTATTAAATGTATTTTCAACTTATGGTATTTTCAATTTGCAATGTGTTTGTAGGGACATAGCCCTATTGTAAGTCAAGGAGCATGTGTGGAATTTAACACAGTAGGGTGAGCGGAAGGAAAGGAAGGAAGGAAGGCGGGTGGGCGAGTGTGAGGGAAGGAAGGAAGAAGGAAGGAAGAAGGAAGGAAGAGAAGAAAGGAAGAAAAGAAGGAAAGAAGGAAGGAAGGAAGGAAGGAAGGAAGGAAGGAAGGAAGGAAGGAAGAGAAAATGAGAGAGAAGGTAAGGGGAGCAGTGGGGTGGGCCGGGGCTGAACTGAGCTGAGCTGAGCCAGTCAAGGAAAAAAAAGAGAAAAGGTGAGAGAAACGAAAAGCAGTTAAGGATGATATTCAGGTTTCTGACTCAGGAAACAGGCGCATAGTGCTACTGTATACTAAATGAGGCAACACAGGAGTAGGAGCATATTTGGTTAGAAATAGGACAGTTTAAGACATGGTGAGAACACAATACTTCAGGCATCCAAATGAGGAAGTCAATAAGGAGCGGGTTATATGAGTTTGAAAGTTAGGAGACAGATCTGAGCTAAAGACAGCCATGGAAACCACTAACAGAGAGAAGGTAATTAAAGCTATGGAATGGATGAGATAATCCAGGGAAATATACTATAGGGGCAGGCCAACGACAACCGGGATGTGAGAAGTATGGAGAGTTCGGTTGGCCTGTGGACATTTAATTAAAGAAACAAAGGGAGTGGGTTGGCAAACATGACAATAGTTAAGGAATCAAAGTCTTATACCCACGGAGAGCTGGCACTGGCTCAGCTGACAAAAATCAGCAGACCTGTGGTAGGTAACAGGAGGAGTACCCACCCATTCTGTTCTTGGCTGTAATTTCCAGGCTTACTCTGCCACCTTCACAAAGACTACATTCATCCAAAAATAAATAAAAATCAGTTAAAATGAACTAGTAAAATCACTGTTGTTCTAGTTTTCTTTTATTTACTAGATTTAAAGCAGATCCCATCTGTGCAGCCAAGCAACATACGTTCCTGAAATACAAGAATCATTCTCAGACCGCTAATGCAACCCAAAAGCTGTATCAGGGCAGCGAGACATACACTAACATCAGATGTACTTTCAAATGCTATAAATGTGAGTCTACTTTTTAGTTCCAGATTTTAAAATACTATGGTGTATGTGGTTTTGAGTAAAATTCTAAATTGCAATCATGTTCTGAAACCATTTTTTTTTTATTCAAGTGTTGACAGACAAAAAATACAGTTTTAGCTTGACTTATAGGCACATACCATTTACCCTGCTTTTAACTTTATTTGAACTGTATGGGTAGTCTTACAAAGCAACAAAAAATGTGCAGAACTGAGGTCAATTAGTATCTACTTTCTAAAATCTACTAAACTTCTAATTGAACAATAACAAAACCCCTATAATTTGTAATAAAAAGTAGTAGAATTGAGATTTTTTTTACCAGTTTCAAGTAGGATTTCCCCAAAGATGAGCACATTATTTTAAGAAATTCTATGTGATTCATCTGTGTACCACAAATAGAGTATTTCATTAACAGTGATTCTATTGCTAGATATAACATTATATGTAACAAATATCCACACTCAAACCATGTCTCAGTACAAAGATCCACACTCAAACCATGTCTTAGCAAAAAGCTGACCAATTAAAAACTGAAACTGATGTTCACATATAACTGCCTTCTGAGAATAAAACCTTGCTTTCTGAGCTCAGAATAAGCTCTGTCAGTTAACCTTTCTTCAAATAAGTTAGCATCAGAGTCACAAACAAAATTCATCTCTTTAAGTTCAAAACTCCTCTCATTCTGAAAGACTGTCCCTCATCATCTGTCATCTGATCACAATGTGTCACTGTATCACACTATCTTACTGTCATGTTGGCTAACTTCTGCTATCTTATTTTGCTTGCAGCTTCTTCAAGGGCTGGTTTTTCCCACAGTATGTCTTAAACTTCTGAGAAGTGGCACCTTTTCAGTCCACTCTTAGTAAGGATTTATACAAAAAGCATATTTTAGTAACCAGCCAGCTTCATGGTCTCCCAAACACAGGAGTAAAGAAAGGAGGTTCTTCAATATACTAAACAATCAGCAAGTGGCATATTTACTCCACCAACACCACCTTCCTTGCTTTGCCCTTCCATCCCTATCCACTGAAAAACTAGATGATGAGATTAAAGAAGAAGGAAAATCTGATGTTTGATTAAGAAAATGGAAGAAGCCTAAAAAATAGAAATAAGGAAGCAAAAATGAGAAAGAATGATCAAAGTAAAATGACTAAAAGGAAAACCTTATGCCAAGAATAATAAAAAGGAATAAAACACATAATAATAAGGGAATACTGTTAGATGATAACCAAGAAAAAGAAGCTGTAGGAAATAAATTCAATCTCTTCAAATTGATCCCTAAACCACAGCATAAAGGACAACTGACAACTAAAATCCCAGTGCAAGGATATGTGGTTATCCCACTCTGGTGTTTGTTACAGCAAGTATTACTGCTGACTTGGGGTGCTCCGAGTCAGGATACAAAGACCACCATCATTTTCAGTCCTTGCCAAGAGACATGTCAATGATGGGGGCTGCAGGGAGAGCCAGTGGCAAAGATATTAGGGCAGCAGGCCAAGAACTGCATAGAACAAGGCTGGTATTGAGGTTAAAATTAAATGAAATGGGAGAGTACTAAAGACAAGGAAGGATGAGAACAAATACAGCAGCAGAGTAGGCACTTTCTATATGTAGGGAAAGCACACATCTGGAATTATTTGGTACTGAGTGCCACCAAATTTAAGACTTTGTTCCTCTCATGCAATTATTTCTTAGTAAGACCACACAAAGAAAAAATAGACCTAGAGGCTAAAACGTTAGATGGTGGTTAAAGTGGGTATAACAATAACCATTAAAATACAACACACATATTTTTAAAGTAACAGAATAGTTAGTATATAATGAATGTTTCTGGCTGACCTGGAAAGATCTCCATCATAAATTCTAAGTCAAATAAGGAAGCTGCTGACAAATATGTATAATAATTTTTTTTGGTAAAAATATCTATTTGTGTAAGTTCAGGAAGTCTTTAAATTATTCCAAAATAAATTATTGGTGTTATGAGTAATTTTCACTTTTGGTTGTACATTTTAATTAAAATTAAAATAATAACAATCATTTAAAATTTTTGAAAAAGATCCCTTTCCAGGTCAGAGTTTTCACCTTAAATTTAATATTTGTATTGAGCTTATAAATAATCCTTTTTTTGGTAGAACATGGCTTTGGGAGAGCACATAGTGGAAAGAAAGGACCACTGGCCAAGTTCAGCTGTGATACAGTAGAAGAAAATATAAGTTTTGCAGAAAATTGCCATTCAGTAGTTCTGTGGCCCGAAGTTAAATTTCTAGATGCCAATTTCACTCTTCTTCAAGAATGGCATAATACTTACCTCAAAGGATTGTTTCAACAATTCTTTTTTTTTTTTTTTTTTTTTT
>NW_004955422.1:22225997-22269186 GCF_000276665.1 Chinchilla lanigera
TTTTTTGGTTTTTCTCCGGTACTGGGAACCGAACTCACGACCTTGCGCTTGCCAGGCAGGTGCTTTTTGCCGCTGAGCTAAATCCCCAGCCCCTGTTTCAACAATTCTTAATGACAGCTCCTACCTATGAAGACAGATGGCTTGGTAGGTCCCAGGGAGAACAGTAACCCTTTCCAATCAACATCATACTCTTTGTTACCTCATAAAACAATCTATTCTGAATAATGCCAGAGTGTGCGCAGCTTTTGCTGAGCTCCCTGGAATAGAGCAGCCTGATAGTGATGCTTCCCCTTGTTTTTTGGGACAGGCTCTCACTATGTAGTCTAGGCTGGCCTCCCCAGCCTGATGCTTCTTTTTAAAGCATCTACTTCTAGCCCTTACAGGAAATAATACAGCAACCATCTAGGAATGTCGGACAGGGAAGCGGAATCAGAAAATCAATGTGTGCTTGTTAAAGTTCTTTGTCCTCTGACCACATTAAAAAGCCTGGCAGGATAAGAAACTGCTCTCCCAAGGGCACATTGCAGAAGCAAGGCCAGATGAATGACACAGGAACAGCACACATTGCTACAGACTTGGCATAACAAGAAGCACTTTAGCAAAGTTTACATTATAATTGTTCACCTTTTAATGTTATTGTTTTAAAACCTTCAAGACCATCTACTACAGATTCTGGTACTCATAAATATGCTTAGATCCTACAAAAGTTCAAAATCATTGACAGAAGAAAAATGGGGAAAAAAATAGGAAGAAGTATGCACCAACAATCTAGCTGAGGGTCATGGAGCCTGATTTTCTGTAAGGATGGAAACGTTCTATCTATGTCTGTTCATTAAATACTAGGGCATTAGCCACATATGGCTTCGAACACAAGAAATGGGACTAGTGCAACAGAAGCACTAATTTTTTAAATTTTATTTTAATTAATCTAAATAGTCAAATGTGGCTAGTGAATATGACATTTTAATAGTATAGATCTAGAATCCTGAGTTAATGATTCAAGGTAACTCACAAAAGGTGATATGTAGACAAGTTACCTAAGTTTAAAGAACAGTCAAAAACAAGTATTTTTTTAAAAAAATAAGAAATCTAGCACCATATTAATATTCTTGTCCTAAACAGTTCATCTTGTTAAAACTGGGGTCCTAGTCGGACCTCAACCTGTAGACAAGGTGGCTTAAACAACAGTAGTATATTTTCCCTCAATTCTGAAGACTTGAAAGTCCAAGCTGGCCAATTTGGTTCCTGGGAAGGAAAATCTTCCTGGGTTACAGGCAGACATCATCTTACTGCATTTTCACATGGTCTCTTCTTTCCACACAGTGTGTGTGTGTGCACATGTAAAAGAGAGATACAGAGATCTCCTTCTTCTCATAAGACCACCAACTCTATCATTTAGGACTCCAACCTTCTGACCTCATATTTAACCTTAATTTTATCCCTAAAGGCCCTTTCTTCACATGTTGTCACCTTGGAGATTAGACCATCAACTAAGAACTGGAGGGAGAGGGCTCAATCCAAGCACAAACCCTCCAATCTTCTCTATCATCCTTGAGTTCCAATATCCAATGGACTGTATTTCTCAATATCAATAATCTTTCGTGAAGCTCAGTTTTCTGACTGCTCTAACCACATCACCAGTCTGTGTCTGCTTTAAACTTTTACTTTGAATAAGATACCTCTGAAATCAACTGAGATTAAAATTTAGCTTTGATTCTCAAAATTGGTCTTTTTTTTTTTTTTTTTTCAGTCTTTTTGAGACAGGGTCTCACTATGCAGTTCAGGCTGGCCTGGAACTCACTTTGTAGCCTAGGCTGGTCTCAAACTCACAATAATCCTCCTGCCTCAGCCTCCCGAGTGCTGGGATTACAGGTGTGCACCACCACACCTGTGAAAACTGGCCTCTTACCTCTTAAATAAATTATGAAGAAAATAATTAAAATACCAGGACTGAGACTACTCTTCATAGAGAGGACTAGCTGCAAGGTTGTCCTTTGTAGACATCAGGAACTTGGATTTGGGGAGAGTTCCCATCACTGTAACTGCTAAAAGGGATTCACTATGCCTAAACTATCTGCACAAACAATGTGATTTATGCTAAATATCTGCTTTCCTTCTAGGAGTCTGGAATTTGGTACCTGGTAGGTACAGGATATATATGTGATCAAACTCCAACAAAAACCCTGGGTACTCATCTCTGATAGGCTTCCTTGGTAGGAAACATTTCATATATGGTGTCACAACTCATTCCTGGAGCAATCAAATGTGTCCTCTGTGAGTCTGCAGGGAGAGAACTCCTGGAACCTTGTGCCTGGTTTCCTCCATATTATATCCTATGTACCTTTTGTTATCCTGATTTTCCTTTACATCCTTTCTCTGTAATCAATCATAATTATGAAGGCAACTCTGTGCAGAGCCCTGTGAATCCTCCTAATGAAATGTCAAACCTGGAGATGGAGCCAGGTATGGTGGCACACATTTGTAATCCCAGCACTCTGGGAGGCTGAGGCATGAGGATCACAAATTCAAACCCAGCCTAGGCAATTTAGCAGGACCCTGTTTAAAAAAAAAAAAAAAAAAGCTTTTAAAAAGGACTGTGGAAGCTGGGTGTGGTAGCTCATGCCTGTAATCCTAGTACTTGGGAGGCTGAGGTAGGAGGATTGCTACCAGTTTGAGGCCGGCCTTGGGCTACAAAGTGAGTTTGAGGCCAGCCTGAACTGCATAGTGAAACCCTGTCTCAAAAGGACAGAAAAAAAGAAAAAAAGGACTGTGGATGCAGCTCAGTGCAAAGGCTTTGCGTTCAATTAAAAAAATAAATTAATCAAAATTTTAAAAAAAGGACTGCATAAACTGAAGATAAAATATCAGAGAAAAGGCAAAAGAACAGGTGACAGTGAAGGAAAATCCCAGGGCAGTTGAAAAAATATTTATAAACAGGAAAGGAGGAGGTTCTTCTATAGCTGCCCAGATTTCCTTCTCAAAATGAAATTTTAAGTAAAGGTCAAAAGAGTTAATAGAAAATTCCACAGTCTCTTAATATAAAAAGAAAGGAGGGGCAACCCACTTGGGCCCCTTCTGTCCCTCTCTCAGACAGAAGCTTTCTTTCCTTCAATAAATATATTCTGTTCTTAACCTTTGTGGTTCCTAAAATTCATTCTTCAGTTTTAGAGAACACGAACTCATCCCAGATATCTTTCATGTTGGAGTTCTTTTCCCCAATATCATTTGGAGGTTCCCAACAAGATTATTAGATGGACACTTAAAGCTACACACCTACCCAAGATGGAAATGCCTCATGTCTATCAAGGGCCTTTAGACAGACCCTCTGGAGAGTATTTCTGACTGCCGATCAACAACTATGACCTTGAAGAAGCCAGAGTGGTCACTGCCCGTCACTCTCTCATGGAAGTTCAGGTTACTTCTTCAGAGCGGGTAATGTTATAGGCAGCTAAGTTAGATAGAAATATTAAAAATATTATAGGCATTCAGACAGGGCCAGGCCCTCAAAGGAGCCAGTGTATAAGATGAGATACCTTGCAACTGTGGGGGAGACAGACACCTCCAGCTGTGGACAAAAGATTAAACAGATGCACCTGCCCACATACTTCCCTAGAGATGGACCTCAGGGATTAATATTCTAAATAGGTAGCAATCACCTTGAAAAAGCCAGGAAGAGTCACTAGCCCCTGGTCTGTATTCATGCCTGTTTGCTCACTTCCCCATTTGATACCAATTTAATCAATTTTACCTGAACAATTATATTTATAATCTTATTAGCTGACCATAGTTTTGTCCCACCCCATGTCCACCTAGCGAGTTCCCATGTTTTCCACCTTGGACCTGCCTCACCTCATGGATTTGCTCTATAAAAATCCCTGAAGAAGACAGGTCCCTGGGCAACCCACTCAGGCCTCCTCCTGTCCCTCTCTCAAACAGAAGCTTTCTTCCCCTCAATAAATATATTCCGCTCTTAAAAAAAAAAAAAAAAGGAAAACAGAAAGGACAGTAACAGCATCAGTCACTGTGGTATTTTTATGTTGATGGAAATATCCAGAGTTCCTCTGAATATGACAGTAGTTAAATCTGGGAAAAGGTTGTGAGGGAGAGAGGTGAACAGGTGTGTATATGAGGGGGAAATTCCATAACTACTAACAATTGTAGAATTTCTATTTTATGTGATGAAAATGTTCTAAAATTGATTATGTAATTTAGTGAACACACTAAGAATCACTCATTTTAAACAGGTGAATTACATGATACATAAATTATATTTCAATAAATCTTTCAAAATAAAATATTTAGCAATGTACATGAAAAAGAAAAGGTCCTCCTTCTGAATAAACTATCACATTAGCTACATACTTTCATAATTTCAGCTTTAGGTTATAACACAATATTTGACAATATCTGACTTCAATTGTTTAACGAAATTTTTAAAGTTTAAATGAGATTCAACTGTCTTCTTGTGACAAATGTTTCCTCTCTGTAATAGAGCATATTTGACTACTCAATTACCCAACTTAAAAGTTTCCCTAAATGTTCAATTACAAAATTCAGTAAAGGTAAATGAAATTTCAAAATGCAGTCACCATCAAACAAAAACAAAACCACACACACACACACACACAAAAATACTTCCAGTAGACTCTTATTTAATCCTGAATGTGATAAAACTTATACAAAAGGGTTGGGAGTGCAGGTCTAGAATCAGTAGAATTAGTGGTGAGTGCTGGTCTAGAATGCATGAAGTCCTGAGATTTATCCCTCGCACCTCAAAAAAAAAAAAAAAAAAAAAAAAGAATTCATTGAAAAACAGGGTGCAGAAAAGCACCTAGCTCTAGAAAAGACCATATGGCCAAATTGATACCTCACTAGTTGTCCCACTACTGGAAACTAAGAAGAAAAACACATTAGCGTGGTGCAGATTTTGAGTGTTTGTTTCATCCTAGTCTAGCTGAAAGAAGACCACAAAAAATGCTTAGAATCATTTAAAATAAAATTCTTTCCTTAAATACAAAATTTCAAATGTTGCACTAGTACAATCGTCAAATAATAGTTATGTTTAGTGTCCCTTTATTTCTTTAACTGACCAATAGAACTGGATTCCATTAAGAGCTAAGTTTTGCCGACTTCAATTCTAACAAATTCATTTAAGTTAAATGACAATAGAGAATAAAATATATAGACTATATTTTTGTATCCCTACAATTCAAAAGCAACAGGGTCAAATTTTTTCAGGCTGTGAATAAACATATTTTAGACTAAAAGCATATTTTATCCCAAAATCTGGAGTAAAAAATAAAACTCAAAAAGAACTGACTTTTCAGCCTTGAATTCAGTGGCATTAATATTAATGACAATCCTACTCATTTCAAAGGCATGTCGCAAAGTGTTTACATTACAAAAAATGGGTCTGGAATGTCATCTTCAGTAAATGTGAAATTGTTTAATCTGAGGTTTTCCTAGATTTGTAACAGCTGCACTTGTGTTTACAACTATAATAAGGTCTTTACAGTATGGCACTCCTTTACACATTTTTTAGATCTGGTTGGTACAAACATGTTGTACTGATCAGTGGAAATAAGTTTAGTATCTATATAGCCACAAGTTTAGTTAGAGTAAAGTTTTGTTTTGGATTAAAATCATACAACAAATGCATCACGGACCTTCAGAAGTTTTACGGTATTGGTACAAAACCTTCCATTCATATACAAACATTTGGAAAATGACTCAATTTGTGTTTGTGGAGTTCAAATTTACTTTGGGGAAAAATATGCATATCAAATACACTGTGGATCTAATTTACTTGCTGGCATTTGGTCTCAGGGCACATAACCAAGCAGAGACTACAGTATTCAAAAATTACTTTTTCTTCTAATGCCTTTATTTACACAGTAGAAAGATGCAACAAAAAGCCTGCCAAAATCTTGCTTAAAAATGCTTCAATAGGAAGCTTCAGCTACCCTTGGACATGGGGCTACTGGGGTAATGAAAAAAGCACCAGACAGGAATTAGTTTCCCTGGGTAACAGTCAACAGCTTTGCCACTACCCTCAGTTTACTGCCCTGAAAACATTTCAGCGACAAGTCATTATTGAAGGTGAATGTTTTCTGCCAAAATCAGTTGACTCTGCGTAACCAGAAATGCTCAGCTCTTTTGATTACATAAAAATGCATAAACACAAGTAACCCATGAAGTTCTTCAGAAGCTGTCTTAGGGGTAATCTCTTGGGAATTCCATAATTCTGAGACAAATTATTTTGGAAAGACCCCACTCTTTATGGCAGTGCTAGAGAGTGAACCCAGGGTCTCACTGTATGATAGTCAAGCAAGCACTCTACCACTGAGTCATTCCCTAGCTCTATTTGTTGTTGTTGTTGTTATGCCTGCCTTACTTTGGTACATAAGGTTATTGTACAACTCATATATAATATATATGAATATAATCAAAATCTGGAAAATACAAAACACTAATAAGGCTTCTGACCAAAATAATAAGCCAGGAAACCAAAAAAATGAAAAAAAATCTGTATTTATAAAAACAATGAATTAAAAAATAGTTCACACAAGAAAAAGTTCTGATGTTTATGGGATATATATTACCATTTAGGAATAATAGTAATCTGTTTAATAAAGAAAGAATAATCTTTTTCTGTAAATATAAAATTTTGAACCAGAAAGTATAATTTCCTTCAATAAGTATGATAAATTTGTTCTGACCTATCCATTTGTTTTCTAAGTGTTAGTTTCACAGCTATGCCTCAAAATTATTCAGCAGTTAGTAAGCTACTTTAGACAAAGCTCATAAATTCAAATGTCCACATGGATAAATTAAATGAATAAAGCATTCAAAACAGGTTTGAGGCAACTAGAAAATACAGTCTGGTCCAGAGAAGACAGCCAAGATTCAGCTCTTGCCAGCTGCTGTCAAAAAGGAACTCAGACTTAGTGTTATCAGACTGCCGTTCACTTTTAAAAAGCTGGGAATGTGGATTTTTTTAAAGGTGAAATCTTTTAGTGTTTAAATGCTAGTAACTGACTCAAAAAAGAATCCTAAAACATGCATAAAACCAAAAAAAAAAAAAAAATCTGCAAAGGTGATCTGGTATCTGCTTTACCAATTCTACTGTACCTGTTCTACAAGAGCTATTTTATAAACCATCCATCAAAGGTTCAAAGAACTTTTTTATGAGATTTTTTAATGCTTCCATTATACACTGACTTGTGTTAATATAGTCAGCTGGGTTTGTTTTTTCTTATAAAAATTATTACCTTAATTGTATCAAGCAAGAGAAATTGTCTGGGCAACAACAGATAGAAGATATTAAACAATTCTTTCACCAAATCCCCAAGAATGTCTGGAGGATAACCTTGGCTAGAACAGCACCCAAGTCTATTTTGTTCACTGTTATGTTCACAACACCTAGCACAGTTCCTGAACCACAAGTGAGTGCAGAAGAGTCCAACAGTGCTGCCCACCGCTGGGGGCAACTAATATTTCCCAACTCCTTGGTAATTAGATTGTCCATTTGACTGAGTTCTGTCGAAAGGATTGCAGACACAAGTGAAGTACACCACTTCCAGCTCTGGCCCCTAAAATATCCCACTTATCTTACACCTTCTTTCACCCAGCTCATGCAGCAGGAATGCTAGGAAACAGCAACCACAAAATAGAAGGAATCTCACCCTGGAGCAGAGACTCTGCAGAAAAGGGACATCTGACATTAATAGGTAACACTAACAATAATTAGCACTTGTACAGTGGTAACTCAGTTCATGAACTTGACTCTTTCCATGATTCTGGTCACAAACCAAATTGGATGAGAATCAAATCAAATTCAATGATTAGTTCCAATGTTGACCCTGTAGGGAAATTTGATTTGATTTTCATCCAGCTTAGTTTGCGAGCGGAATTGTGGAGAAAATTGAGTTCATGAAGCAAGGTACTACTACATTGTGTTAAACCACTGAGATTAAAGAGTTTATTACTGCATCTAGCATTTACTGTCACTTAATACAATGACTGATACTTGTTAAATAAATGACTAGAAAAAGGAATAGATGCCTCAGCCAACTAAGGATTTGGGCATCAAAAGTTCAAAGATCCCTGTTCCTCAGAGTTGGCTAACAAAGCTAAAGCAAGATAATAGATTCCAAAACAAATGATGACTGTAAAGAAGAACTTCCAACATCACCACAAAAACAGTCCAAGAGGTAAAATGAGGACAAAACTTCCAAGAATGTGTGTGTAATTCAATAGAGGCAAAAAAAAGTGCCAAAAATTAGTATCTATTCACAATTTTAAAAACAAAAACAAAAAACCTTTCACCAAGCCTGAAAGGAAAATTCTTCAACTTGACAAAAGGCATCTATAAAAATCCTACAGCTAACACTGTACTCAGTGATGAAAAAAAGACTACTAGGAAAACTAATTGTTAAGCTATTAATTATACTAATTTGACCTATAGATTTGATGTAATCTCAATCATAATCCAGGAGGGGAGGTGGGGAACGTGGCTTGGAGATACAGTGCTTGCTTAGCATGTGTGAGCCCCTGGGTTTGATACCCAGCAGCATGAAAAAATAAATCCCAGGAGGTTTTTTTGGAGGTACCAACCATCTAAATCTAAAATGTGTATGTATGCAAATCGCATAGGCAAAAAAAAAATCCAAGATACTTCACAGAAGAAGCTCTATGAATAGTAAATAAGCCTACCATTAATTAAAGGACAAGTACAATATAAAATTATAATGAGACACTACTACACACCCACTAGGAAGGCTAAAATTAGAAAGACTGACCAAGGATAAGACCCAAAAACACAAGAATCAAGTTCAAAAATAGATAAATAGTATTACATCAAACTAAAAGGCTTCGGCACAGCAAATGAAGCAGTCAAAAGTGAAGAGACAACCTATAAAATGGGAGAGAAAATTTGTAAACTATACATCTGATGAGATCAACATGCAGAAAATATAAAGAACTCAACTTCATGGAAAAAAAATAATCTCATTAAAAACAGGTGTTATGGCTTATATCTAGATGTCACTCTAAAGCCTCATGCAGTCATAGATCTATGGTACGTGATGCTGGGATTAAGAGTGTGATGCTGGGATTAAGGGTGTGTGATTACTAAGTAGTCCATTCGTTGGTTTAGCATAGTTCCGGGTGTGCATAATGAGAAGGCCTACCCTGGGTGTGTGGGTAGCACCACCCAAAAGGCAGGTAGCTTAAAAGGGATAAAAGGGAGAGGCAGGCTGTTGCTGCTGCTGCTCTTATTGCTTGTCGCCTTCTGCTGCCCTGTCACACCACCTGTTTCTCTTCTGCAGTGCCCATTTGGCATGCCGCCCTGCCTTGGAGCAAGCCAACTACAGACTGAAATTTCTACAAGCTAGGAGCTGAAATAAACCTCTTTTCCTTTAACTTGGGGTATTGGGTACTTTGTTTCAGCAATGAGAAAAAAATAACTAAGACAATGGGCAAAAGACTTAAATTGTCATTTTACAAAAGAAATACAAATAGCCAACAGGAATACAAAAAAGAAATGTTCGATTTTACTAATCATCAGGGAAATGAAAATCAAAATCACAGTGAGTTATCACCTCACTCCAATTAGAATGGCTACCATAAAAAGGACAAAAAATAACAAGTGCTGGGAATCCTAATATACTGTTGGTAGGAATCTACAATGGAATACACTATATAGTGGAATACAGTATCATGTCCTTCAAATAATTAAATACAGAACTCTCATATGATCCAGCAATCCCATTAATGGGTATATATCCAAAGAAAATGAAATTAATCTGTAAAACAGACATCTGTTCTCCCCTATGTATTGTATCACTATTTATAAACAGCCTAGAAATAGAAACAAGCTATATTTCCATCAACTGATGAATAAACAAAATGTGTATATATACATATATGTGTGTGTATACATATATATAGGCATATATATACTATATGTGTGTGTGTATATATATATATATATATTTTTTTCAAAGTTGATCCATCTCTTCATCGTGCTTATCTCCTAGTAGGAAAGCAGCTTCAGCCACTATAGGAGTCACATGACACATTATATATATATTTAGGTATATATATATAAAGCATATATATCACCCATTAAAAAGATAGGACAAAATACTGTCATCTGTGAGAACATGGATAGAACTAGAGGTTGTGCTGAGTAAAATCAGCCAGGCACAGAAAGACAAATACTCTATTGTCTTATTGATACACAGAATCTAAAAATGTCAATGCCATAGAAGTAAAGAACAGAATAGCAGTTACCAGAGACTGGTGAGGGTAAGAGGAAGAGCTCATGGAGAAGACTGATGAATTACATATGAAGTTGTAAATAGGAAAAATAAATTCTGGTGTTCTATCACACAGTACAGTGACTACAAATAATATGGTATTATATATTTCAAAAAGCTAGAAAAAGAATTTTTAATGTTGTCATCAAAAAAGAAATGATATATATTTAAGGATATATATATGTTTACCCAGACTAGAACATTACACATGTACCAAAATATACATGACATCCCATAAATATATACACAAAGACACAAAGACCAATTCAGAATGACAGATGATCTGACATCTCAACATCTACTCTCTATAATCACCATTCCAAGAAGAAGAGAGTGAGGTCATGATCCTATTACCAAATGCTTCTACCTGGAAAAAGCCTACTTAAAACTTAGACCTACTAGCTGCAACTGAATTGAGAAGTAAGGAGGAGGATATAGATATTTAGTAAGCCATTCAAAACTGGCTAATGTAATAAAAGGGAATTGGGTGTTTCAAGAAATTACAAGAGAAGATAGACTTCAAAGTTGATCCATCTCTTCATTGCGCTTATCTCCTTCAGCCACTATAAGAGTCACATGGACATCATATAGCCTTTAAAAAGGGTTTAAACCCTGCCCCAAATAAGAAATCTCTAATGTCTTCAGATTAAAGTCAATGCCCACACTTAATCAATGACTATGATGAAGCAGACAGGGAGTGGGAAATGAGGGAGTGGGGTAAAGAAAGAGGGAAAGTGAGAGGGGAGGAGAAAAAGAGACAAACCAATGAAAGAAGCTAAAGTGTGGTCAGTGTTTCCCAAAGCCTATAAAATGGTATCTATTGAAAGAAAATCTAGGCCCTGTCGGGAAAGAGAATGGAGGGAAGGATGCTGGGTAGGCACCCCAAGATGTCAAAAATGGTTATTATATAATAAAAAGAACATTCCCTAAAGAAGCTAGCCCAAGAACTGTGTAAATCACACATATACACACCACTACCAACAACAACAACAATATAAACTTCAGTTGCATAAGTACAGAGGAAAAGTCATCACTTATAACCAGAAATACTCATCAAGAATCAGGGACTGGATCACATAAGTACAACATGTAAATGTACAACAAAATCAGAAAAAATGAGTTAAGATTAAGTACCAGGTCTTTACTGTGACTGATTTAAGTAGCAATAACAATAAACCTAATGACAGTAACAGGGGGGTGTCAGAAGTCACTAAGGTAAATCGCACCTCCAAATTCTTACTAAATAAAAGAATTCAACAATTCAGTACCTTCAAGTCTGATCAGCAGTGAATCAGAGCCAAATTTATATTCTTAAAAAAGGTCTACCCTGACCAAGCATGGTGGCGCATGCCTATAATCCTAGCACTCAGGAGGCTGAGGCAGGAGCATTACTATATGAGTTTGAGGCCAGACTGGGGTACATAGTGAATTTAAGGCCAGCCTCAACTACATAGTGAGAACGTGTTTAAAAAAAACGTCTAGGGGCTGGAGATTTAGCTCAGCAGCACAGCGCCTGCCTGGCAAGCACGACATTGTGAGTTCCATTCCCAGTACTGGAAGGAAAAAAAAGTCTACCCTGAATCACTGTGTGTGTGTGTGTGTGTGTGTGTGTGTGTGAGTGAGAGAGAGAGAGAGAGAGAGAGAGAGAAAGGAGCCTCAAACTGTCTCATGGGTAGTTACAAAAGTACCAGACCTCAAAGTCCACTGAAATAAATTCACATGAAATATATATATGTGACATGTATATTCAGTATTATAAAATCAGCATTAGTCTTCCACAGGGAACAAAACAAAACAAAACAAAACAAGCCCCTGCCCTGAAATCTAAAAAATGAAAAACATGGGTAAAACATTAGAAATATAGTTAGATGTGAAGTCAGGTTATCTGAAGACCCACTGCACTGGGCACAAGGCTAAAGGCAGTCCACTCCTCCCTCTTCCCTCTCCTCCTACTATTCCTCAACCCCACCTTCCATGGCACTTACTTCACTATTTCTAATTTCCAAAGGCCTAGAAAGGGACAAAGAAAATATAAAGCCCAATTCATCACTTTGCAAAAGCCTGACACCTTTTTTTTTTTTTTTTGGTCTTTTTGAGACAGGGTCTCACTATGTGGTTTAGGATGGCCTTGAGCTCACTTTGTAGCCCAGACTGGTCTCAAACTTGAAGGATCCTCCTGCCTCAGCCTCCCAGTGCTGGGATTACAGGCATGCACCACCACGCCCAGCTCTCAAGCCTGACACATTAACCAAAACTTGTCTTTGGTCCCATGGAAGTGGTAGAACGCTTGGTTTTACTTTCACAATTCAAGAGATGAACAGGCTAAATACTATCACCACTCATTTGAGGAAACTGGAAGCAACAAAGGTGATGAATTAATCTGGGTCTATCAGGAAAGAAACCACACAGCAATCTGAATGAGCAAAGTAATGAAGAATACAAGGAATAACTCAGTATAATGGGATTGCAGTAACAGAGGATTGACTGACTAGCCAGATCTGAACTTTATAAAAAACACAGGAAGAACAGATATAAGAAGCTGCATTTAGTCCTGGTGCTGAGATAGAACACCTGAGATAAGCAACTGTTCCCCTCAGAAATGTGGTAAAGACCCTTTCTTTCCATAGAGCTGTGGCTCACCGAGTGGTAGAGCTCTGATCATGGGCACTTCTCTAGTAGAACTTGCAGGAAAACTCCATTTTGTACTTTGTCAGAAGCCTATCTATGATAGTTAACTATCAACTTGAGTGAGAAATGCCCAACTAAATTGGATCAGCATAGCTCTGAGTGTGAAAGAACTACCCTAGGGAGGCTTATTACCTGAATGGTATAAAAGGGAAACAGAAAGGATGGTCCACTTTTCTGTAGAGGAGTTACAGTCTTCATTTTCACCTTGGACGACATCTCCCGGCGTCCAGTGCAGACTTTTCAGCCCCAGCACAGACCCTTCAGCCTTCCATTGCAGACCCTTCAGCATCCTGATACCAATGTTCATGGGACACTACACTGAGCCCCAGGTCTTCTTTGACTAAATCCTTCAGTTCTCCAGCATGCAGACAGCATTCTGAACTCTTCCACACCTGACTCAACAGGGAACCATTTAAGCCAACCTTGTAAATATTTACATATCTTGCATTAGATCTGTTTCTCTAGTAAGTACTGACTGATACACTACTTTTTAGGGTATCAGGAAAACCTATTCACAGAGAAGTGTACTGCTGAAGTAATGAGTTAAATTATCCCTTAGTTACTGTGGACTGATCAGCCCTGCAATCTCCCAAATGAGTGTACAGCGAAGACTTAAATAAAAGAGTCAAGTGGTATGATTTTAGGGTTCTAGGAGGATTAAAACCCTCTAACAGAATTTGAGATTCTCTTGGGGCTAAGACAAAGAACTTTGCTGGGTGGCCTGTATTTATTTAGTCATCAAACAAAGGAGGAGAATACTGAAGAAAAGTGGGAATCTGAGCAGGACCATTTAAGGACCTTGGAAGTCTACTCAAGGGCTTCTCCAAATAAGACATTATGTTAATTTAGGAGAACTATGTTATCTTGGGGAAGGTCTTCACCTGCAGGAGGGAGATGCCCGCAGCTACACTCTTTACCTAGTTAATTTAGGTTGGAACCAGGTGTCCTTAGCTGTGGCCTTGTCTTATCCTTTGAGGCTTCACAGCTTCACCTGCCATTACAGGCCTCAGCGTGGACTAGTGACTCACAAGGTTCACTTACTATGAGTCCATTGCCCAACTCCAGACAATGGGCTAAGGCCTTGGACAGACTCAGAAGTAAACACAGAAAGCCAACTGGTTAATTTAAATCCTGCTCAAAGCTACTTCATAGTGGTCTCCATCACTGATGTACTGATCTCAAATTACCTGAGAGGAAGTTTGGGGTCAACTATTGACCACTGGGTACTACTGACCATGGTGCATGAAGAAGCATGCATGGGGAAGACAAACATAGCAGCAGGCCAAGGAGGCTCCTGGGAAGATGTACGCCTAAAGCCCACACTGGAGCAAACATGCAAGGCAAGGACCTGGCAGAGGGCACAGGCTCCTGAGCAGGTACTCAGGGGCCTCTGAGGCACAGTGCATACCACCATAGAGCCAGCACTGGAGCAGACCCACATGTACACACATGGGGCACTGATGTTGAAGAAACCAAGTCAAATGAAAAGTCCCCATAAAGAAAAATTCAGAACACATGATTTCATGGATGAACTCTATCAAATATTTAAAGAAATAATAGTAGTCCTTCACAAACTTGCAGAAAATCTGAGGGAGCACTTCCCAACTCATTCTAAGGTTCCACTATTAACCACAATACCAAAGCCGAAGACATTGCATGAAGTAATACTACCCAGCAGTATTCCTCATGAACATAGACACAAAAACCCTAAATATAATATTTTAAAATCAAATCCAGGGGCTGGGGATTTAGCTCAGCGGCAAAGCGCCTGCCTGGCAAGCGCAAGGTCGTGAGTTCGGTTCCCGGTACCAGAGAAAAACCAAAAAAAAAAAAACAAAAAAAATCAAATCCAGCAACATATTAGAAGGATTTTACTATATGAGCAAGAGTAATGGTCATGGGTTATTTTAACCCCAGGAATGCAAGGTTAAAATAAGGCTAGTAAAAAAATAATACTAATAGATCAATTAATGTTATAAATCATAATAACAGAATAAAAGAACAAACCCACCTGATCATCTCATGAATGGAAAATAGCAACTTCTCCAACATTTCTTCATATACATTCCCAACAATTTAGGATAGAAGGAAAGCCCCTCAAGGTGATGAACATTTATGAACAACAGTTAATATGAAGCCAGTCATTGTGGTGCAACCCTGTAATCCCGGTACCTCGGAAGGTTCAGACAGGAGATTGAGAAGATCAAGTTCCACCTGAGAAAATTATTGACACCCTATCTTAAAATAAAAAATAAAATGGGCTGGGGTAATAGGTCAGCGGCAGAGATCCAGAGGGTGTGATCCTAGTACTACCAAAACAAACAACAAAAGGTACACACACAAACAGCTAACATGATATTTTATAGCAAAAGAGTCAATGCTTTGCTCCTGTGATCACAAGTCAGGACAAGTCAGAAATCGCAGCTCTCTCCATTGCTACTCAGCAATGCAGCAGAGGTTGTAGCCTATGTAACCAGGGCAAAGAAGAAAGTAAAGGCCTCCAGATGGAAAGGAACAAGTAAAATTCTCCTTATCCAATTTCGTATTATATCCAAATAATGATACTTATATAGAAAATCATATGAATTCACACATACAAAAAAAATAACCTGCTAGAAGTAATAATCATGGTCAGCAAGGTTGCAGTATACAACAATCAACTGTACTTTTATGTACTAGAAATAATCTAGTCATGAAATTTTTAAAACATTTCTATCCATGATAGCATTAAAATGAAAAACTTCAAGATAAACTTAACAAAAGGGCAAGATTTTCACACTAAAACAAATACTGATGATAAATTAAAGATCTAAACAATTGGAAAGCTATACCATGTTCATGTTGAGATGGCAATTCTTCCCGAAAGAGATCTACAGATTCAATTCCTATCCAAATCCATTGCAGCAAGGTTCTTTTAAAAAAAATAACAAGCTGTTACTAAAATTTATATGCAAATAAACTCAGAACAGCCAAAACAATTTGAAAAAGAAAAACACTGGAAAACTTATATTTCCCAACTTCAAAATTTACTATAAAGCTTCCACAGTCATGGCAGCCTGATAATATGTTAAGAGTAGGGACACAGATCGCTGAAATAAGAAAAGACAGTCTACAAATAAACCCTTATATTTTAGTCAACTGATTTTTTTTACCAAGGTGCCAAGGGTACTACAAAGAGAAAGGACAATCTTTCTTTCTTTCTTTCCTTTTTTTTTTGTCTTTTTGAAACAGGGTCTCACTATGCAGTTCAGGCTGCCCTTTGGGCTCACTTTGTAGCACAGGCTGGTCTCAAACTCACAATGATCCTCCTGCCTCAGCCTCCCGAGTTATGGGATTACAGGCATGCGCCACCACACCTGGTTTGAAAGGACAATTTTTCAACAAATAGTGCTGGGATAACTGTATACCCACATACAAAAAGAAAAAACAAAAAGAATTTAGACACATTCCTTATACCATACACAAAGTCACTGGAAATTGATGGTAGACTTCAGCTGTGACCCAAAAAAGGAAAAAATTATAAACTAAGTTTCCAAAACTTTAACATGAAAAAAATGAAAAGACATGTAACAGATTTAGGGAAGTTATTTACAAAACATATCTGATAGTCACCCTGTATCCAGAATATACAAAGAATTCTTACAACCTAACACAATAATAAAACAAACATACCAGCTCAAAAAATAGACAAAAGATTTAAATAGACACTTCAAAAAAGACAGGAATGGCTAATAAATGGGACTATATGTTCAATATCATTAGGCAATGGAAAAATCCAAAATAAAAACACAGTGAGATACCACATCATAACCACAGGACAGCTATAATAAAGATATAATAATAAGTGTTAGTAAGGATGTGGAAAAGTCAACCCCCACGCCCTCCTTACATTGCTGGAGGGAGTGAGGAATGATTACAGCCACACTGAAAAACAGTTTAGTAGATTCTTAAAAAGCTAAACTTAGTATACAAACCAGCAATTCTACTCCAAGAAAAATAAAAACATATGTCCAAAGGCTTGTACACAAATGTTTAGAGCAGTGTTATTCATTATAGCCAAAAATAAAAGCAACCTAAATGTCCATTAACTGATAAACAAAATGTGGTACATAAAATCAAATACTTCAGCAAAACCCAGAACAAACTACTGATACATGTCACTACATACATGAATCTCAAAAAACATTATGCTGAGTGAAAGAAACCAGATACAGAGAGCACCTATATTATAAGTCCACTTACAAAATATCTAAAGGGTAAATCTATGGATACAGAAAGCAAATCAATGGTTTCCTTGGGCTGAGTGTGGGGGCCAGGATTGACTATAAACTTACATCTGCAACTTGTTAAATTGATGCAAATATTTTTAAGCTGATCGTGGTTATCATAGGACAATTACCAAAATTTACTAAACTTGCAAAAAATCACTTGTTTAGAAAACATAGGATGAAACCTGCTTTTCTTGTAACTATAGAAAAGTTCGAGGACCGAATTATTGAGGAAGACTGTAGATTCTCCTTGCTGTTTTGCTCTCCCTAAGATTATATACTGAGACCATAGTCTCCAGTGTGATGGTGTTGAGATGGTGTAACTTTTAAGGATGAAGCCAAGTGGGAAGAACTTAAGTCATAGGCGGCACCACTCTCAGAAGGAATTAACGTAGTCCAGGGTCATTATAAAAAAGAGAGACCCTAGCTTCTGAATCTCTTACTTCCTGCCTCATCATGTGATCTCTTCCTTTTGCACACACTCATCATAATGTTATCTACCAAGTTGTGATGTGGCCAGATGTTCACCAAAGCCAAATGATAGCACCATGCTCTTAAATTACCAGAACTGTGAGCTAAATAATTTTTCTATAAAAGGTACCCCACCTTAGGTATTGTTATAGCAACAAAAACTAATACACTCCTATATAACAGGGTTTTTTTTGTTTGTTTTGAGACAGATCTATGTAGTTTGGGCTGGCCTTGAACTCACTATGTAGTCCAGGCTGGCCTTAAACTCTTGGCTATCCTTCTGCCTCAGCCTCCCAGGGCTGGGATTACAGGCATGTGCCACCATGCCTGGCTATGTAACAGTTCTTAGCAGGGAAATGATTTCTATATGCCCAAGAAAGTTATAAGGAGCCTAACAGAATGGCCAATATTGCAAGGCCCTTTTTACACCAAGCCCAGATGATGATGATGATGATGGTGGTGGTGGTGGTGGTGGTGGTGGTAGTGATGCTTGTTATTTTGTAAAAAATAAAATACTCAAGATTTGTACTGTTCTATGAATTGTTTTTCCTTCACCAGTTTTACTACATTTTTTCCTGAAACACAAAATTCAATGTACCTCTCCCATAGGTGTTCTTTCATATTAAAATGTTAGTCATTCAGGACCCATAAAAAAAGAATATCCATATCCCCTATACCAAAATAAAATTTTAAAAGATCATTTCATGCTGGATTCCAGCCTGATTTGAGGCTCTACCACTACCAATCAGAGCCAACACTCGTGTGATATTCCTGTAGGTCTCTCTGCGGCTTAGATGATCAATCCAACTTTCTACTGGCCAACACGGCCTCTCTATGGATGGTTCTCATAAATACAAAACTTGAGTAATTGTTACTGGAACTACTTGTTGAAATATGGAACTGGTTAAAGGTACCATTTATTTTTTAAATGTACACGTACACATACATACAGCCATTCAGCTTCCACATCCAGCCAATAAATATTTTAAAAAGACAGAACAAAAAATACCAACAGTTTGCTCTTCTTTCCTGTGGTCTTAACCAATGCCTTTCAAGGAATCGTGTAGTATGACAGAATGAAAAAATGAATTTAAATATATCATATACAAAAGTATAGTAAGCCCAATTCTAAAGAAGTAAGAATTTTACTCTGGAGGAAGAGACGATAGAGACCTCTGATAGACTACTATATATGTTTACTTCCACGCCAATCTAGTATAGTACATTACACAGAAACATCAAGTATAATAGATAAAGTCATAGTAAAGAAGCTCTATCTAAGCCAGCCCATGGGATGCATGATCCCAACAACATGCTTTCCCCTCCCTCCCCTCTTGAGGGAGGTAATGAGAAAATGCTCTGAAAGGTCTGTCAACGAAGGTGTGTGACATTCATAAAGAGCTGAAGTTGGGTACCCCAAATGTACTCTATGTGATAAATGTCAGTGAGTGAATCATATCACAGTTTTAGCTGTATTAAGTGGGGAACAAGTTAGACTGAAACCATGAGGAGCCCAAGAACTTTCAAACTGTTTTAGATCAGCCCAAAAACCTTTGCTGGAAAATTCTTTGGCCCTTTTCCGTAAGACTGCGTCTCAAACTTCTCACTTTTCAAGACTTCCAAATCTCTTCTCAGATCGGGAAAGAGCCTATACAACAGGATCACAGAATTAAGATTCACAGTTGTAAACGCACCTATCTAAAAAACATGTAAAAGAGCAAGGCAACAAATGACACTCAAAATAGTTCTCAAGAGCATTGAAAACGATTTGCCCTAGTACTCAAGGAGTTGTGGGAAGACAGCGGCGCATCAACCACTCCCCTCCGTTCCGCGCTGAAAGACAGGGAGTTAGGGCCAGCAGCGGCGCAGGGCTCCTCTAATTGGGACATGGGGAAGATCGGGCCAGCTGCAGTGTGACGGATTAAAAAGGAAAAGCTTGGGGCTGGGAGTTTAGCTCAGCGGCAAAGCGCCTGCCTGGCAAGCCCAAGGTCGTAAGTTCGATTCTGGTACAGGAAGAAAAACAAAACAAAACAAAAAAAAAAAAAGAAAGAAAAAGAAAAAGCTTTTCACGATCCCACAGATCCAACGCAAAAAAAAAATTCACCTTTGCTCCTCTCCTTTAAGACCTAGCTGCCTGCGCTCAAGGAACAACAATAACAAAAAAACCACCAAAATGCCAACTCCTCGCTCCCTCGGCTCGAAGCGGGAGATCCCTTCAAGAACCCACTGCAGACCCAACCCTGGGCTCGTCCCGCCCTGCACCACGCCCTCAGCCCACGCCCCCAGCTCGCTGGCCCACTAAGGCCCCGCCCCTTCGGACTGGCTCCGCCCCTCAGCGCGTGGCCCCGCCCACACCCTCCCCTCTCCTCGGACCCCACACCCCGCAGGACCCCCGCTCACGCACCCTCAGGCGCAGGACGGACAGTCTCGCGAGTCTTCCGTCTCTTTCCCCCACCTCCACACACACCCTGTACCTCCGGCACCCCAGCTGACGCGCCGGCTAGATGCCTCAGAAAAGCGCCCGTCTTCCCTTCGTTTTGCGGCCTCTCTCTTACCGGGTGGTCCTCGCCAAAGCTGCTTCAGCAGTTTAGGCTGTGGCGAGAAGGAAGCCACCGCCCTGCCTCTGTGGCTTAAAAACTTGGCTTGGTCTCGTATTGCCTTTTTGTTTTGTTTCAACTATTTTGAAATTTTCCCGCGAATGTCCGGCAGTGGGGCTGCGCGCGCACTTATGGGTCCGCAGTGCATTCTGGGCCGTGGCGTGCGGCCTTGCGCGCACGGGCTCCTCTCGTGAGACTTCCGAGGATTTAGGGCCCTGGGGACGGCGGAGGGGGGTGGGGGGCAGGGAAATGCGCTGGACCGTGGGGCGGACCCAGCGGGTAGTGGGGGGCCGGGGTTGTCACAAACCTTGGGGTTTTTTCATCCAGCTACTTACCAGTTATTTTAAGATTTGTGTTCAAGAGCAGAGGAGGTTAAAATAGAAATTAGTTCTTTTAAAAGTAACTGAGGCTTTGTCAGTAGAGTAAAACCTCTAAACAGCCCTAGAATATGACTTTCTAGTTGTTTTCAACAACAAAAGAGGTATTTTTCGGGTTAATGCGTACCCTATACCAGGCCTGTACTATGTTTAAGGTTTAAATCAGGTTAAAATTGTATTTAAAGCCATTTAGATACATGGGAAGAGCGTTTTCTAAGATTTCCATCCATGTCGGTGGTATTAGCTTATCTTAGGTTGTTTTTTATTCATGATTTAGTAATGCAGGAAAGTTTTAACAGAACTTTAAATGATACAGTATAGCACTCCGGAGGCTTAGGCAGGAGGACCACTGGGAGTTCGAGGCCCGCCTGGGCTACAAAGTGAGTTCAAGGCCGGCCTGAACTACATAGGGAGACCCTGTCTCAAAAAGGCAAAAAAAAAATATATAGATAGATACAATAATCTGAAGAATATAGCCACAATATTTAGAATTGTTTACATTGATGTCTCATAACCATAATTATATTTGTAAAACTACTTCACATATGCTTCTAAAAAGTAAAGTATGTATATAGTAAAATTGGCTCTTAATTATTTAAACACAAGCTATTCATATAATTAAGGGATACCTATTTTACCAGAGGCTGAATTCAATTCGGAGATTTAAGTTACCAGAACTATAAAGCTCATAAGTGATACAATGAATGCATATGGTAGGGATAGCAACAAAATTCTAAAGAAAAAATATAGTAAAGGGACCTGATCTAAAACTGGAGGCCAAAAGGGCAGAATCTGGAATGTGTGAGCGCCTTCTTTACGCTATCCCTGCCAACTAAAGAGGTCCATTTTCTTTAAGTATGCCTCCTGTGATGTGGCCACTGTGTGTGTTTGAGTGACACTCATTGTGACACTTTGGCTACAAGAAAGTAAGGCTCGTGGTGGGAAATTTTAAATTAATGTTTTAGTCCTGCAATTACTAGCAAACAAAGCAATGAAGCTATGTATTTCTTTAGAGAAAGTGTCTTATTACATATGAAACGTCCTTTTTACATACGAAATGTGATCCAAAAATACAGTGAATGTTAACTTTAAAAATTTATTACAGTAAAAGACACATCACTTCAAAATATTCCTCCCTGCTTATCCCATTGAGATAAGAGATTATAGGCACATGGCAAAAGCTGGCTGGGGAAGTAGGCATGACCTATAACTACAATATCCCAGACACGTGCAGAGCAGTTCTCGAAGCTCTGCTTGTGGACTTCCCTGGAGAACTTGAGCAGGTTTTCAATAGAATAGCCTGGAGCTGATGTCATCCTGAAGCTTGGAACCCCAGCACCACCTCTCAGGACCCCTATATAGAAGTTTCATGCCTTTCCTGGAGATTTGGGCTTAAAAAGGAAAGTCAGCCATGAGGAGCATTTCTATTGTAACTTTCCACAGTAGCCCACACTGTATTTCCCAGACACAGAGTGTATTTTTATCTTTGCTTTCACCCTCTGTTTTTCTTTATTCGGCCTATTCTTGCTCTACAGAGCCAGTTTCTCCTCAATTCTTTACTTTTGCTTTCTTGAATAAACTTTGCCATTGCTTTTTGCTAGTTTTGTTCAATTCTTTGTTCGATCTGAGAAAAACCTGGAATCTTAACTCCAGAAGAAAAGGTAAGCTACCCAGAACCCGGTAATGTTTAGTTGCCAAGCCACTTTTAGAGTCAGACTACCTAATGACACCATCATTCCTGCCACTTTCTGAAGCGCTTCTAGAAGTTCTGTTTCATGAGTGCTTTTAGTTGCACTGTGGTGGCTCCCTACATGTCCTGAATCAATTCAAAACATTTACCTGTCATGGTCATATTGACTTCGGGGAAGACACAGAAGTCATATGGTGCCAGATGCAGTAAAAAAGATGGATGAGGCCATAGCATGGTGTTTTTACAAGCTTCCCTTTCCATTGGATGGCACTTGGCAGCAGCATTCACCATTTTTTTTTTTTTATCACATTTCATAAAGACAAGAGAGACTTCTAGAACTGCACCAGAAAGCAGCAAGAACAATGAAATAAGTGTGCTCAAAATGAGGGGGAGTATTCTGGGGAGAATTAATAGCATTTATTACAGTGTCATTCACTGTAATCAATTTTAAAAATTTGAACATTCACTATGTATTTCAGTCACCTCTTTGGTGAAGAAACATTTCTAGTGTTTGTAGTGTTAATTGAGATCTTGCCATCTTGCAGTGTTATGTCCTTTTAACCCAGTAGTTAATAAAGAATTTTTAAGTTCATGCAACTTTGCCAGTATATGAAATGATACCATATGTAGGTGTAAATCGTATATAAATGGAAAGCATTTATAGTATAAGGATCCAAATTTAAATCTGTGGGGACTTATGGACACTTTAATCTGACAGCCATATATTTGGAGGTATCCTAATTAATACTTTAAGCAAAAATGAGATGATCTCTTTTCACAAATCTTATTTTTAAATGAATCATAAAATGGCTTATGTGTGCCTCTGCAAATCAATTTGGTTTTAGTATAGAGCTTAATCATACTTAAATAATGTGGCAAAAATGAAACTTTTAAGAGGTGGGGGCCTCTTGGGAGGTTTTAATTTACTGGGGGAATGTGCTCAGTATGAGTTTGTAAGATCCCAACTTCTTCATCTTCTGCATCTTTCATTTCCAGCCATAAGATGAGTGAGCTTTCTCTGCCATGTGCTCTCACCATGATGTACAGTCATGCCACAGGCCCAAAAGCAATGGATCTAACCAACCATGGGTGTTTTACATCCAAAACTATGAGCCGAAATATCATCCCTTTTTAGTGCTGGGGATTGAACCCGGGGCCATTACACTGAGCTACATCCCCAGCCCCTTTCTAATTATTATTATTTTTTTTATTTTGAGATAGGGTCTCACTAAGTCACTAAATTGCCAAGGCTGGGCTTGAACTTTCAGTCCTTCTGCGTCAACCTCCTAGAGTGCTTGGATTACAGGCATATGCCACCAGGCCCAACCCCTCCTTATAAATTATCTGAAGTATGTTGTTACAGAACCAGAAAGTTGACTCACACAGTGTAGCCATGTGACTCAGCTGTCTTAGACCATCAGTTACCTTCAAGGATGGTATTTGTGGGATGAAGACAGCTGAGCAAAGGGCTGGGGATTTAGCTCAGTGGCACAGTGCCTGCCTGGCAAGCACAAGGTCGTGAGTTCAATTCCTGGTACTGGAAAAAAAAAAAAAAGCTGAGCAAAAACAATGAAAAAGACTCTGGGTCCTCAACAATCATAGGAATTATGGGGTTTGACTGACTCTAGACTTTCTTAACAAGACAGAAAAATATGTTTCTATTTTGCTTAAGCTGGTGTTGTTCAGTTTCTGTGGTCCCAAAACTAAGCTGAGGTGCATAGTAGGGTCTGAGGTTATTGTGGTGAAAAGATATATGTACCCTGTCTGTGGGGCTTAATCTAGTAAAGGCAATCTTCCTTTAATTAATCAACATCTACTCTTCCTACAGCATAGATCAATAGCTTCATATTTTTCAAAATGAGGTAAACTCAAGAGAATAGCAAATTTCTTTTAAAAAAAAAATGGTACAAAGGTACATGAGGGGACATAGGCCATACAGGAGACAAGATAGGAAACTCTTTTATCTACTTACTAATGTTCTGCGAATGTTGGAGGACAGAGAAACAACCCTGCCAGTCTCTTACATATAATTTGCAGGAAACAAAAATCTGTTCTTTCTCCATTGAGCAATGATACATACACCCTGTTTCAAAATAACATTAAGCCAGTTTTAGTCCAGTGTTCTTTAGTCCAGCAAAACATATATTCTTATTTAGAGCACAAATCCCTCCAGTCATGGTGTATTGTAACTAATCTAGCACATTTTCACTGCAGAAAGTAATTAGTTACATTTTTTAAATGAGTGCATGGCTTAAAAATAGTTTTTCTCATAAGCATTTAATAATGACTCATTTAGCATGAAATTAATATTACAGAACTGCTAAGAATAACCATTTAAAAAATTCCAGTTAAAAAAAAAGACATTATGCACATTTGTGACTTAACTAATTCTGGCAACCATTAACTCAAAAATAAGTAAATTTCATCCATTTTTGTCTTTGTTTCAAATTAACCCTTAAATTGCTTATTGTGTTCCAATAAGACTAGTTAACTACATGTTTTTATGTATTCATGCACTAAGTTAAGGATTCAATGCACTGAAGTCATACAATAAAACAACTACTGCTTGAGAGGGGAACAAACTTCAAATGCAACATTAAGATTCGCATATGTTACACAGTACTTTCATTCTTCATGCTCCAAGACCTCTAAGGGCAAGTAGAACAATCTAACATTTAATGAACACTTATTATGCTTCAGCCTTTTTGCCAGGCACTTTACATGTATTATCTCATTTGATTTTGTTTCTCTGACATAACTTCATTACAAATAAATGTAATAAAACTGTCCCTTCTATTTTGTACACAAGTCAGTAAAGATTTAATGCCTCAGAAGAAGTAATTTTAACTATGAAAAAATTTCAGGACAGCAAGTGGCAGAATATCATTGATAGACAACTACCTCCCTTTGTTTATGTTTAGGACTCTACAAATTTTAGAAGTGTTTTCATGCTACCTCCAGAATCTAAAAGCCTTCAGTGCCACAGAGAGGAAATGGCAAAAGAGCCAAAAGGTAAATTTCAGAATTAGAAGACAGACAAAGACCGGAGGAAGGCAAGGAAAACACACCTTGAGTGACTGTAGCCAGCTCTCGAGAACAGAGCCTGCATGGCCAAGTTCCCAGGTGACAAGGAGGACATCAGTGACCTTCCTGACCTCTTACTCTATTATATCAGCAAAACCCTATCGAGATTTTGGTATGATCTCACTCTTGAACATTCTGCTCTGTGACTTGTAATTTTTTTGTGTTTGCACCTTACAGCTTTAAAAAGAAAAAAAAAAAGGGTTGCCTATTTTTTAACCTGTTTGGTATTATGTTCATTATCACTTCACCCTTTGTAAAGGCCTTCAGAAAAGTGAGGATCACAAAGCAAATAAAATAACATCACATTTATTGTTTCATTCTTTAGCATAAAAACAGGGCTTCAGTGCTACTTCCCTTTCCCCACATAATAAATATAAAAATGAAACCATCAAGGTCTTATGAAAGAATGAGATTGCTTCAGCTGGTCTCTCATAATACAAATCCGTGAAGAACTCTTGGTTACCCTGCAGTCTGAGCTTAGAGTGAGTGCAAATTCTATTCCCTGGTTCAGAGGAAGTTAGAGTTCATATTCCCTTTCTTCTTCTATAGTGTTCATGACTGAATTTGGAAAACAAGTTTCCAGTTAATTTATCCAGTCTTAATTTAGACATGCTGATGTGGAATTTTTTTTGTATTCAGACTTTATGGCCCTTTATTTTCCCCCAACAGCTACTCCTGGAGGTATTGTAACCAGGTCAATGCAAGGAGCGAATGAAGCAAGCTCCTATTCCGTCTCTCAGGTCCAAAATTCCATGTACTGTATTGTCCTCAGATAGAAGATGTATCCAACATTAAATTGATAAGAACAGATACTACACTTCATCTTAGCCAAAAGGCCAAGAAGCGATCTGATGTGGAAATTTAAAACTTCTCAACAGCAGTACCAGATACAGTGCAACAGTGTCATAAAGCATTCTGCTGGCTTTTCTTGAATTCCCTTTGACTCTCAGCTACCCTTCCCATCTTCAGTGATTTCTGTGTTCCTGCCTTTGTTCTCCACCTTTTTCCTATTTCTGAATGTGCTCTCTGACCAGCTACCCAGAGAACTTTCCTGGCTTCTGCCTCAGTTGGCCCTTGTCCTCCTTACCACATACATTCCCAATTTCTGAAGAGGTCCGTACTTCTTTTTTGACCTCTTTATCTCATGATGAAAAGCATCCCCCAATAATATGTACTATTGCTAATAACACCCTTACTTAGAAATTTGTTGCCACACTACATGGAACTGTGTTACTGTTATAAATTCTGAACTCAATTCATTTCCAATTACAGTGGAAGCACAAAACCTAGCTACAAATTTTAGTTCTTAGATATCCATTATTAACTAAAACTGAAGAGAACTGCTATTGGTCAATAAACTGTAAAGTGCAAAGGGAAATTGTGAGGGAATTTTCTGTACTATGGAAAAGCTAAATCACATTTATTTCAACGTGTTAACAATACAATTTATTAATTCTGTGCCCAACTTTCAAGTCCCCTTTTTGTAAAGATGGAGCATCATAGCAAAAGTTAACACTGTGCATAAAAGTACACAGATTATTCAATTTTTAATGTGTTATGCACTTTTTTTCTGTGTACCAGGAACCAAACTCAGTACCTCGTGCTTGCCAGGCAAGCACGGCACCACTGAGCTATATCCCCAGCTATGCATGTTTGTTTAATGAGTGTGGCATGGTCTTGATAGAAAAGCTGTATTATTTAAAGTTACAAGAACATCTCTACTGATAAAAATGATGTCATATGAGGTTAGTGATTAAGTTACAGCTTTACATAGTTTTCATGAAATGTCTGTCTAGGAAATATTACTGACATACATGTGAACATTTTGTAACACTTTTAGCGAATGCTCATCTTTTTCAAAATCCATTTTAATGTACTCTTAAAACTAAATGTAAGCATATAGTCCATTTGTCTAATATAAATATACATATAGTCCATGTGCTCGCTTTGGCAGCACATATACATATACTGCATTGTGTAATATGCTAAATTTTTCTGAAATATACATTTTATTTATATTTATATCTACCATGTTAGAAGTATTTTTCTAAAAGTATTGGACTTTTCTTTGTTTACATAATTGTTATATTTAAATAAATATGAATTAAAATTTTTAAAAGTCTCACAGAGGCTTGGTTTCTTGGCTCCTCTGAGCTACTTGTATTTCTTTTTTCTCCCTTGCAGGCACTTGGCTTTGCGTTGTTCCGTGGCTATTTTGTGTGCAGATATCTCAGCCCCCAAAGAGGTCACACCAATGGGAAGGGTTGAACCAAGATCCTTCTCTGCTTCCCAAGCAAAATCGTAGACTGAAGCGTGAACAAGCGCCATGTAGACTGCTTCTGGCCAACAGACTCATTTTGTTTAGTTTTTCTGAAGAGTTTTTTGAGGAAAAAAGTTAATTGAAAACATTTAGAAATCAGAAAATTTCACATAAAATCCTCATTTCACATTTCTTGAAAAATTGGACAATAAGGGCACCCTATGCCAGCACTTCTGTTTGGCAACCATGTGCCAGCAGTTAGTAGCAGCACCTCCTGCAGGTAGGCAGAGGGCCTCCAGCTATATGATCTGCAACCCCACACTGCCCTCATTGAGAATTTGAGATTTCTGTGCTAGATCCCTGCTAGAAATCCTTAGTGATATTCCCATATTGTTCTTCATTTTTGAAGTGTAGAGACTGTGTGCTAAACCAAAATTTGGCCCAAGGAAATGGTTGAGAGCATCTTCACAAAATGTTTTCAATGTGTAAACTGTGCTCTAGTGTAAACCTTGCTAATCAAAGTATAATTCATGGACCAGCAGCATCAGCATCAGCTGGGAAATTGTTAAAAGCTTTACTGAGCCAGAATCTGCATTTTAGGAACATCCCCACATGGTTCAGATATTTGAGAATTACTGTTGTGGACAAAGCATACAGCTAGCACACACAAATGCACTCTCTTCCTTCATTTTTGTCTTTCTCTCTGCTCTCCCCCAAACTTGAACTATTTCACTACTTATGTGTCTTGTAAATAATACTCTAAACAAATATTAACATACCTTTCTCTTTTGCCTTTCTCAGTGTACAGTCAAAGGCATCCTGCTGAGTGAGTAGGAATAGATTAAAAATTCAAAAGAAGACCCAAAGGGGGAAAAAAATGAAGTCCCTTCTCTAGGTTCAGAGCAAAAAAAATCCCAGCTCACTGAATTTACTTTTGTTTATTTGTTTTGGATGATACATAGTAGAAATATACTTATCCCAGTTCTGGAGGTTGCAAAGTCTGAGATTAAAGTACTAGGGAAGTTAATGCATCTGGTAAGGGCCCATTTTCTCATAGACAGCCGTCTTCTCAGTCTGATCTTCTATGTTGGAAGGGGCAAATGGTCTTCCTCAGCCTCTTTTAGAAGGGTACTAATCCCACTGGTTAGCGGTCTACCCTCATGAACTAATCACCTCCAAAAGTCTCTACCTGTTTGGGAATGAGGATTTCAGCCTATGAATTTAAGGGCAATTTAAACATTTAGACCACAACAGCTACAGTGTGGTAAAATCAGATCTTGAACCATTCCTTGTAACTCTAAGGCCGGTGGTTGTTTTAGTTCTCCAAATGAGGAAAAACTGTTCAACTTAGTTTCTTTTTAAAAAGACTACTTATTTTAATTGAAAAAATTGTCCATATTATACATAACATGTTATCTTGAAATATGTGCACATTGTGGAAAGCTAAATTGAGCTAACTAACATTTGTATTTGTTCAGAGTTGCACAGTTCAGAAGTAGAAGTGGAAATAAAAGTACAGTTTTTCTTCTTTTTAAAATACTGTTGATGAGAAGGATGAGATGTTGATGATGATTATTATATAAATTAGACCTCAGGCACAGAGAGTTAAGGTAATACCACTACTGTTCACAGTGCAGGCTCACCATTGTTGTTTCCAGGGTTGCATTTTGCACTCATCGCCTTTCATCACTGGTGATAGGTTGGATCTGGAATGTCCATCCAAAGACCCATGTGGTAGAGACTATGGCATGACTCGTATGTGGTTCAGCCTTTAGGAGAGGGAGCCTATTCACAGGTTTGGGGCCATAAGGGTATGCCTTGGAGGGTACAGTGGGACCTTGTCTCCTCTTTCTCTTTTGTTCCTGGCCATGAGGTGAGTGGACTTCCTCCACTACTGCTCCTACCTTGATAAACTACGTTGTCACAGGCCCAAAAGCAAAGGGGCTAATTGGTCATGGGCTTAAATTTTCAAAACTATGATCCAAAATCAACCTTTCCTCTTGTTGATTTTCTCAGGCATTTTGTTACAGGAAGGTGACCAACATACTCCTATTCTCCATTCATATTCCCTTGACCACCCCCCAAAAAACTATTTTAAAGTGCATAACATATATCCTCTCTTTATATTTTTTTTTTCTGTAATTCAGGCTGACTTTGAACTCACTATGTAGCTGATGCTGGCTTCAAACTCTCAGCAATCTTCCTGCCTCAGCCTTTTGAGTGCTGGGAATACAGGCACGCACCACCACGCCTGGCTATATGTATTCTTATAAATGTACATATTTTGCATTGTATGCAAGTGCTTTTTATTAACACAAGTGCTGTAAGTCATACAGATCATCTGGCTCTTAATTATCATTTGGCATTATGTCTTTAAAATCTATCCAAGATTCTAAACCTCCATGTTATATACCACTCCACAGAGTGTATTCACCTTGTTGTTCCTACCCTCTCTGCCACTGATGGACACTCAGATTGTTTCCAACTTCTCAGATCACAAACAATGTTGTCAGAAACATCACAGGGACTCTTTCCAGTACACAATATCAAACAATGTTAATGGTCCCCTCGGGGAAAATGAATGCACAGGCCAAAATAACCAGATAACTGAAGCACACAATCGCACTATGAAAGAAAGGCAAAGTAATGTATTAGTTTCCCCTAGCTGCTGTAACAGAGTGCCAAAACTTGATGGTTCAAAGCAACAGAAATTTATTATTTGGCAGTATAATACTGGCAGTATTTTCTGATGTCCAGAATCAGTATCTTTAGTATTGTACTCCCTCTGGAGACTTAAGGATATAAATCTCTTCATTGTGTCTTCAGGCTGTTAGCATTCCTTAGCTTATGGCTGTATCTGCTCCGGTCTTAAAGGCCGACACTGTCAAATCTCTCTGTGCTATCTTCCTGTCACCTTCTAATGGGTTTGTATGTATTTGTGAAATGCCACCTGCCTACCTCTTACCAGAACACTGTCATGCTCTCCGAGCAAATCCACAGTCATCTCCTTAGCTCAAGACCATCAACTAATCATCTGCAAAACCATTTTTCCAAGTATGGTGACACTTTCAGATTGTAGGAACTAAGACCTTGTATCTTTGGGGACCGTATTTAAGTCAACTTAAGACAGTAATTTAGAAAATATTTTCTGAAGTGGAATTATTGGAAGAAAGGGACCAAGAGTTTAAAATAAGCATGATACATATATTTAATAGGTATTAAAATTTTTTCTATTACTTTTTATTTTTGCTTTTTTTTCTGGTACCGGGAATCAAACTCACAACCTCGTGCTTGCCAGGCAGGCACTGTGCTGCTGAGCTAAATCCCCAGCCCCGGTACTAGAATTTATTCAAATATAGCGCAAAGAAGCATAAAGAAGAATCAAGTGGAAATATAGGATAGAAAATAAAATAGTTGAAGAAAAAATACAATGTAAGTAATAAATTATAGAATGGCTGCAGCTGGGGAAGACTGAGGAACTGTTTCAGTAGAAAGCAGAAAAGAGAAAAGCTGATGGATGTAGTGGCTAAAATAAAATGCAAATAATCTGAGTAAAATAGCAAAAGAATTATTGGAAAAAATAGTGGAGATACATTTCCCAGAGTAAAAGTCTCTTTAAATATTGAAATGGAAAGAGAAAGAATGAGTATTAGAATAAACTTTGAAGACATTAAAACTAGAAGAGAGCTGGGTATGGTGGTTCATGAGTGTAATCTCAGCACTCTGGGAGGATTAAGCAGGAGAATCCCAAGTTCCAGCCTAGCATGGGCAGCTCAGCAATTTAAACAGACCTTGTCTCAAATGAATAAATAAATAAAATCTAAAGGTGTTTGGGATAATGATATAAATAGATAACCTCCAAAAGAATAATAAGCAAAACAGCAATGCAAGATGCAAAAAAATAATGGAGCAATATTACATTTATTTATTTATTTATTTTCAATATTGGAGATTGAAGTGAGGGCCTTCATACTGAGCTACATTCCAAGCCCTGTTTATTTTTTATTTTGAGACTAGTTCTTGCTCGATCATTGAACTATCAAGGCTAGGCTGGAACCTGCTGTATGGGTGTGTTTCCCCACACTGGTTTGGCATTATATTTTAAAACATTAAAGGAAAAGAATTTTTAACCTAAAACTTTATATCCACCAAATCTCATATCTTCAGAGTATGTAAAAAATATTCCCAGGCTGACAAGGTAGCTCTCAGGAAAACTTGTTTCAATAAGATGATAAACATGTCCAAAAAAGATACTGCAAAAGTAACAGGTTGTAATGGTAATCAAATACTTAGATAGAGGTTACTGTAACATTAAGAAAAATGTAGGATGAAATGAATGGTAGGTATGTGGGTGACCAAAAGGATGAAGTTGAAAATAGAGTACTGGTCTTTTTAGGGGAAAACACATAGGAATAATTAAACATGAGTACAACTATATATGAAAAAAAATTATAAAACTTAAACCAGCAGAAAAAATCTCAAATATCTGATGAAAAGCAGGAAAATTTGAAAAATTAATGGCTTCAGGGATATATAATAGAAAATTGAGTTTGTTGACCTTATTCTTATTTCTTACTATTATATATTTTCTAAAATAAATCCATTCTATGTTATCTACTTATTTATTTGTGCAATTCCAGGGATGGAACCCAGGGCCTTTTGCATGCTAGACAAGTGCTCTACTATTGGAGCTATATTCCCAGCTCCTAATTTTTAAATGAAAGATTTTTTTCAAAGCCATGCTTGCACATTGTTGAGGACATCAAATAATACAAGAATCCCTACTAATATAGCAGTCTTGGGGGCTAGGGATTTAGCTCAGCGGCACAGCACCTGCCTGGCAAGTGCAAGGTTGTGAGTTCAATTCCCGGTACAGTAAAAAAAAACCAAAAAAAATAAAAAATAAAAAAAAATTTAAAAATAGCAGTCTTCTGCTCTAGAGTTAACAATATTCAAATCCTTTAGCAGTTTCTTCTGGAATTTATTACCATGTCTAGAAATGTCATGTTTATACTATTCTTTCCCAAGTATTCCTTTTAAGATATTATCTACTGACTTGAACATATTCATCTACAAGCTTACTGTCTTCCTTTCTCTGACACATAAACACACACTTCTCATTCCACATAAAACTACGCATTTCACCCCAATATAGCTATACAACCATTTTTAACTTAATGCTAAAATCAGACTTTACATTTTTATAACTGTGTAAATATCATTTACAATTGAGTCACACAATATACTATGAATGGGGCTTTGATACTTTCAATCTTTTTTTTCTTTTTTCTTTTTGTATTGGGAAACAATTTCAATCCTATCTTAAAACTATGTCTTTCTTTTCTTTTTTTGTGGTGCTGGGGTTCAAACCCCCCACCTCATGCATACTAAAACTTCCAAACTTTTGATCTGGGAAATTTTGTCTATTCTATTGTGTCCTTCTTTGTTTTATCCTTTTTCTCCCTCTAGCACCTATTTTACTTAGATTCCTATTTTGAACATATAGCAGATATCTCAATCTGGATATTTCTAAAATTGAACTTCAAAGCTGGACGTGGTGGCGCACATCTACAATCCCAGTGCTTGGGAGGCTGAGGCAAGATTGCTGTGAGTTCAAGGCCAGCCCATACTACATAGCGAGACCATGTCTAAAATTGAACTTCTGATCCACTCAACCACTCCACTCACCTGCTTCACCAAAATGTCCTCTACTCATAGGCTTTCCTCTCTTCATTGAGGCAACAGGTTCCAGGAGTTCAGAAGTCATCCTGGATGAAGAGCTCAGGCCCCCATCCAATTCTTCAGTAAATCAGTTGACGCTGGTTTCAAAGTGTATTCAGAGCTAACCTCGTCTCACCACTCAGCTTCCAACACTATCCCAGCTGCCACTAATCTCATCTGGATTACTGTAAAGCCTTATTCTCAGATCTCCTCTTCCAAATTGTAGCCACACTGTCTTTTTAAAAGACAAAGTTCATGGCTGAACATACTCCAGTGGCTCCCTATCTGACCCCCTCAGCCAAAATGTTAGTCAAATATATTTCTGGGCCCAAGACAGCCCAACATTTCTGAATTCTTGTTTTTCTTCTGGTACCAGGAATTGAACTCACGACCTTGTGCTTGCCAGGCAGACATTATGCCGCTGAGCTAAATCCCCAGCCCCAATTTCTGAATTCTTAATGCTCTGATGTCATCCCCTGTGAATCTCCTCTTAGTTCACTGGCTCTAGCCTCAAACACACCACAGAAGTTCCTTCCTTAAAGCCTTTGCCTTAGCTGTTGCTTCTGCCTGGAATGTCCTATTCCTCTAACCTCCTTACAGTCTCTGCCTAAATGGTCCTTAATGAGGACATAGGAGATTAGGGAGCGGCAACCTGTTAATCACTGGGTCCTGCATGCGCAGAACAGTTCCCAGAGTCCTGCTTCTGGACTTCTCTAGAGAACTGAGCAGGCTTTCAATAGGATGGCCTGGACCTGACCTCAGCCTGATGGGAGGGCACCCCAAGCACCCCTCTTGGGACTCATGTATAGAAGTTCTCAAGGGTTTCCTCAAGATTTGGACCGCATAGAAGGACACAGCTCCCAAGAAGAGATTGCTATCATGGCTTTCCTCATGATAGCCTGCTGTGCTTCCTCCAGGATGTACTTTTACCTTACTTTTTCCTCCTTTACTTCACCCAAGCTCACTCTGAAGAGCCACTTTCTCCCTCACTCTTCACTTTTATTTTTTCAAATAAACTTTGCCAATGCTTTTTGCTAGTTTCATTCAATTCTTTGTTCTAGACCAGAAGAGCCTGAAATCTAACTACAGGAGAGGCCAGCAACCCAAAACCAGGTAAAGTTTATTTGGTGAGCCACTCTTAGAAGGAGCTATCCGATAACAGTATATCTGATCACTAATCAAAAAATTGTAAAACTCACCTAGCACTCCTAATTCCTTTACTCTGTTCTCTGTCTCTGTCTCTCTCTCTCTCCCTGGATTATCTCCTAATCTACTATGTAATTTACTTATTTATGTTACTTTTTAACTTCTGCAATTAATATGTAAAGTACTCAAGGACAGGAATCTTCTGTTAATTTACCAACTGATGCATCCAAAATACCCACATCAGTGTCTGGCATACAACAGGCATCCAGAAGGATGGCAGGATGGAAAGAAGGAAGATCCACTTACAATTTATCTGCCAATATTTTGTCTTATTGACATTTTCCTTTTAATACTGCAATATTTTTTCATCTTTATTTTCGAGTCTTTTTTGGGTACTGGGAATCAAACTCATGACCTTGTGCTTGTCAGGCAGACACTGTGCTGCTGTGCTATATCCCTAGCCCTCATCTTTATTTCCTGAAACTTGCGTTCATTTTTTTATTTCTCCAATTATATTTTATTTTCTAAAGTTTTTTTGTTTGGTTGCATTTTGTTTTTGCAAGAGTCTCATTATGTAGCTCAGGCCGGCCTTGAATTTACTACCTCGCCTAGGCTGGCATCAGCCTCCCGAGTGCTGGGATTACAGGGATGTACCACCATGCCAAGTTTAAAGATCTTTTTGCTTGCTATGTGTTTCTGTTTATAATCACTCTTATTTTTGAAATTTTCCTCTTCTTTGAATTGTCTATTTCTTCTTCTTTTTTTCTATTTTCATTTTACTTTCCATACTAAAAGTTTTCTTCAAATTTCTGATGACTTTGTCTATTTGTATTTAAAATAGAGGTATTAAATGCTTATTGGGAATTCTGCATATCTGGATGAGACCGACCAGTCAATGGATGGGCCTCACTGGATGGTGATATGTGTTACTGACATTTCTGTAGGACTCCAAATACTGACAGCTACAGAACAGAGGGAAGGGAATTGTTAGTGCCCCTTAGCTCCTGCCTAGAAATAGTTACCTATTCTGGCAGCCACTGTTATAGGACCCGAGCAAAATATGAGGTGGGGGTAAGGAGTAGGGGTAGTGAGTTGTAGCCTGGTTTGGTTGAGGTTTGCATTCAGTACAGAACTTTATTTTGCCCTAAATTGGCCCAAGTAGTCCCAAGATCAATGCCTGTTCAATCTTTCCTATCTTCTGCTGGGGGAGAATCAAAAGGTGTTGTGAGGGGTTTGACCATTTATTTCAAACATCCTTTTTTTTTTTTTTTTCTTGCTTTTAGCTCTACCTTGCCCTATGCTTATAAATTATTCAGTACTTCCAATTTCTGGGTCATTCTACAGTTTACTGGTGTAAATTTACTCCCTGTGTCTGGTGTTTTAGCAGTAGAGGTCTTAGTTTCTATTATTCCATCCCTTGGTCCCTTGATGAGACAAAACTTCCAAACTTGTGTTGAGATCCCTCCTTTGCTATGCTTCTTCCATTTTTTTTTCTTTTTGAGTTTAATTAAAATTTAGACTTCACATTCTTTCTAGAAAACTAGATATAGCTCTAAAAAGCATAATGGGGGGCTGGGGATATAGCTCAGTGGCATAAGTGCCTGCCTGGCAAGCACAAGGTCGTGAGTTTGATCCCTGGTACCACACAAAAAAAATTAATAAATAAATAAAAAGCATAATGATGAATAATTGTAAGATTTTGATCCATGCGAATTTCAGTTTGGTGAAAATATAAATCATCCACAGAACAAAGTTAAGGTAAAACAGTTACTTATAGTAATTATAAAAGACTACTTGTTATATGAAGGTGACTCACTGATTTAATTATGATTAATAGATGTATTTAAAGTATTGTGTAATTTTTAGTGTATAGTTATATATAATGACCCAGGGATGATTGAATTGAGTTTATATGAGGACACTGATTATCAAATGAAATCTTATTTTACTCCAAATAGACTTATTTCTGCAATATTATCTAAAAGTTTCTACTTTTAAAGGAATTTATACAGTTTTAAATGGTGACTGGGAGCACTGAGATTTGATTCTTCATACTCTTAGTCATTTACCTACTGAGCCACTCTCTCTCAACCTTTTCTTTTTATGATACTGGGGATTGATCCCAGGGCCTTGGCAATGAGTTACACCCCCATGCCTTCTTATGTGTTATTATTTTAAGACAGGGATTTGCTATGTGCCTAAGTTTCCCAGGTTGGGCTTCAACTTGCAAACTTCCTATCTCACATTCCAGAGCACTGGGATTACAAGCATATGCCACCAGATCTGGCTTATTTTATCTCAACCCTTTGAGATGCATGTCTATTTTGGACAAATCATACAAACATAATAAATATCTGTCTACTTATGAATTAGTACACAAATGGGGACTAGCCATACAATGGAATATGCTAAGTGAAAGTCATCACTCATAAAAGTTCAAATATTATATCATTCCTCTTACAGGAAGTTTCAGAAAGGGCAAATCTATAGAAATAGAAGTAGACTAATGCTTACTAGGGGGTGGATTTGAGAATGGCTAGTGATTGTTAATGCCTATGAGGTATCTTGGGAGGGGGTCATAAAATGTCCTGGGTTTAAATAGTGATGAACAGGGCACAACATTGCGAATACATAGTAAAAAATACTGTATTGTATACTTTCATTGGGTGAATGTTATGATGTGAGTCATATCTCAATGAAGCTATTATTACAAAAGAATTTTCTTGATTATCTTGAAATATGTTTATTTTACCAGGCGGTTGTTGAAATCAAGCTCTTACAAGGTTTACATAATGCATCTGGTTGACAGGTCTCTTAACGCCCTTTTAAACTCCATCCCAGTTCCCACTCTCCTCTTCCTCATGCCCCTTGCAGGTGGAAGCCTTAACTGCTACAGCAGGTTACTGTCTCACTTCTGTTGGAATGCGTGATGATGAATTTCTTTTATTATAAGTGTTCTCTTAGCTCCTTTAACATCTCACCTTCAGCCTGGAAGACATCAGCCTGATCTCCTGTTAGGGGAAACGCTGATCTTTCAAAGACACAGATTCTCATTAGCCTGCTTTCCTCAGCATTCCCCTCCAGTCATCCCCTCGACCTCCCTGCTTGCTGACCTCTGCCTGTTCTCCATTACCCTCCAGCCCAGCCCAGCCTCCCCAGGGTGGCACACAGAATTGCAACTCCAGATGTGGACTGACCAGGGAAGTGTCCAGTGGGAGGATTATTTCCCTTGATCTGGATGCCATATAAATTAAGATCTCATTAGCTACTTCACTCTCTGGCTCAGAGACTGACTCATTTTCTCCCTGAAATCAACCAAAATACCAAGGTGTGTTGGTATGTGTGGGTGTCTGTTTTCCCATGTAAACTTCTAACATTGGATTGTATATTTGACAGTAGAATTTTTGAACTTCAGTGCAGACTTTTGTTGTTATTTCTTTGCCTCAAATCTATTGTTTTGATGCCTGTTCTTTGGAAAATCTTTAGTAGCATTTTAAGTTCAAGGGTTTGCACACCATCCAAATTTGAGAAGCGGATGTCTCTGTTACAAAGTCAAGTACAAAACTCCAGTGCTCTTCTGGAGAGCTCTTCCTTTGCACGGGACAGTGATGCATTGTTTCTTTGACCCCTTTGGTTTATTCAACTAGAAATCCACAGAACTATACCATTACCCAGGCCTTAGCTCATTATACTCTGTACAAGAATACTATGGAAAGTTGAGAAAGCTGCTGAAAAATTTGATATCCACATTACTCTGCTCACAAATTAATATTTTCTAATCTTTGAAATTAAATCTTTTTAAAAATCTCCTCAATTGATTTAACAGGTTTTGTTTTCCTTCTTTTTTCTTGTCTTTCAATTTCCTTTTCTTGCTTGTTTTATTTTGTTTTGCTTTTTTTTAAAATTTTGAGATAGGGTCTCACAGTGTTGCCCAGGCTGGTCTCAAACTCTTGAATTCAAGTGATCCTGCTGTCTTGGTCTCTCAAATAGCTGTATTTGATCGCCAAACGGACATATACCACTGCAGCTGGCTCTTGGTTTATCTTTGAATTCTGTCTTATCCATTTGGCATTTTGATAAAACATTTATTGACTTCAATATTTATTTCTATAAGCAAGTATTTTCTCATATTGTAAAATTCCTTAAAAGCATCTTGATTTATGGTGGGCGTGGTGGCACACACTTATAATACCAGCACTTGAGAGACTGAGGCAGGAGGATTGCTGTGAATTTGAGGCCAGCCTGAGCTACGTAGTGAGTTTAAACTCAGTCTGAACTAGCTAGCAAGACTCTATCTCAAAAAATAAATAAATAAATAAATAAGAGTATCTTGATTTAAACTCTCTTAAATGAATATTGTGGTAAATACCTTATGTATATAGTATATAGCATAACTGTTTACCTATTTTACATCCTTTACTAGAAAAAAATATGCTTAAATCTCTGTTACTTCATGAAGGACAGAGTGCAAAAGGGAACGGTCACATCCAGGTGTGAATGCAATAAATTCCACTCCAAGATGAGCTGGAACACTCAGACCTCCTTCTGCAATATTCTGAAAGGAAATGCCACACTCCCTAAACCCACCGAGTGACGAGATGCAAAGGCCGTGGGAATGCACGGGAGCATCTTTCTTTCTGTGCTGTCAGCTCTTATGCACCCACACGACCTCCCTAGCCGAGTCCAGGGGAACAAACTCGGCAGGTGAGCTTGATGTGTTGCCTCTTCATGGTCATTCCTTCCAGGAGCATCTGGGTTTGGGGGGTGGGGGGACACTCAGGAAATGCTGCTGGGTCAGGATTGCAAGAAACCTGCAGCACTCTCTGTTTGTTGGGGTGATCACACTCTGGGAAGATCTGACAATTATTTTTTAACCAGGGCTGGCCCCACATTCTAAATGGAAAACAGCCAAGCTCAGGGCAGGAACAGATGGCTTCACTCTGCAAGATGTAAACTTGATCCTCCTTGGTGAATTTTTCTGCTGCTAAAATAGTACACAAAGCAGTAAATAAGCAAATATTCTGTAGGAATTCTATGTGTGCATGTGTGTGGGGGGTGCAGAGATAGCTTCTCTGTCAGAGCTGACATTTCAGAAACTTTTTTGGCTAGAACAAGATGTATGGTTTAAGGGCTGTTTAGCCTGGGGAGTGGGTGTACCTTCCTTCAGGGAGACATTCTAAATGTTACCATATTAATGGAGTTTATAACTTTACTAGTAGATTAATGAGGATCTGAAAGATAGGGTAAGTCTGATCTGTTAGTGGATAATGTGGTGATTAATGTTTGTGATGTAATAAGGAAACCCTAATTAGGAAACTACAGGGGAAAACCCCAACAGGCTTTTTCACTTAACCAAAGCTTCCTCCATTGAAAGAAATTTTGAAATGTCATTGAATAAGCTGTATGGACTCAGGATGTAAAAGCAGAGTGAAGCCTATTAAATGTTGAACGGAGTCAGTAACATAGCAATCCACTGAGACTTCATATCATTCCTTCTGAAATTTTCTAAATCAGAACAAATTACTGTGAAAATATGATTTGTGGTTACAATAATAAACCAGGCTATAATGTCCCAACTCTACGGTTAGTTCTTTTAAAAGTATGAGACACTCACCTGCAATCTAATTTTCACTCTCATTATAACTTTTTAATAAATTCTTAGCATTAATGAGCTATTAAAAATGAGGTTTTCATTTTTTTAAAGTGAATTTTATACCACCTTTTCTTTGGGCTAATGAAAACATCTTAGCATGTCAGATCTTAGTAACATAGTTTTCCACACATATTTACATCAAATTTCTCTTTTGTATTAGAAAAATATTTTGGAAACAAAAACTTTAAGAAATTTTAAAATACCTTGCATATACATGTACATTGTAAGAGCAACATTTTCTTGTATTTGAAATATGTATATGAAGTGATGGTAAAGTTTAAGTACTAGTGATAAAATGTTGGTTTTTTTTTTTTTTTTTTTACATCCTGTTTGGCAGTTTCTAGAGGTTAATGACCAGATTCAAGAGGTTAATGACCAGCCAAAGAGGATCAATGGCCAAGGCTTTGCCAGAACTATTAATGTCAACCAATCATTAATTGCTAGAAATGTCTTGGGTCCAGGAAGTTAGCTCTTGTATAAAATCAAAGAGAAAGGAAGATAAATTCTTGATATAATCTTTATCAGCAATACCCTTTATTTTGGAGTGTCCATGGCAATTATTGTTTTATAGACTGGGCAACCTGATAGCCTGAACCATCCTTCAGCACTTTGGCCAACATGCTATAACTGAAGGTCTTTTATTTTAAAAGGGAATAAAGTTCAATAATTTCTATCTATTTTAATTACTCATGATTTTTATATCTCTTGCCGCAGGTGGTTTTGTGTTGTTTTTTTCCCAGAATCTTTCCATAGGCGCTTTGGAGCTTTTAACTCTTACAGACAAATGCGTAACTTTCTTTAAATCCATGGGAATACTCAAAATAGCCCATGACAAAGTCAAGAAATCTTTCAAACTATTCCAAGTAAAGTAACCACTTACATTTCTCAGGTCTCAGAGTACAAATTCTCTTGATTCTTACATTTCACATTCTATCATGGGAGAGTTAATATTGGGCAGCATCTTAGGTATCTCTGTGGTACCCCTTTTGTTTTTAGCTCATAGCAGGAACCTCAAATGCATATATTGATTTACTGAATGCATGAGAAACAAGTTTCCTTATGGGCATCTTTAAGCACGGTAGCACTTCTTATTTTCAAATAATTATGCTACATCAGTGCAGCTATTCAAAACAGTAGTGTCCGTAATCTATTGATACGTGAAAAGAAGAAAGCCTATAATTAATAATCTTAGTTTTCTAAAAGAAAAAAGGGGACAAGAGACTATGTTTAAAACTTTTGAATTATTAAATAAAGTTACACAGCAATAAAGGTTTGCAATCAGATACCTCTTTGAAAAACTCCTGGTTCCTAACAGAACAGATGAGTTAGGAAGCTTTAAGCAAACAAAACAAAAATCCTCAAAGCATTCTGCTTAGTCTTGCCCTACATCAATCACCCTATCTTATTAACCTCTCACCCTCATGGCGCTGGGGGGTGAGGGGAAAGTATGTAGTTGGCTTGGGGGAGAGGGGAGAGTTATAAAATGCAAATTATAGAGCAGAGGGCTACAGCTTCATCAGCCATTAATGTTTATTCAGAGCCTTTGCTCTGAGACTCTCAGAGTTTTATAAATGCTATCTTCTTAATCCTCTCCGGTGAGTGGGTGGCAGGGCTCTTGATCTTCACCTGACAGATATGTTATCTATGATATGGAGAACTTAAATGCCAGCAAAAGATCTTAACAGAAAGCAATTGGGTGATGAAGAGGATTAATTTTAATGTGTGCCCCCAAGAACAGTTCAGAGCAATCTACACTCCGCTCTTGTTCTTCAGCCACATTTTTTAGCATCTTCCAACATGCAGAGTTCCCATGTGGTAAGATTCCCAAGAAAGTGCTAACTGTGGTTGCCTTGAGGGAGGGAAATTTGATGGTTGGGGGAAACTTTGTACTGTATAAGTTTTTTTGTACCTTCTGTATTTACCTATTCAAAAAAATTAAAACTTTAAACCCTCCTAAAATAGACTTCAAGAGGGAGAATTCAGCTGGAAGATCTACTCGTTCTTTTGATGTTTCTCTTGTACCCCAGCTGAGCTTTTACCCTCCATGTCTTTTTGTAATATTCTGATAGAAATCACTAGAAAATTAGTGTATACTTTCAGGTATATTTCCAAATCACCAAGAGTTTTTAAAGTTATAAAATGAGGTAATTTTGCTTCTTTTTCTTAATCTATCCAGATTTCAAGTCTTTTTTTTTTTCAAGGCTACAGTACTTTTACTAATTGGAAGGACTTTGGAAAAAGAATAAATACACACAGCTATGTGTGCACATACATACAAAAGGTGCTGTAATGAAAAGTTGTGTCCCCAAACTTTACAGCCTACACATTTTATTGCAGCAACTCCTGTTAAAGATACCATAGTCTGCCTGCAGAGATTTTGCTAATGTTCATAAAGTATTAGCACAGAAATTTGTACCATTAAGAGAAACACTCAAGAGCTTAGTTAACAACAGTTCGTTGAGGTGACTGACAGACCTTGGAAGGAAGCATGAAAGAAACATCATAATTAGGTCTATAACGCAAATGCTAAGTCAAAGCAGCAATGACTTGATTTATGTCAGAGGATATACAGCTTTGTAGCAAATAAAGCATAACAGTCCTCATAGTAGAAATAAAAAATGTTCCAGAAAGAAACAAATATTCAGTCTCCTCCTACAGTCTAAAAATTGGTGAAATGTATACAGACAAAAATAGTGTATTACTGTATAATCCATCACCATGACAGTCTACATTTTTATATGATAACTTATGATAGTTAACATTTGCTACAAAAAAGTACAACAGTACTAGGAATAAACTTTCAATATTTCTCTGATGTCAGAAAAGAATGGGGCTGGGGATTTAGCTCAGAGGCATAGCCTCTGCCTGGCAAGCGCAAGGTCGTGAGTTTGATTCTTGGTACTGGAAAAAAA
>NW_004955422.1:22269286-22281688 GCF_000276665.1 Chinchilla lanigera
AAAAAAAAAAAAAAAAAAAAAAAAAAAGGAACAATGTCACTTCTATGTTAAAAAATATATATTCCCTACTTCTTTATAATATAATTTATTTTGTCCTAGAGAAACATCTATTGGCTTATATGAAAATAATCACATATCTTTAAAATCTATACCTATATGTTAGAATATTTATACTGCATATCGTATTTTAAATGAAATATTTATGCATAAATAGCTTTTGCCATTCAAAGTATGGAGATAGAAATGAATTATAATTTGTGTACCTTCCTATCATAATCAAAAGTATAATTATGCAAAGTTTGACAAGTTAGGAAGACAAATGTCATGCTAATCCACAGTAAGACTAAAACGGAAAAGTAATATGGTTATAACTGGTGCCAGACGAATGACCAGCAAGCAGCATAGATCAATAACTGTATGGATTTCCTCTGGGTAACTATCAACCAGTAGTAAGTCAGATAAGCATCAGAGATTAGAGCACTAAAAGACTACAGCAGTGTGTAGTAGATACTTAAATAGAATACTTGAAAGAATTTAGCCTAATTTGTAATTGTGATTTGGATAGACAAAAGCTTAAATGTCATACTAAAATTAATTAATTTTAATCTCAATATTTCTTGTGGTTTAGAATTCTCTTCCTCACACTTAAAGCATCCTGCATCTTGTCCAAATGAGTTTGCTGAGGACAAAATAAGAAACTGAAAGTGGTAGTGCCCACCTGTAATCCCAGCACTTGGAGGCTGAGGCAGGAGGATCACTGGGAATTAGTTCAAAGCCAGCCTGGGCTACGTAGTGAGTTCAAAACCAGCCTAAACTACATAGTGACCTGTCTCCTTAGCGCAGGAGGCAACATACCAGCTTCGAAATCTGGACTACATAGTGAAACCCTATCTCAAAAAATAAGAACAAACAAAAAGAAAACAAGATTTTAAAATATATACAAATTAAGCAATTATAACTCTGGAATCATGCGGCCCTAGAGCTATTTTTAGTCACTGATTAGATAATTATCAGATACTTTTTTCTCTAGATAATAAGAACAAATGTCTTTGTGGCCAAAGCATGGTGGGAGAGATCTCATAACCAGTTTTAGAGAACCAGAGTGTACTGAGATAGTGATTTTGTTCTAGGTTTCACTCCATTATAATGATTGCTAGTAAGTCAAAGTTCCTTGCAAATCTTGAAATAATGTCTACAATTCTGAAAATAATATACATACAATCTAAAAGAATAAATAGAAAGGCAATGACATCACTTAAAACATTTTAAATAATTCAGTGTATAGAATTCTTCCCTAGCTATATTTCACATCAGCGACTGAATTAAATCACAAGATATGATATATACTTTTCACATAAAGTAATATTTCTTCCATGGTTCACTTTCATTTCACTTGAGACAAAAATGTGCATAAATTTAACAAATTAAAGTCAAGAATCCCACGTCAACTTAAGAATTCCAGGTTTTAAAGAAGTGCGGATATAGCTCAGTGGCACAGCACCTGCCTGGCAAACATGAGGTCCTGAGTTCGATTCCTGGTACCCCCCCACAAAAAAAATCCTTCCTGGTTTTAGTCTAACTAATATTTAACGTGAAAAGCTCTACTTAAAATGGTTGGAAAAGAGCAATTACTGATAAATACCAACATGTACTCAACGTGATTGGAAAAATTGAAGTGCTTGTGTTCTGTTAAGCAGGTAATCCTTTCAGTGTTGGGAGATAAAAGTTAAAGGCTAAACTACAACTGAAAAGTCACTTTGTTTTTTACGCTGATTATAAAGGTCTCAAATTAAAAACAAATTTACTAATTTCCTTTGCCACTGTCCTTGGTGTCTTCTTTCTAATCCGACTTGCTCATGTTCACCAAACAGTTCAATGTCCTTCTGTCAACTGCAAGCAGGTACTAAAACCACTATAGAAAGGCGTACTAAGGTGGATGACACTTGGCAAAGAATAGTATTACTGAGTAGATGTGGTAGCACATGGCCATCAAAGTAAATGATACTCTGATAATTTGATTTTTGTTTAAAGATCTGTGTTTTCCACATACAGTGTGAAACTGATCATCCCAATCCATAATCTACATATTCTATGATATTGAATCTAAAGTTAGTGAGGAGAAATTCAGTTTAAACATGGTACTTCAGTACCACTAGTTGTTATTTTAAATATTGTCATATTTAAAACTCTGGTTTATTAATCATGTAATTAAAATGCAGGAAGGATTTTTCAGAGGAATCACATCTGATGAGGCTGTTTTGTCTTTTTCTTGGACTTACATACTGAAAACTATAGGAATGTCATAGGAAAGACACCTATAAAATTGAAAACAGAAAGAACTATACAGCTTGATTTAAAAAAAAAAAAATACCAATTGCCTGCAAAACCAACCCAGCGTGAGAGAGAGACAGAGACAGAGAGAGACAGGTTGAATGTGGAGGCCGTAGCTTTGGTGACAATTAGAACCAAATTTTAGATCTGCCGCTGATCCAGACCTAATCAGTTTGCTCATGTCTCATGTTCTCATTTATTTGCAGAGCTTTAAGTTTACAGCTTCCTCTTCACTCATGGCACACGTGACAAACACCTATTCCTCTTCACCTGCACTGTGTTTTCCTTCTATTTCTTTGTCCAGTTCGCCCTCGGGCAGCTTAAGATCCTCATGGACATCACGGTTTTGGTGAGCAGGGAAAGGCAACCATCCTGAATGCATTTCCATTGATAATCCTTCCTTTTACTTTTTGGAACATCTACGTTGTGAGTAGAAGGGCAATCACGTTCATATATGTTCCCTGTGAAGATATCAATTCCAACAAGGTGCACTTTGGGATGGCTTCCCTTTCCAGTTGTGGAAGTTGTCACCTCCACTATTTTGCATGTCATCCTTCGAGCATCAGGAAGCCGTTTTTTTGCACAGGGCAGAGCACTGCACAGGATAAGTGCTGGAAGCCCCATCATCTCCAGTAACGAACTTAATTTTTCCCACCATGCTGGGCTGGCGGGATGGTCATTTTTCCGTGGGAACTTTCAACAGGCAGAGAGTGCCTCTCCCCTGCATACCCAACAGCAGCCACAGGCGCTCCCTAGTCTTTTAACGCTTTTGGTTCTGATTGAATAAACTTGATGTGGGAGTTTTGAGCAACTAATCATGAAATACAACTTTAAAGCAGAAACTAGGAAAGAACAAAATCAGGGGTGTGTGTGTGTGTGTAGGCGGTGAGAATTGTACTCAATAATTGTACACCCAATTTTGTATCCACCTCTCAATTTTGACATCTATTCCAATAACTTTCAAAGATTTCACATCTTTCAGTCTACGGTGGAAGAACTCAAGGCCCTTAAGTGCACACAGAGCAATTCCCTGAGGATCTTGCAGTTGATCTGGGAGGGCCTTAGATTCTGCATTTCCCACAAACTCTGAGGTCTTGCCCCAGCGCTTCTGAAGGGAATATGACTTTTTTATTACTTATTATTTTAATTGTACATTTTTATATGTTACAGTGTGAAAATTCATAATAATATGCAATGAGAAAAGCAGCTAATACTTCTCTACCTCCTTAAACATTTAAAAAAAATTTGATTAACCTGTACTAATGATATCTCTTTATGGGGTACAGTGTGACATTTTGTTGTATGTATACAGTCTGTGCTGATCAAATCAAGATGATTAATGTTTCCATCTCCTTATCATTTCCTTTGTTTGGAGCCTTCTGGTACCTCTCTCCTAGTCACTCATAATAGTGGCCAAGATTTAGAGTCAGACGGAACTTTGTACCTGTTATGCTTGTATTCAGGTGCATGTAACTGATGGTTCCGGCACCAACAGTGAAAGGTTCCTTTTTCTCACATCGCAGTAAGCCTGGTGACTGGCAGGTGAGCTGTGTGTCATTTCCACGTGCCTCAGGGCCCTGAAGTGTTTTTACCATAGTTTCCTTTGCTTTCTTTTTCCTGTAACTTTCTTCTCAGACTTAGCATAGTAGCTGCCCTTGTAGGCATCACAGTCCTTTGTCAGGAAGGTGAACAGGTTGTGTGTGCCTCCTCGCATCAGGAAACCACAGCCATTGCAGAAGCCAGACTTTTACTTTCTCTCAGACTGTTGCCCCCAGAGTGATGGCACCTGACCATGTTTAGCTTCAACAGAACTTTATAAGTTTTTTTTTTTACATAAGTACGCAAATAACCCCCTACGTACGATGTTCCGCTTACAAGTTTTCAGCTTTGCAATGGTGTGAGAGGAATAAGCATTCAGTAGAAACCCTATTTGGAATTTTCATCTTTTACTGGACTAGCCATGTTCTATCCTGTCCTCTCACCATACCTGCTGGAAGATAGCAGTGAGACACAGCTCCATGGAAAAGGGAAGCAACCAGTAATCTAAAGTGTACTGTAGTGCCAGGTTTCCTTTCCTTTCCCTTCCTTTCCTTTCCTCCCCTTCCCTCCCCTCCCCTCTCCTCTCTTCTCTTTTCCCTTCCTTTCCTTTCCCTTCTATATGTGTACATGAGATCTTTTATTTTTTTTTTTTTTTTTTTTTGCTTGTTTGTTTGATTTTTTTGGTACTTAGAATCAAACTCTGGACCTTGTGCTTGCCAGGCAGGCACTTGTGTGGCTGAGCTATATCCCTGGCCCCATGAGATCTTTTAACAGTTTATTATAAAACAGACTTTACTCAATCATGGCTAATGGAATTGATCTGAACTGAGCATATAAGGTAGGTTGGGCCAAGATGAGATTCTCTGTAGGTTATTATTCTGTAGGATATTTGTAGTGAAAAGCAGCTAAGCAATTTCTATTATATTAAGCTTCAACATGGACCCCTAAGAATAACTGAACATATCACAGCAGTCAGAGAGAAAGGATGCCAAGTATTTACTTAAAACATTTCCAGTTTTCCCAAACACCAAATGGTTTAATTCTTTCAACCAGCCCATTAATAAATCTGCTATCCAAAAATGTGGGGCTTAGCTTGGCGGTATTTGATTATTGAGTGTACAGAATGTCTTTCCCCTTTAATCAAAACACTTCAGGAGTGAAAGAGGCGCCAGGCAGTGGGACTGTCACAGACTAGGATGGGTTCATTATTGGTGTGTCTTCACCCGACTGCTGAAACAGGTCCTGCTTCCCACCGCACTTGGTTCTGAAGACTCCTCCGAAAAATCCTTTCTCTGGCTTGATTCTTTCCTCATCTGATGGCAGCAGGAGTCTCTCGTTCTGTCAGGGGGCAGCTGAATTCAACCACTCCTGCCTCCAGGAATCAGTCAAAATGTTTCTTTGTGCACATAAACCTCCTCAAGTCTCCCTTAATAATTACATTAAAACTGACTACAATTACTGGTATTCACAACAGTGCAAGTACGATAATTTTTATGTCCACTTTTTTTTAAAAAAAAGAGCTGCCTTAGGTAGAATGCTCTGATGTTCAGAAAAGTCATACAGACTTTAGAAAATAAAGTCAAGATTGGCTTTATAATGTCACACTAAAATGTTGTTACTAAGTTCATCCAAGCATTATTTCATCCTCTGGACATAGGAAGTTCTTATTAGTCACTTACTGTTGCTGTACCAAAAGACCAGAAACTTGATACTTTATAAAGAAGAGAGGTTTCTTTAGCTCAGTTTTGGAGGCTAGAAGTCCAAGATTGGGCAGCCTTCTATGTCCCTGTCTAGTGAGGGGCCCCTCAGCCACCCTCAAGGTAGAATAGAAACAGAAGTAGAAACTGCCTCCTGAAGAAGAGACTAAGTGTGTGCAGCAGTCCTCATTTTATGATAATCTACTTATGATAACTAATTCAATGTAGGATATCAGCATCAATCCCTTCTGCAGGTGCCACCGCAGGGATCTACTTACCTGGCATCAGGCCCCACCCTTGTCTATTCCACCATCTCAACATCTCCAAACTGAGGACCAAGCCCACAATACAGCAGCTTTTGGGGGACAAACCACATGCAAACCTTAGCAAAAGTGTGCTATTTATTGTTTTATTCTGCCTCTTATTATTAATTTTTATATTTTATTTTATTTTAGTTTATTTTTGGTCCTGGGAATCAAACTCAGGACCTTGCTCTCACCAGGCAGGTGTTAGATCCCTGGTCCCTCTTATTATTAACTAAAGACTCAGACTCCGTGTCGTTACATATCACCTTGCAGATTTGTGTGCAGGGGAACAGAAATTATCTCAAGTGAAAAAGACATCTTTGAATGTTACGATTTCATTACACTGAAGTACATTAGTTAGTTTTCTATCTAACTCAGTAATGTGGTTCTAACTTTTTTTTTAAAACTGTGCTTTTCCTGACAATGTGTAAACCCTTGTTCCTCAGAGAAAACCAGTTTTACTTTTGTACTGGATCCCTCATGAATTGAATTGAATAAAATTTGATATGCACTCTTTCCATTTTTAGTTGAGAGCCATGTTTTAGCTTTTTGAAAGTTAACGGATTATCTATATTATACATCAGTCCACCTGGTTTATGTTATGAATTTGATTTTTACCAACTACTCTCTTTATCAAAAATGTGAATATCCAAATTTCTTAGTATGGCATCAAAGTTTCCTCAAATTCTGGTCCCAGCTATATCTCCCGTTCTGCAAATTCTTCCCAATCTCCTCTTCCCACTCTGCTCCCTCTTCAGGCAGGGTCAGTCTCCCCTTGTTTTTCGTGCTCAGCCTCCAAACACATATTTGTTGATGAATTAAACTGCCTTCTTCTCTTTCTGGTTGGCATGTAACCTGGAGGTTAGTTCAAATAACATTCCATCTCCGTCCCCAGTGATTGCTTCATGAGGGATCATATGACTCATGCTGGCTCAACCAGCCTGATTCTCATGACATTTCTGGTAATGGTGTGACAAAAGTCACTCTTCCCTTTGCCCTGAATGTGCACAAAGAACTATAGCCCTGGCATCGTGTGGCAGCCAGCTTTGGATGATGAGAGGAAACATTCTTAGAATGAAGCCAATATTCTGAGAACTGGAAAGAAACTGACACTTGGATAACGTGGCTTCATTTACACATCAGATCTTGGGACAGAATTGCTTCTAGACCTTTCAGGTCATTGAACGAGGACAGTTCATTGATTATGTAAACCTGTTTCAAGCAGGCTTCCTATGACTTCCAGCCAAAAGTTTCCTTGATAAGAGGTGTACCTCTATTGCTCATTTATGTATCCATCAATGTTTCCCTAGTAATTGTGTATCTGCCTAAAACTTCTGCTGAAAGAGAAGTTTGATTCCTAGCATTTGCTAGGAAATATCTTTGGATTCCTAGCATTTGCTCAGTTCTAGCTCAGACAGTACCCAATAAATGCTTCCAGAATTAGTTATTGGAGAACACTTTTTTGTGACTATCCTCTTGATATTTTTATAAGTAATAAAATAAAAATCTACTTTCCTCATGTTTTGTAGACCTCGGTGTCTCCTAAATTCCAAGGCTTAATTACCTTTGCTGGTATCTCCCTCTTTTCACCTGGAACTACAGAGGTCTGTCAATATCCCTACCTGTGTCAGTTCCTGCCTACTTCCTCTGGAAAGTTTCCAAGATTTAATCTAGGTAGTCAGCTGGGCTGGCAAATTGTGACTTTAATAGAGTCCTACATATGTACACCTACATCCTGTGTAAACAAAATGTGCTTAGTCTTTTGCAATTTTGGATTTCAAAAATGACTGTGGAAGCTCAATGTTACATGTGGAGATCCACTTGATGAGCTTCACTCTCTGAGCTGCCTCACCTCAGGACCAGGTTCAGAAGTCACCTGGGAAACTGATTTTGCTGGCAGATTCAGAGGGTCCAAAAATGAATCTCTTTTCAACAACTTGCACAAGTGCTGAGGAGCTTTGGAATCATCTCTCTCAACCAACTCACACAATGTCACCCTGTGGCAAGTGTACTTGTCCCCCTTTCTTGTATATCTGCTGTGTAAAGAATGAGAACTCAAAGCACCTGTGGGAAGAACCAGCCTGGAGAATGAGGGCTCAGTATATTTTCATGCATGGGAAGTAGTGAGGGAAAAAAAACTTTTACTCTGAACTGACTGGAGTAGAGAACAGTCAGGTATACTTTAACAGTTTAAAACTGGATTCAGTAAACTTCTATACACCAAAGGAGGAAATGTATCTGCTTCAATTTTTAAATAAAATTGGTATTGAGTCTAAAAATATCAAGTAACATCAAAGTAGGCCATGCCAATCCCATTTGTCAGATAGTTTCCCAGAACCCACTTCAACCAAGGCAAATTGTGTTAATAATTTATGTATGATTTACCACCAGTCCTCATTAAAAGTGGAGTGAAATAGCTAGTACCAACCTGGTTTTACACCAGTCAAAAATCTCTTTTCTACCCACCACCTGGGGTAACTGAGGGGTGTGGTGTTACATTTAAGCACAAATTGCCCTCAATCCCTGTATTTCTTTTTCTCCCCCCTGATTCATGAAACACCCAGAGGTAAAAATAGTAAGTAGGCATATGAGGCAGACACTCATACAAAGAAGTAGAATTTATGATTTGTGTCTTAAGGATTTGTTAATGGGCTTGCTAACACTTCTTTCTTTCATTGACTTGGGGCTTGATGCTGTCACCAGAATGTAATATTAGATTCATGGTGTTTGCAGTTGAGGCATAATTATGGGGATACAGCAAGTAGACACCCACAAGTTATTCTTAACAACAATGACCTGTCCCACAGAGTTCCTGTGAACTTTAAGTTCGAAAAGCGAGCCTGAAATATTTCACATCTTGGTGGCATATAACTGTTCACATTCGATGAATGTTTTCTGTCCTCAAACTGAAAAAATTTTTATAGCCGCTTTTTAAAATGGTTATAAAACCCAAGCTCATATACAAAATGAGGAACATGTTTAGATGCCTCTTTTGAAATAAGGTTTTAGTCTTTTTTAACTGAGTTTAATAAGAATACTGTTTTGAAAACTTAAAAGGGCAGCAATATACTTGGTTTCCTTTATCTACGAAATAGCACAATTCCAATTCAAAACTGATAAGATCACAATGATACAGGGGAAAGAAACTCCCAATCTGCTAGATGTCTGGTACAAGTTCATGTTCTCTAAAATCAAAGAGTGAATTCTAGGAACAGTGTAAGTTAAGAGCAGAATATATTTATTGGGGAAAGAAAGCTTCTATCTAAGAGAGAGAGAGAGACAGAGACAGAGACAGACAGACAGAGAGAAGGGGTCCTGAGTGGGTTGCCAAAGACCCTGCCTTTTCAAAGGATTTTTATAGAGTAAAATCATGAAGTAAGGCAGGTCTAGGGGAAAAATGGGAAATCACAAGGCGGGTCTAAGGTGAAATAAAACTATGGCCACCCAATAAGATTGTGAGCATATTAAAGATCTACATACTAAAACAGAAACACTAAATCTAGTAGAAGAGAAAGTAGGTAGAAATCTTGAAGACATAGGTATAGGCAGAGTTCATGAACAAAACCCAGACTGCATGGGAAATACTTCAAAGAATCAGCAACTGGGATCTCATCTTATTAAAAAGCTTTTGCACATCAAAAGAAATCACTAACAGAGTGGAAAGACAACCCATAGAGTGGGAAAAATTTTAGCCAATTGTCCCTCAGAAAAAGAACTTATATCTAGAACATATAAAGAATTGAAAAAAATCAGATTCCCAAATTCAAAGGTCCAGTCCAAAAATGGGCACCTGAGATGAATACACACTTTTCAAATAAAAAATACAAATGGCAAATAAATATATGAAAAAATATTCAACATCATTGGTCATTTGAGAGATGCAAATTAAAACAACACTGGGATTCCATCTCACCCCAGAAAGAATTGCTATCATCAAGAAATCAGCCAATAACTAATGCTGGAGAGGATATGGGGAAAAAGGAACCCTTCTCCACTGCTGGTGGGAGTGCAGATCAGTGTATTCCCATAGTGAAACCACTACGCAAATCAGTATGGAGATCACTCAAAAAGTGAGAATTAGAGGTCCCATTTGACCTACCTATTCCCCTTGAAGGTATCTTCCTGGAAGAATTAAAAACATCATACCACAGTGATATATGTGCATCAATGTTTATAGCAGCATAATTTGTAATAGCTAAATCTTGGAAACAACCCAAATACCCATCAACCAAGGAATGGATAAAAAAGATGTGGCCTTTCTATGCAATGGAGTACTACTCTCAAAAAGAAAGATAAACTTGAGACTTTTATAGATAAATGGATGTAACATGAGACTATACTCGTAAGTGAAATAAATTAGATTCACATGTGTAAACATTGTATTGTCTTTCTGGTGTGAGAAACTGTAAGAATACATAAAGTGTAAAATCTACAATAGATATTGTGAAATGGGAATAAATCGTTCAAAAGGAAAAAGGAATTAGAATGAGGAAGGGAAAAGGAAAGACCAACGCAAGTCAATTATACCACTTATGTCTCAAAGTTCATTGAAAAGAAAGGTTTGTGCTAATACTGACTAGAGAATTTTTAAACCCATATCTTTAACTCTGAGTAACTACTTTAAAGGTAACAATACCCAACTAACAATAGTATTAACTATTGTTATTCTCCTATTATTTTACTATGAAATTTTTACATTTTTTATTTAAAAAAAAGAAAATCTTTTATAGATATACCTGAAGATTTGTTTTAAAAAAAAGATTGTGAGCATAATTGCTCAGGTAATAATGATGAAATGCGGATCAAATGGGGGAAGTAAATCGTTTAGCAGCAGGGCATGAAACAGAACAGGGGCTTTCCTGGAGGGGGCGGGTCAGTGGCTCTTCTCGGCTTTTCCGAGGTGATTGATACCTATTTAGAATATCAGTCATTGTTGCTCAGCCTTTGGGGAAGTATGTGAATGCACTTTTTTCATCTTTTGTCTTTAGGTCTGACCCTCAGCGATGTGCCGCCCCCATAGGTGCACTGTATCCCATCTTTGAGGGCCTCGCTCTGTCTGCCTACACTATTTCTACCTAACTTAGCTGTTCATAATAACAACAAATTGAATCAAGAAAATGTATACATATGTTTGCACTACTTGATGCTAATGTTCCCTTAAATGTTAGTTTGCACTTAAAACACAAAAGGAAGTAGGAATCATCACACTAGAAGCCCAATTTTAACCTGAATGCGTGCAAAATTTAAAAGGTAATTGTCAGTTAAGTGTAGAATATCTGGAAGAAACTAACTGAACAGGGGACAATTTATAATATCAAGAAGATTTGGACTTTCAAGATTTCACCAAGGTTTGTGACCTTAATTCACTTTGTTATTTCTACTTTTAGTGAATATCATACCTGTTATGGTTTGTGTTTGGATGTTCCCCCAAAGCCTCATGCAGGTATAGGTGGGATTTTTTCAGAGGTGGCTGGATCTGGAGTGTGTGAGTTTGGAACTGATTCATGGTGCAATGCTAGGTTCAAGGGCACTAGGATTAAGTCTGTGAGTGCTACTGATATAGGAAAATAGAAACTCCCAACCTGAACGGTATCTGGGACAAGTCTGTGTTCTCTAAAATTGAAGAATGAATTTTAGGAACAATGGAGGTTAAGAGCAGAATATATTTATTGAGGGAAAGAGAGCTTCTGTCCAAGAGAGGGACAGACAGGGGCCCAAGTGGGTTGCCAAGGACTTTGCCCTTCCCAGGGATTTTATAGAGCAAAACCATGAGGTGAGGTGGGTCCAAAATAGGGGTAAAATGGGAAATTACAAAGTGGCCATGAGTTAGGACAAAACTATGGTCAGCCAATAAGATTACAAGTATAATTGTTCAGATAAAATTTATTAAATTTGGATCAAATGGGGAAGCAGTCATGTAGCAAGCAGGTATGAATACAGAACAGGGGCTTTTCCTGTAGGGGGTTGGGCTAGTGATTCTTCCTGGCTTTTTTCAAGGTGATCACTGCCTATTTAGAATATCAATCCCTGTCCATACCTAGGGAGGTTTGTGGGTACATTTGTTTAGTTCTTTGTCTTGAGGTCTGGCCCACAGCAAATACACGTCTATTTGCAAGGTATCTTTTCTTCCACACTTCGAGGACCTGGGCCTATCTGACTGCCTATAAAATTTCTATCTAACTCAGCTGCCTATAATAGTACCTCCCCTAAGTAGTCCAGATAAGATAAAAGGACAGAAAGATGCTGTTAAAGCCCCTTGCTGCTTTTGCTGTTTTGTCTGCAATGAACTGTTTCTCCGCTGCGATGTTCTTCTGCGATGCCTTGGAGCCAGCCAACTATGGACTGACACCTCCATGAACTGTAAGCCCAATAAACCTTTCCTCCCTTAACAACCAGGTGTCAGGTATTTTGTCTCAGTAACGAGAAAATAACTAGGACAATACCATTTCAAATTTTAAATGGTAGTCCTTGAAAATGTTTAAGGAAGGCAAGTGGTGAACTTTTATATGATGGGGGGAGGTAGCTGTTAA
>NW_004955422.1:22282595-22305841 GCF_000276665.1 Chinchilla lanigera
AACTCACAACAATCCTCCTGCCTCAGCCTCCCAAATGCTGGGATTACAGGTGTGTGCCCCCATGCCCAGCTATTTTTTCTATTTTTTGAGACAAGGTCTTGCTATGGGCACTGGGGATTTAGCTCAGCGGCACAGCACCTGCATGGCAAGTGCAAGGTAGTGAGTTCAATTCCTGGTACCGGAAAAAACAAAAAACAAACAAACAAAAAAATAAAGGTCTTACTGTGTAACCCAGGCTGGCCTTGAACTCCCAACAATCTTCCTGCCGCAGCCTCCTGAGGTAGCACCATTATGAAATTACTTTATTCTTTTTTTGGTTTGATGGTAGTGGGCACTGAACCAAGGGCTTTTGCATTGAATTACACACCCAGCAGTATTTTATTTTTTATTTTGAGATGTGGTCTTACTATTTGGCTAAGTTTCCCAGGCTGGGTGTGAACTTGTGATGGATACCCTTGCCTCAGCTTCTCAGAGTGCTGAGTGAAATTATTTTATTGTTTCATTAACAATCAACTGACCATATATATCCAGCTCTGTTTCTGTGTTCTCCCTCTAATCTTTTTGTTTATCTTTATGGTAATTATACATTCTCTTCAAAATTGTAGAGTTGTAAAATTAGGTAATATAAATGCTCTATTTTGTTCTTTTTCAATGTTGTTTTAGTATTTTTCATTTTCATATGAATTTTGTGATCCCCTCATCAATTTGGACCCCAAAAATACATTTCTTCTGGGATTTTTTTTTGGATTGCATCCAATCTTCACTTGCATTCAAGACCAGCCTGGGTTACAAAGTGAGCTCAAGGCCAGCCTGAACTGCATAGCGAGACCCTGTCTCAAAAAGACCAAAAATAAATAAATAAATAAAAATTTCAAAATAAAAAAATAAAAAATAAAATAACATAAATTTAAAACTAGTACTAGAATAATTGGATAACTAAAATACAGTTTGGGAGTAACTGACATCTTTAACAAAACTTTATTTTCCAATGTATGAACACAGTACACTTTACACTTACTTAGGTCTTCTTTAATTCTCTCAACAAGGTTTCATCATTTTCAAAGTACAGGTTTTGCAAATCTCTCCTCTGGTGCTATCTCTGTACTGGCAGTTCACTCACATAATTTAAAAATGTTGAGAAAAAACACAAGTGCACATAGATGTGCTATTATATCAGCCATAGAATTTCTTAGATTTGGACAGAGTAGGCAGTGATTTACACTGGAGCTGAAGAGGGAATCTGCTGCTTTTCCGGTTCTTTCCCCTGCATCTCTACTCTTTGGGGAACAAACCCAGTACCAGACCCACCCAGAGATAATTGCCTGGGTGATGTGGCTCAAGGGCTCAGGCTCAGTCCACACAGTTCAGATGGAGCAAAACCCACCCTGTCACAACAATCGAGGTCACTGTCCTTTGTCGGACCCATGTCAGGCCAATGAGTCTCATCTGGGAGCTTTGCTGGAAACGGTGTTTTAAGAAACAGCGTCTCCCTTTTAAACGGATTGCCAGCTGTGGTGAAGACATCCTAAACCCGGAGCAATGCACGGCTACTTTTGTCACCTTTTATTGAATCTGACTGAGAAATCGAGAGAGCTACACCAAGTTAGGTGATTACAAAATGCAGCTTGTGGCAACCAGCCTCCAAGATAGCCTTTTCTGTATTTTTTAGTTTTTGGTGATCCTGGGAATTGAACCCAGGCAGGACCTTCACACTGAGTGAAATCCCCAGTCCTTTTTATTTTATATTTTGAGATAGGATCTCACTAAGTTGCCCGGGTAGGATTTGAATTTGCTATACCAACACAGCCTCTGGAGCTGCTGGGATTACAGCCCAAATAGCCTTTTAAATAGCCCTTCAGTGATTCTTCCCACTGGTATTCGTCTTAGAGGAGTCCCTACTCCCCTTTATTTATTTATTTAGTCTTTTTGAGACAGCGTTTCACTATGGAGCTCAGGCTTGCCTCGAACTCAGTGATCCTCCTGCTTCAGTGTCCCGAATGCTGGGATTACAGGCCTGTACCACTGCGCCCCTCTCCTGTTTTTAGTGGGACTAATCTGTGCAGTCAATAGGACACTGAAGAAATGATGGAGTTCAATTTCCAAAGCTAAATCATAGACAATACTGTGATTTCCACCATTTCTTCTCTTGAAATACATGCTCTGGGCAAGCTAGTTATGTGTCATAAGAACAAGTTGCTCTATAGAAAGTTGTGTGTGGGGTGGAGCTGAGCTATCCCACCACTGTGCATTTGAGCCTCTCTCCAGCCCTAGTCTAGGCTTCAGGAGATTCCAGGCCCAGACAGCACATTTCTTGCAACTTCTCAAGGAACCTTGAGCCAGAATCACCATGCTAAGCTGCTCCTGAGGTCCTGACCCATGGAAACTGTGTGAGGAAGGAAAGGTTTATTGTTTGAAGACTCCACATTCAAAGGTAATTTGTTACGCAGCAAAACATACGTAACACATGATGCAGTGTAGCTTACTTAGATTTGCTCTAGCTTAAAAAAAATCCATTTTTTCCTTACTCTTCCTATTTTTATTTTCTCTATGAATCTGCTCCTTCTTGAACATGATCTTTTGAATCATTATCTTTCTTAAACAAAGAAAGTGTACTTCATTCCTGGTCAGAGTTTTCAACACCAGCAATCCTTAGATCCTTCCCTCACAGCACCTAGACTTCCAATTCTATGATTTCTGTTTTTTCCCCATGCTTTCATTTAAAAATTTCCCCCAGCCCAATTCCTCCTTTGCCAAGTAGCTCTGTTCTTTACATAATGTTTTCTTATACTCTTCATTCTTTCGCTCTCACTACTTCTCTCTCCCTTTTGTCTCTTATAAATAATTTTCCAAATACACCACTCCATAAAAACGTGTCTACTTTTTCACAATACTGCTGAATTATGTATAATCTTTGTTACTGTCACCTGTCTGTTTTTTCAGTCATTATTTATTTATTCAACAAATACTTCCTACCACATGACAGGCTCTATGCAAGGAGCTAGAACTACTTCTGCTTGAAACACCTTTACTCTCAAATGGTCTTTCTTCATCTGAACTTCCACTCATTTGAGTTCATCTAACTTTTATTATGGGCTTATTCAAGGTCAGAATTTGTGCTAGACATGTTTTAAACCACAGCTTAAATTACAGTTTCTTATAAACCTTCCTTTAACCTCCAGCCAGAGTCAATTGTTCCTGACAAACTCTATACTGGTAGTTCAGTAATATTGTCTTTGTTGGTTTGTTTATTCATTCATCCTTTTACTGATATTTTTGAAAGCCAGTTATATGCCTGACACAGGGTTAGGATGTGGGAAAATAGTGTTGTGAGCCAAGTGCCAACAGACCTTTGTACCTAATGCAAAGGGACCTCCAAGGGGAAAGGACAAATTCGGTGCTATAGTTAGTTTCTTTGGTCCCCATGCGCTGAACTAGATCTTGAACTACCTGAAGGCACGGATTATCTCTAGTTAGCTCTGGTAACCAGCACAGCCTCTGGAAGGCACTAAATGAAGACCTTCTTGTGTGTTTGAAGCTCACCACATGAAATTTGACAAACTGAGAAGCAACTAAGAGTGGACATCAAACAGCTACCAATGTTACTATTTCCTCATGTCCTTATATTTAGGCTTTGGTCTTTTCTCCATGTTGATTTAAAACAAAAATGGATCTAAAACTCAATTATATATCAGACCTTCTGGCCTGGCCAGGCTGGCATCATGCCAAACCCTCACTGAAATTTATGAGTGGATAGATGGGCGATGAAGGGTAGCTCAGGAACACTGTGTGCACACACAGAGGTCCAAGAAGAAAATGAACATGGGATGGAGGCCAAATACATGAGGGTCTCCTTTACAGTTTTTCTATGGCCAGCCAACCCTGACAGAAATTTAACAAATTAGTTCTAGCCTCGGGCTGAAAAATGAAGAACCTGCCATGAACTAAGACTTAAAAAAAAGAATAAATTGAAAAAATCTGCCCAGCCTGATGTCAAGGTTTGCAATTGCTGATGTCTACATCCTTGCCAGCTTCAGATTTTTGTTGACAGACATAGTTAAAATTGATGGAATAATTTTCAGATTTTATGCCTAAGGTTAAAAAATTCCCTTTATTTATGGAAAGTAGGCTACCCTAAGGAGCATCTCTTGAGTTGGTTTTGAATGTCACTGGGTTTTGTGGTTTAAAATCTATTTCTAGTAACCCTGATGGTGGTCAGCAAAGCTCTTCTTGCAGGCAGATTAATTCATTCTGGAAAATGAGATGATAAGATAACAGTAAGCACTGAACTATTTCACTGTTTGGAAGACTTGCATTCCAATGTGGCTATTAAGCTAATTTGCTTATCTTAATCCCATCTTTGGATTGATTTGAATTTCAAAATGATGACTGTGTTCTGGAATCCCAGACCTCCCTTTGGAAGAGTTCAGGCAAACACGTTGGTTAGATTCCTTTAATGTCACTAATAATGTCACTAACATGTTGCTATAGTAAATATGTTATCGTAAAACTGACTCTCTCTCTTGTCCCCGAGTCCCGAGAGTATTGATCCTTTTATTTTCTCAATTATATGAGGAAACACTATTTCATCAATAAGCTAATTACACTGATTATATTTCAGAAGTTGCTTCCAACTTTCCTAATTCTATATCAGCACAGTTGTTCTACTAAAATGGTTTACAACAGACACAGATTCATTTAAACTAAATTGACTTTGATTGCGTTAGGTTTCCAGCACAGAAAAGAACCAAAGAAAGGAAAGAAGGCCTTTGCTCCGCACATGGAGAGGAGAGGGCAGCATGCCATACCAGACTCCTCAGGGGCTAGACAAGGGAGCAAGGGTTTATAAAGACTCTGGCTAGGGGTGGATTTTAAGGGGCAGGCTTAGTGACGTGTCAGGAGCTGATTGGGGGTTTCTTCCCATGCGCGGGAAGGGCAAGAGGAAGTTGTACTCTGGATTGAGAGGAAGAGAAAAAGGGCGGTGGTCATTGGAAAGATAAGCTATTGTTTTGGGCTTCCGCAGTGTTAGACCACCACCACCATAATAATTCAGCAATTCATACCCGGGCAGGAACCTATCAGTCATCACTCTTGTTCTTACAAGATTCCTTCTGGGATCTTGGAAATACCAGGTAAGGAGTTAATACATTCTCAACATCTTTTTTCCCATGACTTGGTCATTTCTGATTTTCAAACTGGGTCTCCTAACTTGTCATGACTGCTGACGTCCTCGACACTTGTCAGTTTTAGCCCTTTCTGCATTTAGGAGATGCTCTGCACCTGTTCCCCCCATGGAGGTGGAAGACTGCATTTGTTTTGTCTTCCTAGCCTTCTTGGACACTTGGCAAAGGCTTGGCTTATCAGGAGAATTATCAGTGCCGGGTGCCACAAGGGACATAACAGGTGTGTGTGATACCCAGTGGGGTGGAAGGGACAAGGTAAGAGGGACAGCCTGGCTGTCACATTCTTTTGAGGAGCTCAGAAGAGCGGTTATGACTGTGCTGTTGCCCCGAGGCAGACTCTAGCCCTCCAGATCACTTCCATGAGCCACTCTACATCTCATCAGTGGATTCTCTCCTTCCTAAAGTGGATGGAGTAAATTTCAGTTGCTGACAGTAAGAGTCCTGATTCTTTTACTTTGTGTTTGAGGCTTTTCTGTTTATTTTTGCAGTGCTGGGATAAAACATAGGGGCCTCACACAAGCAGTCATCCTATCACTGAGCTACACCCCATAGATTCTCTTTTATTCTGTTTCTTTTCATGACACCATTGCTTCCCCACCCACCAGAACAAAACTTTTCACTTTTACTCTTAGTCCATCTGTGTTGCTATAATAAAATACCACAGATGGAATATCCTTAAAGAACAGAAATTTATTTTCTCACAGATGTGGGGGCTGGAAAGTTCAGGTTCCAGGCCCAGACCTTAGAGTCTGTGAGGGCTGCTTTCTGCTTCCAAGATGGCACCTGGAATTTTGTGTCTTCACATAGCAGAAAACAGACAGAGGGGCAAGAAATGCTGAACAGCATGTGAAATCTCTTTTCTAAAGGTTTTAATCCCATTCATGACTTAGTTACCTCCTAAAACTCCCACCTCTTAATATTGTCACATTAGTGATTAAGTTTCAACACATGCATTTTGGAAGGGACATCAACATTCAAACCACCGCGGCTCCCAATCATCTGTTAGACATCAAATTATGCCACATTCATTTGTTTAGCCAGCAACCATGAAACATGGCCTGTGTGTCAGGCAGGAAATAACGGTGAGTTATATTTGGTCCAATCCCCTGAGAGATCACAGTCTGGGCTCCAGACACTGAATACTAGAATGCCAAGACGTCCTGAGTACCAAAAGAAGAGCAGAGTCATTTACTGACCTGGTCCTTTTATTCTTGCTTTCATTACCAAGACAATACCAAAGGCCACCGTTACCACTTGCCTGTACTGATGCCTAGGCATCCTTACTCAACGTTCCTCAAAGTGAGTAGCTCAAGAACCACAGCAGCAGCATTGCTTGAGGGTCTGCTAGAAAAGGAGATTCCCAGGCTGTACTCAGTGCAGTGATGGTGAATCTTTTAGTGAATCTTTTAGAGCTTTCTTTTCTTTTTTTTTTTTTCCCCTGTACTGGGAATCAAACTCATGACCTCGTAGGCAAGCGCTGTGCTGCTGAGCTAAATCCCCAGCCCCTCTTTTAGAGCTTTCAATGATACAAACAGCTCACTGCAGCACATGTACCATAGGTTCAACACCATTGCACTAGAGTCTGGGAAGCTGCCATAAGCCCTCAGGTGAGGTTTATTCATTCTACAGCTGAAAAGCACTGTCACAAAGGACCTTCCTCACTCCAATTTTCTTTCTTTCTTTCTTTCTTTTTTTTTTTTTCTAAAACTATCACCTGCTTAGTGCATGGTTTGGAGAAGGACACTCCATTGATTTAAAAACTACCAGTGTGTCACTGTACACTGTGTACCACCACATATGACAGTGATGAGGAACCTTTTAGAACTTTCAGTGATAGAAACAGCATGCCATGGAATGCATACCAGAGATTTGCCACTGCTGACATATGATTTAAATGCTGGCCATTTGATACAATCACAGCCTAGCTGATGAATCGTCATTATTTCGTCTCATCATTATGTGCAGATTAAAATGCAAACTTGGCCCAATGCTCCGTGCTGCTACAGTCCCTCTAGCTTCATGGCTTGTTCTATTTACACTATAGACTATAGTCTTGCACTACTGTGTCCCCTTCTTTCCAACATTATTTATTGAGAAGGCTTTCCCTTCCCAATGAATTAACTTGGTATTTGTCAAAATGTAAGTGACTATATATACCTGAGTTATTTCTGCTATTTCTATTCTGCTCCACTGACCTATTTGTTTATTCTTAGGCAATTACCTCATGGTCTTAATTACTGTATGTTTATAGCAATGCTCAAAATTAACCAGTGTATGTCTTCAAACTTTGTTCTTTTTTCTAAATTGCTTTGCTTTTCTAGACTTCTTGCATTTCCATATGAATTTTAGAATTGCCTTGTCAATTTTGTGCTAGAATTTTGATTGAGATTACATTAAATCATAACTTTATTAGAAGAGAGCTGTCATTTGAATTATACTGAGTCTTCCAATCATGAATATATTATGTCCCTTCATTTATTTGGATCTTTAAAAATTTCTCAGAGGAATAGCTTATGGTTTTTACTGTAGAAATCTTGCATGTCGTATTAAATTTATTTCTATTTTCTGATGCTTTTCTAAATATTTTACAATTTTCTTTTCCAATTTTTTGTTGCTAGTACATAGAAATACATTTATCTATAAACCTTGATTTCTGGGACTTTGACTAATTCTTTTACTAATTCTAGTAGTTTTTCTTGTAGATTTCCGTTATGTTTAGATCTAAAATGGCCTCCAAAACTTTTGTGTTTGGAAAGTGATCAGATTATGGCTGTTATTGCTGACTTTCTGTTAGGAGGTGGGGTCTAGTCAGCAAAGACAGATCACTGGAGACATGATCTGCAAGGAGATATTTCACACTCTGGCTTCTCCCTTTGCTTTCTGCTTCCCACTGCCACGCCATGAGCAGCTTTCCTCGGTCCAGGCCTTTCCACTATGCCTTCCTGTGTTGGAGCCAACCAACTATGATGGAAAAACAGAAGTCAAAGTAAACTTCTCCTCCTTTACCTTATGGGTATCAGGCATTGTGTCCCAGCAAGGAGAAAATAACTAAAAACAAATTTTGATACCAGAGAAGTGGAGTCATTGCTGTGATGCTATGTAACCATGTGGTTCAGAAGCCTTTCAAACTGGTTCTCAGGAGGAGTTTGGAGTCAAGAAGAGTTTCACTTAGAATGGTAAATCTTGATAGAAGATTCTGGTTCATGTTCAGAAGATCAGAATGCCAATAAAAAGGTAGATAGTAAAGACCAGGCTCAGAAGGTTCTAATGGAATAAAGACTCCATTGGCAGTTGGATTCCAGGCCATATGTGTTATGCTCTGGTGCAAAATTTGTCTACATTTTGCTCTTGACCTGGGACTTTACAGAAGACTGAGATTAAGAGTGGTGAACTAATCTGGCTGAGGAAATTTCAAGGCATTTTCAAGGCTCACCATCAGGCTGTTGGATGGGTACTGCTGGTAGTTTTTAGCTGGGTTTATATTGAAAATCAGGAACAAAAAGTCCACTTAAAAAGTTTTGAGTTTCCCCAGAAAGGAATCTCTGGCAAATTTGGAACAGAGGGCTTGGGGGGCTGGGGGTATAGCTCAGCGGCACAAGCACCTACCTGGAACAGAGGGCTTGGTTGCTGAAAAGATTAGCGTTAAAAAAAACCAAGTAGTTTACATCAGGACAATAGGAAAGTTGACCTGAGGGCATCGAAGGAACCAGCAACTCCCATCCTTTGTAGGCTCAAAATTGCAAGTGATTTTGCTTTGAGAAGAGAGCCCCACTGCACTGTGCTTCAGAGTGGCCACCTAGAGAATTTGTTCCCTGGGATTTCTTTCCAAGAGCTCTGTTATCCAACTACTCAGAGGACACTGCAGCCATGATTCAAAGGGAGCAGGGTTACTGCTTGAACTACTGGCAGATCTGGGCATCATCCACATGGTGCTGATTTTACAGGCATGCAGAATGCGAGAGTTCTGGGTCAGGAAGGCTTTCACTCAGATTTCAGAAGAAGCCCTGGGAGGCCAGGCAGTATGTAAAACTGTGAAAGTGAAGCTGAAAGCACAGTGGAGATCCTAGAAAGTTGAAGCCAAGAACTTGTAATATCTGAATAAAGCCATAGGTAGTGAGCAAAGTCATCCCAAGAAAAAAGCCATAAGGGCTACAATTACCAGAAATGCCATAGGAGTTGGGCCACCCAAGCCCTTTGATACTCACATCTCATGACCAGAACTTACCCTGAGTGCTAGACATGGAAATAGAGGATTCAACATTTTCCCTGTTAGGTTTCAGTCTTGCTTTGGTCCCCAATGGTTTCTATCCCCCAATTTCTCTCTTTGGGAATAGGAATGTTTACTGTGTGCCATTGTATGTCAGCAGTATTTAACATTGTTTTTTTTTTATTTGTTCAGGTATTCACAGCTAAGACTTTGCTTTAAGTCTCAGAGGAGACTTTGGACTTGGGCTTTTCAGCAATGCTGGAACTTTTAAGACTTTGATGATGTTTAGGGATGGTCTAAATGCATTTTGTATAAAGAGATGTGCTTGAGTCTTTTGGTAGTATATTATGGTTTAGATGCAAAATGGCCCCCAAAACCTAATATGTTTGGAAGGTAATTGGATAATTGGGTTGTTATAGCTGACTTGCTGTTAGGAGGTGGGGTCTGGCTGGAAGAGGCAGGCCACTGAGGGTGTGGCCTAGAAAGTATATCTCCCTGCTGGTTCTTCCCTTCCCCCTCTGCTTCCTGGCTGCCAAGAAGTGAGCAGCTTTCCTTCCTCTTTGCCCCACTGCCATGCCCTTCTGCCCTGGGGCATGGCCTGTAACTGTGAGCCAAAGTAGACCTCTCTTCCTTTAATTTGCAGGTGTAGAGTATTTCATGCCTCTGACAATAAAATGAATAGTAGTAAGCAACCCCAGTATCATGTAGAACAGAAATACAGAGAGTGGACACTTTGCTTTACTACCAGTATGAAATATCCCCTCCCATTCCAGTGTTCTTTCCCTCTTTCTGGAGAACATCTTCACTTTGCAAGCATTGGGCCAAAGGCTCTACCATCCATGAAAATGTTCCTAATTCTTCATTTAGCACTGAAAGACTTGCATCCCTATCTCTGGGTTGTCAATGCTCCCCATAAAACTGTTTCTGTACAACTCATAACATGATACTACATTTTCTTCTGTATATTTTCATCACCTATTATTGTTGTATGTAAATAAATATTTTAAAAATTAAATTAAACTTTTATTGTTGAGATGTCTTGACGTATATAGTTATAAGGAACAGTGCAGTGAGATTTCACATACTGTTTATCCAACCTGCCCAAGAGAAACACCTTTCCAAACTGTAGCACAGTCAGGATACTGACTTAAATATAGTCAAGAACAGCATTTCTGTCACCACAAGGATCTCTGTTGTTGCCTTTTTACAGCCATACATGCTTCTCTTCCCCTACTCTCTGGCAATCATTGTTTTGGTTTTATTTATACAATATCATCATTTCAAGAATGTTATCAGTAGAACTGTACAAATGATCCTTTTAGGATTGACTCTTTTCATTCAGCATAATTCCCCTAGAGATTCATCCAACTTGTTGTATGCTACATGAATCAATAGTTCCTTTTTTGTTGCTGAATAGTATCTTGTGGTATGATATAATGAAGTTTCTATAACCATTCATATATATCTTATATATAAGTAAAACTGTTAGGAATATTAGGATGTTATATATAAATTTTTGTGTAAATATAAGTTTTTATTTCTCTGGGATAAAGGCCCAAGCGTACAACTGCTGAGTAATATCGTAAGTCTTCTCTGTTTTCTAGAGTGACCAGACAATTTCACAATCCTTCAAAAGTGTGTAAGTGATTATGTTTCTCATATTCTTGCTGGTATTTGGTGTTCTTACTCTTTTTTATTTTAGTCATTCTACTAAATATATAATGATATTTCATAGTGGTTTTAATTTTTTGCATATCCCTGATGACTAATAATGCTAGAGTCAGCTCTCAGGGTTTTATGAGATTAAATGATACAGGGCATGAAAAGTACTTTATTCTGCTTGACAGGTAGTATGTACTCAATACCTCTGAGCCATTAAAGATACATAGCACAAGGCAGCATTGCAGCATGGGTAAAGTGACACTAAGTAACATGTAAATGTAATAGAAATGACTACTGAAAGCTGAAGTAGAAAGGAAAGGCTTTACGGAAGGAGAGGGCTTTGATCTGGCTCTTATGAAGAGCAGTGCTCGTTAAGATCCACCCCAGACGGGGGTGGCCCCAACCAATTGGCTTATAGCTTGGACAGAATAAAAATGGAAAGAAGGAAGTGTTGCGTTTTCTTGGAGGAGCTCTGTTCTTCGCCATTGCCTTTGGATGCTGGTCCCAATTCCTCCAGTCTTCCAGCACAGACTCTTGTGTCTTCCAACACAGACACTGAGGATCAGACTGATCTCTGAGGTTTTATTGTGATTCATATTCTCTTTTCAGTCGCACTGGTGACTCTGCAGTGAGCTTCCAGCCTTCAAACTTCCACAGCTACTGGTTCCTCCAGGTCTCTAGTGTGGAGTCTGCCCATTTGGATCTTCTGCCTTGGATCCTGCAGACGGCCACTGGGACCCTTCTGCTTCTGATCCCATATGCTTACCTAATAAATCTCTTTGTATAGTTATACCTATATATATATTTTTTTTTTTTTTTTGGTTTTTCTCCGGTACCGGGAACCAAACTCACGACCTTGCGCTTGCCAGGCAGGCGCTTTTGCCAGGCAGGCGTATACCTATATTTTTTATTGATTCTGTTCCTCTAGAGAGCCCTAACCAATACAACAGTGCACTTCGCAAATGCAAACAACTTCAAACCCAGCCTTTAAAGAAATCCTTTAGACAACAGCACAGAGAATATGAATCACAATAAAACCTCAGCGATCCTACAAGAAAACAAGGTATGCTGAGTGAGAGTCAGCAAAACAATAGAAGCAGCCAGCACAGGTAGCATACATTAGACTGATCATTCACACATGGGATATACAATTATTAGATTCAATATATGTGAAGATAGAAGAGAGGCTATAAAGAGACCTAAAAGAGGCTACTAAGGAACAAGAGACTTCAAAATGACCAGGCAGAGTTCAACACCAAGGGAGATGAGCCTGCAAAGCAGATAATGACGTCACTGTGGGTTCTGCCCATAAAGATCATGGGACTTCGTGTATAAACACAATAAAAACACTAACATCTTCAAACAGTGAAAATGACTTCTTTTTTTAGTGTTGAGGCAGAGTCTATCTGTGTAGTTCGCAATACCTTACACTCACTAGGTAGCCAGGTTGGCCTTGAACTTACAGCAATCCTCCTGCCTCAGCCTCCTGAGTGCTGGGATCACAAATGTGTGCCACCATGACTGGCTTGAAAATGACAAACGTGATGCGAGGTTTAACTAGAGTTAATCTGTTGACCATGTGCAGAAAAAACTAGAAGGGAGAGGGTAGCATAAAGATCAAGGGAAATTCCATCATGAGGCCACCAGTGTGGGATCCTGAGAGATGGGAGTGTAAAGAATGTGTGGAAGCGGGGAGGCCACGGGCATTGCAATGAAGAAACCAACAACATTTGGTACCTGGATGTCGAGAGGGTAGGAATGATTCTATTTGGAGCCTTCGAGTTTCTAATATGTTATACTCCCTCCTTCTAGAACTTCCCCCAAGCCAATTTCTCATTTCAGTCTCAGCTTCCCTTCAGCCCTCTGACCTGAATGTGAGGAAATGAACTCAGGGACCAGGATCCTAACAGAGACATCAGAACACAACAATCCTTCTACTAACAACAATAACAAACCAAATGCACCAAAAAACAAACTAAAAACAAAACAAAACCAAACCCTGGACTTCACCCAGCTCTCCTGAGAGTAGGGTAACGATCATAGTGCATTAAATATTACAAAGCCCTTTTATATACCTAGTTTCCACTGATCCTTGAAATAGTTGACAAGACCTGCTTACTGAGCCCAATTTTATGAGCGGAGAAGCTGAGGCTCAGCAGTGTGAAAGAACACCCTCCAAACCACGTGGGCCGATTCTTGGTGAAGCCAGGACCGCACTATCCCAGGCTAGAATTCCTTTAATTCTACCAACAGCTTGGAAAGAGAGATCTCAAGATGGAACCTGTTGGTTTTTGTTATGTCCCATTGTGCTTTGGATCCTCCCGTGGATACAGGGCATGAAAAGAAGGGAAGTTGCTGGAAAGTTTATTTCGAGCTGGTTCACAGCTATAAAGGAGGAGTTGTGTAATGCAGTGCATTTTGCAATTTCTCGGATGCTTTTGATCATAAGCAAGTAGAATGTGGGGAGGGGCAGTGGGTGGGGGAAGGGTGGCAAGAGAGGAATGGAGTTGCTTAGAGAGATACAGTTGTAAAAAGGGATAGCAGCTGAGTTCTGACGCTAAAGTTTTTGGTGCCCTATGGTGTTAATTAGACATTTCTTTTCAACCTGATTGACAGTGCATTTTAATGAAGAAATAACAGAGCTCAGCGGAGCCTGGCAGTATACGCTTTTCTTGCATTTTACAAGCTGAACTTCCCTTGGCAACCTACATCTGGTTTGCTCTGCTCGTAAGTGTCAGTAGAACAATGTATAGGCTCTCTCATTTCAATAGGTTTGCTGTTATTAAAGCCTTCTGCATTTTCCTCTGCTTAATTCATTAGGGCCATTAAATTTCATCAAATTACGTTCCTGAAGTTAAAAAAAATAGCACAGTTTTGACCAGCCTGAATAATAATGGGACAGTATGGAAATGTGCAAGCTTTACATGGAGGAAGCTGTATGGTAAGGGCTGAATAGTGGAAGCTTCACGGGAATTTTTCAAATGGGTTGTTTTTTTTCTTCTTGCCCTTCAAATGGGATATTTCCTGGAAAATGAGAAAAAAATCCTAAAGGATCGACAAACCATCCTGTGACTAGTCAGAAGCAGAAGCTGTGTATTAAACTCCTGACCATTCTGAAGTGCTGATACAAATGTTTTTGCAATCCTTTAATTTTTAAGATTTTACCTTTGTTTATGTGTACAAGTAGACGAAAAATAAATACATCTTCTGTTTTTTTCACTTCCACCCAGGAGTAAATGTCCATCGCTATCAGACACTAATGGAAACCCTTGCTTTTTGTAGATGAGCTGGGTGACAAGGGAAGGAAGACAAAACCGGGCGAGACTGTCTTGACTTATCTTCCTGTTGCCTGGGGATAAGGGTGGACTTCCAGGGGGCAGGGCCGAATCTACAAATTGGGAGGTAAGTAGTTTCAGTAGAGGGCTATAGAGGCAGAGAGCCAAGCATGTCATTATGAGCTTCTCCTCCAGGAAAATGGAAACCATTTTAAAAATTCCGAGAATTGCTTGGAACATGGAGCATTCTTAAACAAAGGACCTTTGTGACGTTCTGTATTTCCAAACACAGGACAGGAAAAGACTCACACCTCACTTGCCTCACTTCCCCTGGTCTACTTCCATTGCTTTGTCTAGGTCAGTTGGAAAGACCCCCCAGATTTGGAGCCTAACCACAATCCCAGGTTTTTGAGGCAGGCAAAAGAGGATTGTACTTTATTAAGCATCCTACCCAGAGGCTAAAACCAGGTGTTTTCCCACCTGGCTTTCACCATCTTCAGTTCTGAATTAAAGTTTTTTTAGGAGAAAAATGCCAGAATTTATGCTTAATACAAACTTTTCCTATTGCTACAGGCATATGATAAAAGAAAATTATAACAGGAACAAAATAATAAAGTCAGAGCACATTCAGTGGCTTTTTGTTGATCAGCATTTTGATGTGACCACCCCTGGGTATGAACAAAAGTGAGTAATTACTGGGCCCAGTGCTGCCCTGACAAAATCCTGACAGTATAAAGCAGAGGGAGAGAATGAATTCTGGGTATTTATCAGTAGGCTCTCCCTACTCACTATGTTTTGGAAATTGAGGAGTTCCTAAAGCTGCTTGCTATGAACCAGACCTGGTAGATCCAGGCTGTCAGAGCTTTTTTAGTTCTTTATTATCAGGCAATACAAATACACTGTAAAAAATTTTTACAAATTAGAAAATGTAGATGTGGGTGTTACTAGATTCCAGGGATTCCTTCTAGAGATTTTCTAGGTTCATCTTGTCCTGAACAAAGAATGGGACAAAACAATTGCAAAAGATAGTGAAGTTTTACATTTATTAAAGGTAGGAAAAGAAACATGCTCTGCAGAGTGAGTGCCGGCCAACTAAAAATAGGAAAAGGAGTGCACTCTACAGAGTGAGAGCTGACCACTGTGAAAGAGAGAGCATAATGGCTGCCATCTTTTATGCCCTGCACTCCTCAAGCTGATGTCAGGTCTAGGCCATCCTCTCAAAAACCTGCTGAGTTTTCTTGAGAAGAACTGAAGATAGCATTCTCTGATTGGTCCCAGATACAGGGCTTTGGGAACTGTTTTTCTGTGCATTTTCTGAATCTCTGCTATTGACAGGTCACACCTACTTGCTCAGCCAGTTTGCCATACCCTAACGTCCTGCCTCTAGGGTGTAGCTCAGTGGTAGAGTGTTTGCCTAGCATGCTTTAAGGCCTAGGTTTGAACCCTAGAACTGTGGGGAAAAAATTAGAAAATGTACTTAATTTTCTAAAAAATATTTTAAAATATCTGTAGTTCTTTATGTAGAGAAAATCTGTGTTAACTTTGAGGTGTATGTCCTCTCAGACATAGAAGCATGCACCATGCAAATACAAACCCACAGTACTTTCCTTTTCAATAAAAATGCACTGATGAGCTTTGAATGGCTATATTTGCATTCTTGGCATTGCCATACCACATGCTTGATTCTGCAGCAGAGTGCTGATATAACCTTGGCCAACCGGAAAAGTTTTTGGTGTATTTGAACTTATGTTCTCCCTTTTTCTCCTGCTATCCAACCGTGCACAGACACACCTTCCCATGAGCATGCTCCCACTTACACAAGAAGCTGCTAGACCTTATGTTGAAGGTCAGATCTCCACTGCAGGGATGTGATGAACTTGAAGAACCATCTCAAGATGGACAGCTGGATTTGAATCTCCTTCCTCCCTGCCTGGGGAGTTGGAGGTTGGCCTAAGTGAGGGAATCTGGGACCAAGGTTTGAGTCCATCAGGTGAATATAAGTGACAGAGGTGCCTAAAGCTGATGCAAAAGAGAACTATGGGAGAGTGAAAGTCTAAAACACCAGAGAAGTCCAAAGATTCCAGACATAGAGGGTCCAGAGGAGGAAGTGTGCCAGCCTGGCCCCTGGCAGGTGACTTGGCAGTGGGTACCTGTCCAGGACCTGGAAAGCCAACCTCACTATATGGCTGGATCAGAAGGCACCAGGCTCCAGGGGCAGGTGGGGGCCTCCACTCCAGATAAAGTCGCTAGCCTAATCAACACTTCCACTGGTAAATGTCTTCTTACACAAGTAAGCCATGTTTAAGTAGCTGTGTTTGTCAGTTTTGTCCCATCACTGCGACAAAATACTTGATACCTGCAACTTAAAGAGGAAGAGGTTTAATCTGGCTCGCAGTTTTAGATGTTCAGTGCATGGCTGACTGACCCCAAGGCAGGAATATCACAATAGGAAGGTGTAGTGGAACAAAGCTGGTCAGTTCATGGTGGCTGAGAAGCAGAGCAGGGGACAGAGCAAGAGAAGAGGGACCAGGGACCAGACATAGTCCACAGGGTTACACCTCCATGATTGACCTAGACACACCCAGAAGTGTGCTCTACTAATCTGCCCAGCCAATCAAGTTGATAAGATTAGCACTCACAGTGGCCTTGACCCTGAGCATTTTTTAACTATTAAATACTTATCAGCTTTGAAGTTACTGTACCAATGCTGCAATGAGCAGTTTCTAGTTTATTCCAGAGGATTCTCATGCACTTTTCTTGAATTGCCTGTGGAGGAAGCGTATGTATTTTTCTGAGAAGGTACTAAAGTAAAGAGGAGTTAATTCACTTGGTGAATGCTCTGCTCCCATCTTAAGGTGATTAACAATAATAATGCACAGCAATCTCACTATCACTTACAAATATAGCTGTTCACAAAAGGTTGGGTTGGGTAGCAGCTTGTGATTGGCCAATCCATTGTCATTGTCCCTCTTTCTGGGGCCGTCCATGGTTCCTTCCTTACTCTGTCAGCTGCCAGGTGCCAAGCTGCCATTCTGGGCTGTGAGAACATACAGTGGTGGGACAGGAGACTGATGGTTAGCCAACTGAGCATAAAGAAAAGGCATCTCAGGGGAGAAGGACTGGAAGTTCTCTTCTTCTGAAAATGAGAATAATACAGGTAGAATATCCCTTATCCAAAATGCCCAAGACAGATGCCGGGGATATAGCTCAGTGGCACAGCACCTGCCTAGCAAGTGCAAGATTGTGAGTTTGATTCCTGGTATAAAAAAAAAGGTCAAAATGTCTGGACAGGAGGTGGTTTCATATATATATATATATATATATATATATATATATATATATAGAGAGAGAGAGAGAGAGAGAGAGAGAGAGAGAAGAGAGGAGAAGAGAGAAGGAAAGATCTTGGGAGTGGGACCCAAGTCTAAACATGAAATCCATGTTTTATATACATCTTATATACATAGGCTGAAGGTAATTTTATACAATGTTTTAATAATTATTTATATGAAACAAAGCCTTGTGGTGTGGAATTTCCTACCTGGCACATTGGTGCTGAAAAAGTTTCATACTTTGGATTTTCAGATATAAAGATGTTTAATGACTAACGCATATTAAATGTGAATGTTAGAAAATATAACAGTATAAAGTCAGTTTACACATGGAAAATGCTACATAACCACAAAGTTGTATCATTATGACTATTTTTCTTGCTAACAATACCTAATATTTATTAAACAGAAGCCACATGCCAGACACTGTGCCACAAACTATAATGAATTTTTTATTTAATCTTTAGAATAAACCCATGATTTAGGTAGTAGCATTATCATGTTTTTGGAGATGAGAATATTGAGCCAAGGTTAATTAAGTTGTCTAAGGCCATGGCTCCTAAATTATAGAGATAGGACTGCAATTCAGTTCTGAGAATCCTGCTCTTTTAGCAAATCTAATTGTGATTGTTTTGCATGGTTTCAAAAGCCTTCATTATTCAGGTCATCTCTGGTTTGCTAATGTCTACTTTTAAATTTTTTACTACCTATAACTAAAAAAAAATCTGAAAGGTAACTTGAGCATCAAAGAGTACAGTGTGATCATTACCTCTTTTGTTGGAGGTGTTATGCTTTTATTAATGCATCCTGACATTTTATTGGCTTTTTGAACAACTAGATCCCACTGGTGGCTTATCTAAATCTGAAGTCTTTTAAATGTCCTAAGCCCCTTTCCCTTGAACTATTGTTAAACTTAACCTTTGCTACTCCACACTCATACAAATGAATTTAGACAGCAGTCTTTAATATGTTGTCTTGATGGAGGCCCCAGTGAGAATGTGGAAACTCTTTTAAGAAATCAATAAAATACTCTTCTGCTGGGTGTTCTAAGCAAGATTCCCAAATGCTAATTATTATTGTTAAATGGTGACACATCTGAAAGAGTTTCCTTTTCAAGTTGCATTGCATCATATGGGAACTGTTTTAAATAGACCACCCTGGACACAAACATTTTCATCTTAAAGCATCCGGGCACCACTTCTGTGGAGTAAGAGATTAATTGTCCTCTGCACTGGGTGGAGGGGAGGATTTCCACAGGGCTGCAGGGAGGGCTCGAGCTCCTGGTTCTCCTCTGGCTTCATTTCCAGGGGGTAAGATTGTATCTCTTCATAAGACCAAAAGTTTAACAGGACAGAGAATGGACCAAGCAACCCAACCAGTTTCCCATCGAATCAAACACAGACTGTCGGAAAGAAGAGAGGATTCTTTAACGCACAGCCTAAAAAAGGAGGGCGGATGGGATATGAATTGGAAGTAAAATCTTTTAAGTGCAACTTTTTAACAAGTCGGGGCACAAATGGCTTGGATTTCCAACAGCACTGAAGGAGAGGGAAGGTGGCGGTGATCCAGGGAGATGCCAGAATATTCACACGGTGGAGCGACAGGAGGGCCTTGGCTTGCAGAAAATGAGTGAGACACACAGGAATTCTCCTTAACTGGTTAATTTGCAGACAAAGAACAATATAAATTTCACTGTTTGAAGGAGGAGGAACACTCCTCTTGGAAAAACAAAGCAAAACAAAGCAGATCTTCACCGCTCTGTGCATATTTTCCTTCTCGGCAGTGATGAAAGTGTTTGCACTAATTTTCCAGGGAGACCAGAAAATATGTATGGTGTGTTTTGTCTCCAGTGGCATCCTGGGTCACTGAGCACCGTCATTCAATGCGATTTGTTGATGGATAGATGGAAGAATCGAACCTTTCAGCATTAGGGAAAAAAAGTAGCCAGAATTCAATGTTCATAGGAATCTCCAGGAAAAATAACGTAAAATGTTCAACCTTAAAAGTTACAGAAAATGCCACACTGCGGGGTGAAGCCCAAACACTGTGACTAGGAAGGGACAGGCCAGTTTGATTTTGCCTCTGTTCCAAAAGATATGTCTAGGAACTATGAGTGCAGTGACAAAACTAGTGTCCCACGAGGTGTGTGAATGGACCAAACCCAGCCTCCATGCAATTGTGTGCAGAAAGAAAGGCCCAGACTGCGCCCCAGGGTGCCCAGAGCTGGTGGGCTGAGAGAGTGGGGGGGTAGGGAGGGAAAGAGAATTCTCTCTGCTCAGAAGGGAAAATTCTCCAGCCAGTTCCCAGCTGAGAGCAGAAAGGGACTGCATCCCTAAACCCTCTCAAGTTCCCAAGGGAACAGGAGACAGCTTGAGCTCTCCCCTTCCCCACTCTCGGTCCTGTGAATGACATGGCCTCTTCCTTGTTGAGGGGGAGACCCTGGGCTGGCCCCACACGGCTGGCACCTGGGAGAAACGGGCTGGCTTTCTTCCCTGTCTGTAGGCCCCAGGTGGAGCCCTCTCTGGCCTGGGTTGGGTAGTCACAGCTGTACTCCTTTGCCTGGCTGCACGTATGATGTTCAGAGAGAAGGAACTCACGGTAGGTGAGTGAGACTTTGCAGGACCTGGAGTTGGCCAGGAAGAAGACCGGGAGCGGGTCTTCCCTGCCGAGGATCAGGCCTGCACACTAAGGACTTCGCAGTTCTCCTCTCCTTAATCCTCCCACTTGACAAATAAGAAGGAGGAGGCTCAGGGACAGCGAGTGATTTATGGAAGTCAGGTGTCACATCTGTGTTGTTAAAAGGGTGTGGATTGGCCTGGCTCAGAAAAACACCAGCGTTAGGAGGGACCTTAGGAGGGAAGTCAAGGCTCCCACGGAGATGGCTTCATTTCCACAATGACACTGAGGTCTGAACCCCTTTAGTATCTTCAGCATGAAGGAATAGGCGAAAGGGGTCCCAGGAAGCCCCTCCAGGAGGTTTCCTGGGACTTCTGTCTGTGGAGGGGACAGAAGACTCTTGTCTAAGAGTCCTCAGGTGGCACTCAGGCAGCTCTGGCCATATACATCGCATGTGAGTGTCCCGGGATGGGGGAGTGACTTGGGAACACGACTCCTTTGGCGAATCACGCAGAGGGACTCAGCTGAGAGCTGTTGGCAGCCAGTGCCCAGCAGGACTGCAGGAAGGAGGCCCACGCCACGTGGGACCCCTGGTGCCACCTCATGCACACACTGTCCTACCACATGACAGGATCTAAACCAGCAGGCCAGCATGGCAGGCAGGGAACACACCTAGGAAACAGGGTCTTTAAGGTGCATCTCAGTTGAGTTGCATGCTTTTTCACATCAGAATTTTCAAAATAGGATGCACTTCTCATCATAGTCTCTAAGATGTTATCAAGTTGATGGTAGGTATTATAATACAAGGGAATTATAATTGAGGGAATACTGCATTTAATGGACTGGCAAGGGGTCTGTGGAGAAAGGTAAGTGTTCCTTTCCTTTCCCTGCTTCTGAGCAGCTTTCAATGGTTTTCACTTATTTGGTTTTAGTGCGAACTTGGAGAATTAAGCAAATAAATAAACGAGTAATGTAAGTTGTAGTGCCTGTTTGGTGTGCCTTTAGGGCCTCTTTGATTAATAAACCACCTTAGTAAATGGCTTCAGATTTTTATCAAATTGCCCTAGAAACCTCCCTTGAGAGTTGAACACCATTGTTGGAATAGGAGAGCATTGCCTTATAGACAGAATTTAAAGCCCACAACAATTTTATAGAAATGTGTTTCATTGACGCAGTCTATACATAATATTTATAACGTTAAAATAGCACTCGGTGGCTTGTGTCAAAATGCTGTGCCTCCTCCTCCATCATCCTTCTTTATCTTAGTCCATCTGTTTCTTCAAGGTTACCACTTTCAATTTTTAAGCAATTTTGGGAGCATTTACACGCCCATGATTCTTCTTCTTTTTTTTTTTTTTCAAGATAAGGTCTCTCTATGTAGTTCAGGCTGGCCTTAAACTCAGTACAGAGCCCAGGATGGCCTCAAACTTGCAACCTCAGTCTTTCAAGTGCGGGGATTACAGACATGTACCTATGCCCAGCCCACATGTTTGTGATTCTAAGTAACGTGTGCACTCTGACCTTTTCGATTCATGCATTTTACCTACTGACTTTGTATTGTGGTCAAGGAGCTCCCCCTCAGCCTTTGCCCCAACTTACTCTATTGCAAATTTTATGGTTAAATAACATGTTGTGTTTACATGACTATATTTGTGTACATATTCTTCTCAGCTGAGCACTGTTGGGTGCTGGACTCACACCCTGCTCCTTAACTTCTGGCCTCATGCTATTAAAGATTGCTTTACTTTTGCTTTTGCTTAGTTCTTTTTTTTTTTTTTTTTTTGTTTTTCTCCGGTACCAGGAACCAAACTCAGGACCTTGCGCTTGCCAGGCAGGCGCTTTTGCCGCTGAGCTAAATCCCCAGCCCTTGCTTAATTCTTTCTCACAATTTGGATAGCATCCTTGTATCATATTCCACAAGGGAAATACTCAGGCTTCCTCATGAGGTAATCTGTCTATTCCATTATTTTCTTGGAGTCTAATATCCAGGTCTTTGATACATTTTTATTTTAGTTTGGTACATGGTGAAAGATATGGGTCTAGATTCAATCTTCTGCATGTGGATAGCTAGTTTTTCCAGTACCATTTATTTAAGAGACTATCTTTTCTTTACTGTATGCTTTTGGCCCCTTTGTCAAAGATCAAAGAGTTGAATGTGTTTGGGACTGTTTCTGCATTCTCTATTCTGTTTCATTGATCCTCAGCTCAGTTTTTATGCCAGTACCATGCTGTTTTTATCAATGTAGCCCTGTAATCTAACCTCAAAGCCAGGATTGTGATGCCTCCCACTTTTCTCTCATTACTGTGGATTGTTTTTACCATTCTGGGTCTCTTCTGGTTCCATATGAATTCTATGATTGTTTTCCCCAGATCTGTAAAGAATACTTTTGGTATTTTATTGAGATTCCATTAAATCTGTATATCAATTTGAAAGTCTGGCCATTTTTACTCTATTAGTTCTGCTTATCCAGGAATATAGGATATAGACTTTTTGACTATACAGTATTGGATCTGCCTATATATGAACAGGGGATAGCTATCCATTCTTTTTTATCTCCTTTTTTCAGAGTATTGTAGTTTTCATTTTAGAAGTCTTTCATTTCCTTAGGTTAATTCTTTGTTTGTGTGTGGGGGTACTGGGAATTGAACTCAGGACCTTGTGCTTGCCAGGCGGGCATGTGTGCCACAGAGCTATATCCCTGGCCCTCCTTAGGTTAATTCTTAAGTATTTAATTTTTCTTGATGTGTTTTTAATGTTTTTTTTCCTAATTTCTTTCTCAGTGGGTTCATTGGTGCTCTAGATAAATGCTATTGATTTTTCTGTGTTGATTTTGTATCCCACTGCATTGATGAATTTGGTTATTAACTCTAAGAATCTTTTGGGGTCTTCTATGTAGAGGATCATGTCATCTCAAAATAATGATAATTTGACTCTCTCTCTCTCTCTCTCTCTCTCTATATATATATATATATATAT